>NW_022196412.1:11260-611260 GCF_008641045.1 Pistacia vera
TTTTTCCAGATATCGTGAATTCATTTTTTGCTTCAAAATTTTGATATTCTGTCAATGCACTCTGCTTCTCATGCTTTTAGATTTAGACTAGTAACCAAATCAAACACAAATCCCGAGCACAATAGAAGTCCTAATATCAATAGAAATCAACAATCAAAATGAATCCTAGTTTAAATGGAAATGAAATGAGACTGTAATAAATCAAGTATAACCGTCCTACATCAATATGATGGATGTGTTATTTTAGAGTGGAGATTCAGTATGGAGTGTATAACCATCCTAGTTTAAATTTAATAAATGAGACTGTAATAAATCAAGTATAACCATCTGCTTTTTTTCTTTTTGGTTATTTTTTTTCTTTTTCTTAGATCTCTTCTATGCTTTTGTTTTTTGCATTTGTAACTTGATCATTTTCCCCCTGCTATTTTCTGTCTAGAAGCTGTCCTTTGGTTTCCTTTTGTTTGTGTGGTTTTTGTGCTACTACCTTCATGTTCTTTTCAGCATATAAATGATTATCTGATGCTTCAAGGTTGCTACTTTAAATCTCTTTCTACCTGCATACTCCATGAACCTAGACATTAAATGTACAGTCTTTGCAGCATTGAATTTTTTCTTTTTGAATATTCCTTCTGTTCTATTCTTTTTGGATTTTCTTGGTTAGCGTATTGTTAGTTGGAATTATTTTACGTGAACAAATACATTACATGTGCATGAAAATTATTCACCTTTCTAGGTTTTCTATCTCCATTCCTCTTGCCTGCATGCAGTTGTCTTGTCTTTGGCAGTGATATTATAGTATCACACATATTGCAGCAGTATCGAGCTTTGATATATCCTGCAACAGTTAATCATTGGTATTTGGTATGTGCTTATTTTGTTTGATGCAGAAGACAGGTCTTTTGGATATCAAAGCAAATATTGCAGCTGGTAATGGAAGATGCTATTGACGACTGGCTTTTGAGACAAATTTATTGGCTTCGAAGGGAAGACATTATTGCTCAAGGAATTTGGTGGATTCAAGATGTAAGGACTGAACTAATTATAGAGAATCATAGCTCTACTTGTAGATTTCATGTTTTGTTTCATTTTTCTAATTATAGATTCCTTTCAGGCTCTCTGGCCGGGTGGCACATTTTTTACAAGAGTGGGGAATATTCAAAGCAAACTTGATGATGCTCAAGCAGACCTGAACTTTTTTCAGGGTGGAAATCAGTCTGGTGGCCATAGGGCCTCAAAGTCAGTGTCCTTTGAGGAACAACTTGAAGCTGCTCGGAGAGCAAGTGATGTCAAGAAAATGCTCTTAGGTAAGTTATTCTTCTCTATAAAGACCTACATTTATTCATGGTCACTTATTTTGTACTTCTACCTCGATTGTCAGCCTGTGGTATTTTTTGCAAATTTCATTTCTTCAAGATTGCTTTTCTGGTCTACCAGTACATCTTTTGTTTCTTTTAACTTGTTTCAGAGTTACTATTTGCTTATTTGACTATGCAATATTGGATACTGTTTTGTTTTTGAATTCATGCCTTAGGCTTAAGTAGTCTGGACTTTTACCTCACATCACCAAGCAAAATTTCTGTTTCCAGATCGATCAAGAACCTCTTTGCTCACCCGATGAAGAGAAACTAATTCTTCAAATTTTGAATTCTCATCGACAATTTTGGTATAGTTATCATAAGTTATTTGTCAAACCATGATCTTTGGCAGAAATTGAACATGGATACCAGCACAAGCAAAGTTAATAGAACTGAGATTTAGAAGTGGTCTGAAATTCTGTGTCATGAAAATATCCCCATGTAATCATACTGAGAGCACAATTTCTGCATAAATTTGGGAACCTTGCACTCTGTTCTTATTTCCTTTCTTTGACTTATCATGATTTCTCTATTGTTGTGAAGATTTGCGGGTCCCTGTGCCACCAGGAAACTACTTGACTAATTTTTTCTACTAACCACTTGACTAGCCTGTAACTCAACAATTTTCTCCCTTTTGTCAGAGGGAGCTCCAACTACCTTGGTCAGCTTGATTGGGCCTAAGCAGTACAAGCGGTGTGCCAAGGACATATATTATTTTACTCAGGTTAGTCCCCTTACTCGATTGTGCCATGTGCTGCAGCACTTGTTTTTTCTCTCTTTTTTCCTGTGCTTATAAATTGTCTTTCTGCCCTTTGATGGTCTAATTTGAAATAACCTCTATAATTTATGATTACTGCAGTCTTCTGTATGTGTGAAGCAACTTGCATACGGGATACTTGAACTCATAATCCTATCAGTATTCCCCGAGTTGCGGGATCTTATACTAAATCTTCATGAGAAGATGCGTGTTCCGCCTGCATAGTAAGGCCTTAACTTTCACTCACTCGGCATGATCTGGTCACTATGCGCCATGAGTATTTTCAATGATAGTGCATGTGAATATCATAATATAGACAAGTGAGAATCAGGACTGGTTAGATACATGGAAATTTTTAGGACTCTGGAAATAGCTTGGCATCTCCCATTCAATTGTACACAATTGTACATTAGAGCCTGTATAGAAATTAAAAAGATAAAAAAAAAAAAATGCTCGTTTGTGAATACTTTCAGATCACTCAAGCAAATACCCCATTAGAGGGGATTTTTGTATCATGCATAGTCTACAAATACTGATGAGACTATCAATGATATTCTTTCATTATCATTCATCATCAACGTTCATTTTAACTATGTATTATCATAATTTAGTTGCAATTTTAAAACGAAAATCTCTATCGATGTTGATGAGTTAAACAATTTGAAAATATTTTAGATTCAGCCGATTGAATGAACAAAATGAAAGTGAAGAAACAATTATTTGCTCAGCTTTATCTCAGTATTTGAACTCATTCTTGTAATACTGTAAACTCCGCAATGAAATTGACAAAGGGAATGATCAAAGAGTAATACTGTGTCAATCTCTTTTCACAAACACTTCTCTTCTCACAAACTCTTCCACAATCCTGACGTGACAGTTTACGATTGATTAGCTCGTAAATGGGTTTTGCATGTTTGCTATGAGTCATGTCTGTCAATTTAGGAGCTGTCACGTTGCATGTTTGCTGAGTCATGTTTGTCAATTTAGGAGCTGTTATGTTGAGGTTGTGAGAAGTCATGTCTGTCAATTTAGGAGCTGTCACATTGAGGTTGTGAGAAGAGATTGTAAATTATTATCAAAACTAGCCCAGAATTACAGTAGCTATGGAGTTTTAATTCAGAAATCTATGAACTGTTGAGGAAGTACAGATATTGAACTCTAGTCTGCTTATATATATATAGGGAAACCAAAAAAACAAAAAAAACAAAAAGCTTTTCAGTTTGGCATGCCGGCCATGGCATCACGGACATTGGCATACAAATCAAACAAAGAAAATTTCCGAAGATTTTCCACTTCATACCATGAATTCAGCACTTCCCTGCTTTCATCGGTGCCCGAAAACGTCAACTGTATGCTGAGCTTGCAATCCGCCGATGCCTCCAGTTTTTTGCACTTGGTATTCGGCACTGCACACACCGTGTTGTTGAGGCAGACACCGGCATCTCCGCCGCACGAATCGCAGCCGAAGCTTTTCCAATGCAAGTTCTGCAGAGTACCCTCATGGAATTCCAGGACCTGCAGAAATCAATACAATACAATACAATACAATTATTTCCTGGAGGAGGAAATCAAGAAAAGAATTATTTACATTTTATGTTTGATGAGTTTTACCAATGTTAAAGTAGTAACTATGTTATCAATGTCGGAAATCATCTGTGGAACTGATCTTGCTGCATACTTTCTTCCGGCAAATGCCACCACGAACCCGCCTGCCAAATTCTGATAAGACAAAACATATTGTAATTGTAATATGCCCCGGTGAAATTTCATGTATTTCACTCAGATTGGAAACAAAGTGGAGTATGTATAACCAAGGGATTTGCTCCCCCTATGGTCTCAGGTTCGAATCACAAGAATAGTTATTAATATTGTTAGCTACGAAGTATAGGATTTGCCCTATTTCGGAAGTCCTATTCAGGGTCGAAAGATTAGTTAAGATGCGCGTAAACTGGCCCGAACATCCTTGGTAACAAAAAAAAAAAAAAAAAGTGGAGTATGTATGTATATATATATACCGGATTGAAGGTGGGGTTCTCGATGGTAAGGAGGGAAATCTCGTCGACTCTGGGCCGGAAAACGGCGAGTTGGGCAGGTTTAGTGACCAAGTTGAGACGACTATCGCAGGGTGAAAGTTGCGTTTGATCGAGAAAAAATGATTCTTTTGCTGAAAACGCTAGCCCCAATGTGAAGCCATCAAATCTCTTTACTTTTGCATCATCACAAGGACTGAAAACAACATTTTTATCTTCTGCATCTGCAAAATCCATCATCTCCGCCACCACCGCCGCCACCACCACCACCACCACCACCTTCAAATCTCTCAACATCATCTTCATCTTCTTCAGCCAAAGAACCAGCCCCTTAATTCGTTGAAAACCAACATTACCAAAAGGAACAAAAAACATATTAAGTCAAATAAAATAACGTTACCCCAGATGGAAATAGCTTTCAATGTTTCTCCATTGATGCTCTGAGAAGCTTTTGTCAAATCGGTTTAGTCAAGGATTCAATAAATTTTCAAGAAAATAATATTAATGGTTGATTTAGTGGTGATTAAATTAAAGTGAAATGGAAGATTTGTTGGTGAGTGTTATGATGAATTCTAGGAAATATCAAACAAGAACTGTTTCAGGGGAACAACCTAGGACTAATAAGACGCGGGAAACGGTTAAACCGGCAGTCTAGGTGGATCTTGTCTTATAAACGGTTAAGGATGTTGGTGGTAGGTATTGAGTATAAAAATAACAAGAAAAATGTTTCTGTTATTTCGGAAATACATTCATTATGGAATTGGTGTTAAAATTTTTATTATCCCATGAAGTGAAATTAAAATAAATAAAACAATTTTAAAAAAATAAAAATAGTTATTATGATACTTTCTTCTATTGTCGATTATTTTGAAATGCACTTTATGACGGCGTTTTTATGCTATTATAAGATTTTTTTTTTTTTTTTAAATGATGTGGGTTTTTAAGAATCTCAATAATAGTTTGTTAATCACAATATTATTCACTACTGATATGATGAGGAGCTTACGGGTCACACACTCAAAAGACAATTTGAAGAAAATAACGAATGAGGGGCATTTTTGTCATTTATAGATGAAGGGGTATTTTGGTAAATCTTATGGAGCAATTAAATTTGTTGAAAATGTTGTTGTCTGGATCCGAACCTGTATTGGATTTAATTTGTAAATTTGAATATTTATTTAAATATATATATTGTCGTATATGTATATTCTAAATAAGTGTATATATGTTTTAAATATTGAATAATTATTATTGGATGAATAAAATAATAATCACATAATATCCGGTTAATTAATTTCTTCCAAAATCATTCCGTTTGTTTTATTATTTTAGATAGGATTTTGGGAATAATATTGCGTAGTTGAATAAAGAAGTATTACGAGGTAAATTTAAAAATTTATAAAAAAATCCCCATAGGTTTGCTAATTTAACTAAACACCCCAATATATAAATTTTTTGTAAAATAATAAAAACACCCCCACTCACCCACAGTGCTAGATTTTGGCCACCACAGTCAGAATTTGGCTGGAATATGGTGCTATGATGCAAACCGGTCGGATCTGGTCGAAAAAGACTAGATCTACGGCTAGATCTGGCCTTTTTCGGCTAGGTCCACTGTGGATCTAGC
This sequence comes from Pistacia vera, assembly GCF_008641045.1. Taxonomy (NCBI): domain Eukaryota; kingdom Viridiplantae; phylum Streptophyta; class Magnoliopsida; order Sapindales; family Anacardiaceae; genus Pistacia; species Pistacia vera. Next base: position 17,030 of record NW_022196412.1, read on the forward strand.
CGAAAAAGGCCAGACCGGTGAATTACTGGCCATTTTCGATCGTTTGTAAGCCATTGTGATAGATTTCGGCTACCACCGATGGTGGTTGTAAGAATCTGATAGGTATGGGTGGATGGGGGTGTTTTTGTTAATTTTAAATTTTTTCTGAGGATATTTAACGAAATTAATAAACTTAAGGGGTTTAAAAGAATTAAAAAAATACACCAATATTTCTCAAATAACAAAACAAACAATATTTTGAGAATATAATTGGGAATATGGATAAAAATAGTGTGTCAAACGGAGTTATTTCTATCTATTTAATTGGATGAATATATCCTAAAAGGAGGAGACTAGGATTGGCCTATAAAGGGGCACTTTTCCCCGCATGTCCCATAACCCTTGAACTGCTACCCAAGCTAAAGGTTGAGAGAAAATTTTTCTCTAAAATTTTTCTTTTAACTCCTTTCTTCTTTAAACTACATAAATAATTGTTTGTGTGTGAAGTGTTGCCTTTTTGTGGATTTCTAATAGCAATAATGCTATGCTTACTCACGAGTTTACTAATCGCTTTACTACCTTTGTTAAAATTACATATAGTACCCGTACTATGCGCATGGTACCCGTACTATGCGTTATATTTACAAAAGATAATAAGATGGTTAGTAAGACATGTGAGTAAACATAGCATTACTCTTTCCATTAATTCACTTCTATCCTTAAAGTGGGAGCGTTTTCAACAATCAATTGAAGGAGCCATCGACGTGAGTGAGAAATCGAAACCTTGAATGGGTTTTATTGTTCTTAAACATGTAAACAACGTTAAATCCACTTCCTTATTTAACGCTACATCTTAAAAGAATGACTGAATGAGTTTGTTATGCTTACTCACGAGCTTATTAACTGTCTTATTACCTTTGTTAAAATTACATATGGTACTCGTACTATGTGTATGGCACCCGTACTATACGTTTACAAAGGATAGTGAGATGGTTATTAAGATCATGAGTAAGCATAGCATTACTCAAATCTTAAAGGAAATTGAAAATATTTACCAGGGAGATAAGAGAAAACTCTCAAACAACATACGGGTTTTTACGTGATCAGAGAAAACCTTAGGGGGGAGATTAAAATTTCCAAGCTGGTACCTGCAGGAATATTTCCAGTCTAAAGTAAAAAGGCTTTCTGCAGTTTCAGTTTTAAGCACATTAAGAACTTGTGTTGATGAATCTGTGGCCGAGCCTGCAAAGAAAACTTACGCTTCCATAGTATGCACAGTTTCTTCTCATTTCCTTCATCCTCTTTGTGTGTGGAAATAAGTTTGCAGGTGTCTGTGCATGCATTTAGGCATTTGTTGATAAAATTTCCAAGCTGGTACCTGCAGGAATATTTCCAGACTAAAGTAAAAAAGCATTCTGCAGTTTCAGTTTTAAGCACATTGAGAACTTTTGTTGATGAATCGGTGGCCAAGCCTGCAAAGAAAGCTCGAAGGAAGAAAACACTGGCACTATGACAGACCAAAGGCCATGTTTCTACAAGATCATTTGTGACGAGGAACCAGAAACAATGGTGATTCATTTTGTCGTCTACTTATGGTGGTTATTTTTGAGCTAAATCCATGGCTAACATCTTTGTTTTCTTTTGTTCGAAAACAGAAGAAGTTTCCACAGCAATTCTTGAAGTATATATCAAAGGAATTATCTGATACAACAACTTTGAGAGTTGTCTCTGGTGGGTTGTGGACGGTTAAAGTGAAGATCATCGGAAACGATGTGTTTATGGAGGATGGTTGGCCGGAATTTGTCAGAGGTAACTCTTTTGAGTATCAAGGATTTTCTGTTTTCCCAGTATGATGGAAAAATGTTTTTCAGTGTCACGATTTTTGACCCTAATAAAGTGGAAAGAAGAATTGGAACATCTAGCATCAGAATGCCTCAAGAATCTGCAGGGATTTCAACTGGTAAAAGGCCTAGGAAGAACCCTGTTGATATTCTGAACCGCCAGTATACTTCATCAAACTCCTATGATGAAAGCTTGGGTATGTTATCAAAATGATGCTCAATGTAATTCAACATAAAGTTTATCAACTCAAAAAGTTTCCACAACAATTCTTGAATTACATATGAAAGGAGCTATCTGATACAACAACTTTCTCTGTATTTCCGTACTCTTCTCTTTTTTTTTTTTCTTTTTTTTTTTTTTTTTGGTCACTTCCTCCTCTCTTTTTCGTCTCTCTTTTCTTCCATTTCTTTGTTTCCCTCTTTCTTCTTCTCTCTTGAATTAAACTAAAAAAAAAAAAAATTCAGCAGATCAAAGTCATAAAAAAGATATCACAGCCACCGGAAACAAATTCGGCGGCTGCGATCTTTGCTTTGGAACAGAAAGAAGCTACCACGCTCTAGATCTGCCGCGACTCGGGGTGTTCACCTCGACCTGGGCTAGATCGTGGCGGTGCAAGGCCAGATCGCGGCGGATCGGGTGACATCACAAGGTAATCGTATTTTTCCGCCATGATGTGGCTGATTCCGGCAGCAACTTAATTTTTTTCTTCACTTCCTCCTCACATGGCAGCTAAGTTTCACTGGTTGTATTTACATTTCACTGTTGGGCTATGTTTATTTCGATTGGGATTTAAGAAGTAGCACCCCCCTCCCCCCTCTCACTCTTATTTTTCTTGCCTGTCACCCATCTCAAATTATTCTTTTTCCTGATAAATGAATTTACTTTTAGGTTCTTGAATGCAGCCCAACCTTCATCTCCAAATTATTTTGCCTCAGTTTTTGTATATATATCTTGATTACATGTTTGGTTCCCTAACCTAATATTGTCATACTTCATGCTCAATTCATTCTTCATCTGATGATTTGAGTTCAGTACAATTGATTGTTTTTATTTCCCATCACCCTCTTTGACCATTCCAGTTTTGTAGCAGAATTGATTTCCCAGTAAAATTTTTTTTTTTTTTGGAAAATTTTTGGTAAGTCTGTCATCAATTAGTGCATTATCACAGGTGTTGTTTGTTTAAAGGGGTTGCTCTTGAACAATTGGAATTGTCAGGTAAGGCAGATTTTGTGTTGTGGACAATTTTTTTTTTTTTTTTTTTTCTCCTGTTTTGTGAAGTGCTTCTTTATGTTCAATTATTCATCTTTCTATTTCTGTTGTAATGAGGTGTTTTTCTTTTTCAAGGGTTCCATTGAAGCCCATTTATTTAACCCAATAATACTATGCTTACTGACGAACTTATTAATCATCTTATTAACCTTTGTAAATATAAAGCATAGGACGGGTATCATAAACATAGTACGGGTACCATATATAATTTTAACAAAGGTGAATAAAGTGGTTAGTAAGTTCGTGGGTAAACATAGCGTTACTCTATTTAACCTTGGGGCACTTGGCTGCTTAGTTAAGCTAACCTTAAAGACTTTTTGTTACATGTTTTATTCCTTAAGACTGGTTTGTAGATATCACAACCAATTGAATTGGTTTTGTCCTTTCTTCTATTAACCTGTGGGTAAAATTGTAAAATATGAGTTATCCCAATTAAAAAACAATTTTATTCTGCCTCTTTCTTTATATATTCACTTTGAAATTTTGCTATCAAAATAGGGATAAATTGGTCATTTGCTGTCTCATTTTTCACAAACTCATAGGGACAAACCAGTGATTTCACTAACTCATCATAACTGGATGGCATAATCGTAATTCAACATAATGATGTGAGTATTTATGTAATGAGTAATGATATATAGTTCACCGAATTTATGCACCGAATTACGTGACAAAATCTTGACCGTTAATTAATATTAAGTTAAAATTAATCAATGGTCAGAATTTTACCACGTCATTCGGTGCATAAATTTGGTGCACTATCGTTGGTGATTATATTATTTTCTTCATGTAATTGAATGAGTTGATTAGTAATAAATTAATAAAAAACTAAGATATTAAACTTTCAAGGGTATTCCAGTCTTTTTTATTATTTTTAATGAAAATCCCTAATAGCACATGACAGAAGGTATCTGTTTGTCTTTTCAAAAACTTTTGAGCACTACCCGGCCTTTATAACAAAATTTGGGTAGGTGTAAGTCGTACCTCCTATTTTATTATAAGGTTGTAGAAATGTCTTGAATAAAAGATTATGCGAATCTTCATTTACTGCTTATATTCCCCTCACTTTCAGTGTAAATTACCAAACACTCCTTATGATTCGAAGATTATCACTAACCTCCCTGATAGTTTCGCTAACCTTCTCCGTTGAAGAGAGTTCTATTATGATTAAGCAAAATCTTAAAGGAAGTCGATAATATTTAGTTATTTACCAAGGGAGATGAGAGATAACTCTCAAACAACATACGGGTGTTTAGTCGCTGGGAGAAAACCTTAGGGGGGAGATTATAATAAAGTTTCTAAGCTGGTACCTGCAGGAATATTTCTAGTCTAAAGTCAAAAAGCATTCTGCAGTTTCAGTTTTAAGCACATTAAAAACTTGTGTTGATGAATCTGTGGCCGAGCCTGCAAAGAAACCTTACGCTTCATAGTATGCACAGTTTCTGCTCATTTCCTTTATCCTCTTTGTGTGTGGAAATGAGTTTTCAGGTGTCTCTGCATGCATTTAGGCATTTACCTCTGCATTTATCTTCCAATAGTTTGTACTAACACACTTCAAATAGTTTCAACTGCCTTCTTATTGAGTTTTAAACACTTTGTTCTCTCAGACTTTTATTGAGTTTGTACTTCACCATGCCCTCCAAATTCAAGCTCAATTCAAGCCCTCCCTCAAGAGGACGCCGGGAAATTCAAGGAAGCCCCTCCTTTCTCAGGAAAAGCTCGGAGAAAGAAAACACTGGCACTGTGACAGACCAAAGGCCATGTTTCTACAAGATCATTTGTGACGAGGAACCAGAACCAAAGGTGATTCATTTTGTCCTTCTTTTTGTCTACTTATGGTGGTTTTTTTTGAGCTAAATCCATGGCTAACATCTTTGTTTTCTTTTGTTCGCAAACAGAAGAAGTTTCCACGGCAATTCTTGAAGTACATATCAAAGGAGATATCTGATACAGCAACTTTGAGAGTTGTCTCTGGTGGGTTGTGGACGGTTAAAGTGAAGATCATTGGAAACGATGTGTTTATGGAGGATGGTTGGCCGGAATTTTTCAGAGGTAACTCTTTGAGGATCAAGGATTTTCTGTTTTTCCAGTATGATGGAAAAATGTTTTTCAGTGTCACGATTTTTTACCCAAATGGAGTGGAAAGAATTGGAACATCTAGCATCAGAATGCCTCAAGAATCTGCAGGGATTTCAACTGGTAAAAGGCCTAGGGGAAGGCCAAGGAAGAACCCTGTTGATACTCTGAACCGCCAGTATACTTCATCAAACTCCTATGATGAAAGCTTGTGTATGTTATCAAAATGATGCTCAGTGTAATTCAACATAAAGTTCATCAACTCAATTTTATTACTACCTGATTGAATATATCAAATATTTGTTTTTGTTTTTCTCAATGTAGCAACAGATCAAGGCCTTGCATCTCACAAATCCAAGAAGCTTAAAACGGCTCACAAAGGAGAGAATGTGAATGACAAATCCCAAAGTCTTAAAACCACACAGAAAGGGAAGAATGTGAACTACAATTCCAAAGAGCTTCAAACAAAAGAGAAAGAGAAAGGAAAGAATGTGAAGGCACCGTTCCGAGACAGAATTGAGAGTTCAAACAAGCAACCGAAGAGAACTACAATGGAACCAAGTCTGGAAAAGAAACCTTCCAAGAAAAGTCATCTCATCATCATAGACTAGTTCATTTTAAATGATGTTGTTTGTGCTTTCACTTGGTTGAACTTCAGAATGTCATGATTGGTAGTTACAACCTAATCTAATTAAATTATAATATGTAGATTATGGCAAGAAAGACAGGTCCTCTGCTTCTTCTGCTGTGGATTTTGGCAATATTGCTTTGATTTTAGATTCAAGTTTGAGGAACATCCACTTGAGGTATCATTTGCACTTGTTTACTGTTGTTACTTTAAGCTCCATTGATCCAAAGATTAGTAAGTAGAATGCAAGTGTAAGAGTTAATTAAGCCTTTTTGCAGTTTATATACTGCATTTTGCAGCAGTAAAACCCCTTTCACACTTTTATATGGATATAAATTTGCTTCATATGTATTCAACTGATAAATAGTTCAATCACTAAGGGGAGTGCATTAACATTTTTTTGGGTTTCTTGTTTGCTGCTTCAACAAAGTCCAATTGAGTTGTAGTACTGATACACAGATGGGTTCAAAATAATCCCCATTTTCCTCTTTAAAAGACAGAAGTTTAAGTATGACAGTTAGATCAGCTAATATACCAATGCACGTTATATATATAACATGATAATTTTCTAATCAAAGGTTTGGCCAAACAAAATTGTAATATACAAATACCATTAGATGGAATAAAAGAGAGTAGCCTTGTGAATGAAAAGTATTTGATTCCAATGTAATCTGAATCATACAAATTCCAGGCCTTTCCAGAGCCTTATGTATGAAAATCTATAAAATGAACTAATGAAGTCACAAACGAGTTTAACATTAATCAACACTATCTAAAGTGCAAGTCATTTGCTCTCTGAATCAAAGCCTCGAAGTCTTGAAAGTAGCCCGAGTTTCCGATAACCTTCCTTGATTGGTAAAACATAGTCTCACCTGTATGAACATCAGAAGAAAGATGACTAATGCACCAAAAAAAAAAAAAAAAAAATTGAATTCATAAAATCCTCAAAAACAATATTTCAGCCAATAGCAATACCAGAAGCACATTATCTAGCGGAAGGGCATTGGCATATACCACTCTCTAAAGGGATGGGCAATAAATACAAGGTAAAAGAATTTTACCCAATAAAATTAGAGATTATTTGCTTCAGAATGGTCACCGATTACTGAATCATTGTGTTGTGTTGGGTTGTTTTGTTTCTGATGCCTTTTGGGGCTTCCTATACCACAAAAATGCAAACCACAGAGTCCTCAACAGTACCCCATTGGCGAAGTGAGGAATAAATATGCGTCCCCAGTATGGATAATAAGGACCTGGCAATTTGAGCAAAGTGAAGAATATTGCAATGGCAATCAGATGCCAAGGAACTTCTGCATCCTGAAAATCAAGCCAAACAATTAGTTAAAACCAGGAATATATACATGGAGGCACACAAGTGCCTACACACACTAACGTATTTATAATTTTATATCCCTTTCTTTATTCTTCGAAGCATAGGCCCAAGAACTGTAGCACAAAAACAAAAATATTGCCTGCTCAAACAAATGGTATAGGATGTTGATTACCCATCCTCATATACTCAACTAATGTCTTAAATTTCTGAAATGATAAACTTGTAAAATATTTCAACCTTGAGAAGCGGAGATATTTCCAATGTGGTTTCTCTTAAGATGTCAGCAATAACCATGCCAATGAGCAGCGGAACAGGGACAAAAAACAACTTCTTTTCATGTGCACAATAGGACATCTCACTGAGACAGGAAACACCCAGCAAAGGTACAATCAAATATTTGACAACAGCCAAGAAAAGATCAAGAATGAGTTGAACAAAGTTCTGCAGTGCTCTGTTCCAGGGAAAGGACTTGACTGGCTGGGGACAACTGTCCCATAATTTTCTTGCCTTGATCATGATACTGCCTAAATTAAACCTCTCCGGATCACGTGACTGTCCGGAAGCCATATTTATCGCACAGCATATATTGGGCTTCGCATTCTGCACGACTCCATTTAGTTTTGCACTCAAACTTAAGTTATGGGCTTTAAAATATGGTGATACCTGCTACAACAAGAAAAGAAGTTTGTCAACAGATAAATGTAACAGAAATAAGTATTTGTTGAAGTAAAAAATGAAAAGCAACAATGTTTTTTGATTTCTAGACTACCAAAAATTCTTTTCACTGAAGCAGTCCTTCCATAAAACTTTCACTCCCAGTTTATCGATATCCTACAATTATATGACAATCCAGCAATAGTCCATTTCATCCACCCGGCTCTAATTCTAGCCCTAATGTTACCAAATTTGCATTCGATGTTATTCTTTCTTAGATTCTAATAAACCCAAATCTCCTAAACTCTACCTTATCCCTCCATCTTAACCAACATAAAACAATAGCAATGCAGGACAACCGGAAAATAGCAATTATCATTAGTACTTTATGTAAATGAAGTCACAGATTGAACAACAAAAAACTACCTTAGAAAAAGATATCATGTATAAAACCTCATTGACGCAATTCATCTCACTTAATTTGGAAAGCGAATGACAATTCTACGTTTAAATATCAGACATCTCTGCAATTAAGATAGTAAAACCACTATTCTGGATTTCAAAATATGTTCCAGAATCTAATTTTCCCATCAACAAAGAATAAAAAAAAAAAAAAAAAAAAAAACCCAGAAAACCTCAAACCCATGTGTTCACAAAATAAAAGAGAAAAAGCTGACCTTGAGCCCATGAAGAGCCATGAGAGAGGGGGTTTGGAGCTGAGTAGAAGATAACAAGTGAGAGTGATATGGGTTGGCTCTCATTTTGTTTATTCGTTATGTTATGCACCAAATTTGCAAAAGCAATTGAGAAAAGCCATACGAGGATAAGGAAGATCTTCAACAATGAACTACTTCGATGTTTCAGGAGAACGAAACGTTTCTGTTGAAGGGTTTAAGGGATTGAGCTTCAATCCGCTGCAGTCGCGCCACACGGTAAACGATTATGTGGCTACTTCTCGTAAAAATTGGATCTTGTTTATTTTCTCCTTGAACCATACTATACTTACTCACCATCTTACTAACCATCTTACTATCCTTTGTAAATATAACGCATAGTACTGGTATTATATGCATAGTATGGGTACCATGTAAAATTTTAACAAAGGTTGTATGGCTGTTAGTACAAGTGGTGAGTAAGCATAGTATTTTTCTTTCTCCTTTTTCTTTATAAAACACACATTAATTTTTTCTTTAATTTAATTATAGAGTAAACGGCTTTTTCCCACCCAAGGTTTGCCTCAACGTTTTCTCCACCTAAAAAGTTTTAAAATACCACTTTCCCACCGAAAATTAATATTATGTCACTATTCAAAGCCGATTCCGATAGTAAAAATTCTCTTCGTCACCACCATTTGAACATCTGGTCTCCTCTCTACAGAACCCCTCTCACTCTAGCACCTGACTTTTAACTGATTGCCAACCACCATAAAGCTAAAGTTTCTTATTCTTAACTGCTTTTCGGTTGATTCTAACGACAAATATTCAATCAGTTATCACCATTCAATCCACCGACTTCCACTCTACAAAATCACTCTTACCCTGGCTCTTGGCAATTCGCCGAATACTGACTGAGAAATTGAAATTTATTTTGGATATTAACGGTAGGGCTGTGCAAAATCGGATACCCGAACTGATTTTGCTCGAAAACCGAGTACCCCTAAAAGAGTACCCGCAAACCGAACCGCTTTTAAGGGTATCCAATTTTTCGGGTACCCTAATATTCGGGTAAAAAATCAGATACCCGGTTTATGACCCGAATTTGAATATTTTTGCATGAATTTTAATTTTTTACATTTCAAATTTCAATTTGTGAATACAATTTCTTCCATATACTAAATCAACTTTTAATTTAATAACTTAAATACTTAAGATTTGGGGTTTTTGCCTCTTGCTCTTTGAAAGTTAAAGGAAAATAGGTTTTTTTATTTCTTAATAAACCGGGTACCCGGTTCTCTTAAAATAACTACCTGATACCCGAACCGAAAATTCGGGTATCACATAATAAATAACCGAAACCGGCCCGAATTTTCGGGTTCGGTTAACAATTTTTTTTGCACACCCCAAATTAACGGAATATAGACATTGGGTGGGAAAGTGGTATTTTAAAACTTTTTGGATGGGAAAGTGTCATTAAGACAAACCAGACCTCGGGTGGGAAAAATTTGTTGACTCTTAATTACAATGTCAAACACCATTAAACAGAACAATAACACTACAGACACCGAAAAAGTTACACCGAAATTCTGTACCGGCCTACATGTAACGCACATCTGAATATTTTTACAATTTTTTTCTAGTGAACGGCCGTCCATCAAATTTGGACGGCCATTCACTCACATGGACGCCCGTCCATATTATATGGACGGGCGTCCATATACAAGGGACGGGCGTCCCCATTTAAAGGACGCCCGTCCATGAATAAAATATAATAAAAAAATTTGTAAAACATTATGGACGGCCGTTCATAGGTTGTGGACGACCGTCCCTTAATTTTGGACGAGCGTCCTCAAATACGGGACGCCCGTCCAAACTTAATTTGTTTTAAAAAATANCCAAATTCGTTAAAGATAATATCATCTTGTTTAAAGACAGTATCTACGAATGCTAGCACTGTTGCTTCTACTGTACGCTCTGCTGGCGCCTCAGTTGCTGCTTCTATTTCTACTTCTTCTGAAGATCAAAAAGATCAGGTTACATATTTCTTTTCTTCTTAAATTTGAATTCAGCTTTTGAATTTAATTGGAAGATTTTTTTTATTATTATTATTTATTATGTACTCTGTTCGGTTCCGATAAATCAACTCAATTTATTACAATTGCTGTTTACTTTTAGTTAAGTAGACATGCCTCATGAGAATCAGACTGATGATATATATAGCATTTGTTGAGTTGATGTTGTAATGAGTAAACGTTTGGAACTAAAGCAAAATTTAAGCCTTAACTAGTCTTATTGTATATCAGCACTTAATTATGGGAACTTTCTAGGATGAAGTGGTATCGCTTTTTTAATGTTTCTTTAAACTAGCGTTTGTCAGACTTAACGATTAGGCCTGACCCAAATTCATTTTGCGTATGGAAGAAATAAGTTTGTAAATCGAGTGTTCAGTATATTTGCTGTAATCTTAAATTGTGAAAGCAAGACTCTCTATAAGTACTTTTATTGCATTCTGTCAAATTTTTCTTTTTCCGAAAATATTTATGGTTGTTCTATGTTCTTTTGACTTGTAACTTTGTGCAGATAGTGCATTTTCTTCCTTTTAGTTTGTTTTACCTTCTAATATGTAGATAACGTTTTTATTCTAATTACTCAAAGTGTATTTTCTGTGCAATGGGTTAGTTCTTATTAGATGTTTTGGTTCGGTAAGACCTCTATTTTCCTGCAACATGCAGGGTTAGATTCCTAATTCCTTATGGCATGCATCTGCTTCCACTTTTCCAAAATACTTACGTTTAATTGGATGTTCTTTTGAACTTCTGCTGGTGAATAGGTGACATGGGCTGGCTTTGATTGCCTAGAGCTTGGTCCATCTGTCTGCAAACAAGTTCTCTTACTTGGTTATCAGAATGGTTTTCAAGTCTATGATGTGGAGGATGCCTCTAACTTCAGTGAACTCGTTTCGAGGCATGATGGTGCTGTTTCATTCTTACAAATGCAACCTTTGCCTGTGAAATCCAATGGGCATGAAGGATTCAGAAAGTTACATCCTTTCCTGCTGGTTGTTGCAGGGGAAGACATTAATGGTTTAAGCTTGGGTCAAAATCATAGTCATCTGGGTGGGGCCCGAGATGGTAATGTGGAGTCTCAGTCGGTAAACTGTGTCAACTCTCCTACAGCTGTTCGGTTTTATTCCTTTCAGTCTCATTGTTATGAGCATGTCCTGAGATTCCGGTCATCTGTGTGCATGGTTAGATGCAGTCCTCGAATAGTAGCTGTGGGTCTTGCCACGCAGGTCAGTTTGGGCTATCTGGGACATTATTAGAATGGAATTAAACCAAAATTTTTAATAAATAATATCATTAGCTGCTGCCATGTAGATAAAGAGCATTTGTGCATGTTGTGTTGGGGTTGAGATTGTATTGAATAATGTTAGAGATAGACTTTTCAAATGATGTAAATCATCCTGTAGATTTGTATCTTTTCTCTTCCTTTGGTAAATCTCAATTCTTATTAGTTTAATTCCTTGGGGTAGGTGTGTTTTCCTTTCCTTTCTTTTTTCTTTTTCCTTTGTAGGTTAAATATTGGTAGTTTTGCTGAGGTGACTAAACAAGTCATTTTTAACTCTTAAGTTGATGCACTATTATGATGTATTCCTATTGACAGTTGTTCCATTTATAATGTGACAATTATGTGGTTTTATTTTGACTAAGTTCACTTGTAGATGATATGCTGTAGGTTTCTTTTCTGACCTGCTTGTTAATTTGTGCAGATATACTGTTTTGATGCACTCACTCTTGAGAATAAGTTCAGTGTCCTAACCTACCCTGTTCCTCAGCTATCTGGGCCAGGAGCAATTGGGGTTAATGTGGGTTATGGTCCTTTGGCTGTTGGTCCGAGGTGGTTAGCCTATGCTTCCAACAACCCATTGTTGTCAAATTCAGGACGCTTAAGCCCACAAAACCTAACACCTCCAGGTGTCAGTCCCTCAACATCGCCTGGTGGCAGTAGTTTGATGGCTCGGTATGCAATGGAGTCTAGTAAACAGTTTGCTGCTGGCCTCATCAACCTGGGGGACATGGGATACAAAACTTTGTCAAAGTATTGTCAAGAGCTGCTTCCTGATGGATCTAATTCTCCAGTATCACCAAATTCAGTCTGGAAAGTTGGTAGACACACTGGGGCAGATATGGACAATGCAGGAATGGTTAGTTTTGCTCTCAATATTTAGTATTCCAATTTCATTATGCTTGTAGCATGATAGTACGGATTTCTTTTCTCTGACAATCATAGGTGGCTTAATTTATCCATAGCTTTATCCCTCAATATAAAGATTCTCATGTTAGTGCTTGCTAAAGTGTTGTTCATGAGAATATGGACCCAAAATCAACATAGATTATCTTCTCTTTTCCTTGTCTTGTTTCTAATGACAAAAAAAAAAAAAAAAAAAAAAAAAATGAAGTCTTTTTGTTTTCCTTTGTCCATGGAAGGTTAATTCTTGAACAGGAAAAATAAGAAATGAGATAGATCTGATATTATCTTCAACTGGTTTTTGGGGTTTCACTATATTTGAGGATAAATTTATTATTAATGGCTGATTGTAGGTTGTGTCAAAGATTTTGTTTCCAAGCAGTTATATCGCAATTTAAAGCTCATACCAGTCCGATATCTGCTTTATGTTTTGACCCTAGGGACACTTCTGGTAAACTGCCTCAGTGTATGGGAATAACATTAACATATTCCGGATAATGCCATCCTGCACACGAAGTGGATCAGGCACTCGAAGCTATGACTGGAGTTCTTCTCATGTGCATCTTTACAAGCTACATCGTGGAATAACATCAGCTGTTAGTATATCTTTTGTTTGAAAATATTTATTGCCCACACCCCTTATTTTATTTTTGGTGTTTCTGTATGTGGATCTTTAATCATTTGTTTATGTCTATTTTTACCTGGCAGATGATCCAAGACATTTGCTTTAGCAATTATAGTCAGTGGATTGCGATTGTTTCATCAAAGGGGACTTGCCATGTTTTTGTTTTATCTCCTTTTGGTGGTGATTCTGGATTTCAGACTCTTAATTCTCAGGGTGGAAAACTATCTTTGTTTCCTACTTTATCTCTACCTTGGTGGTCTAGCTCATCTGGCATCAGTGATCAGCAGTGTTTGCCACCCCCGCCACCTGTTTCCCTCTCTGTCGTGAGCAGGATAAAGTATAGTAGTTTTGGATGGCTTAATACAGTAAGCAATGCTGCTGGATCCTCAACAGGGAAAGTTTTTGTGCCATCTGGTGCTGTTGCTGCTATTTTTCATAATTCTATATCTCAGAGTCTGCAGCATGTTAACTCGAGAGCCAATTCATTGGAGCATCTGTTGGTTTTTACCCCATCAGGTCATGTTGTTCAGCATGAGCTTCTGCCATCAATTGGTATGGAATCAGGTGAGAGTGATTTAAGAACCAGGACAGCTTCTTCGTTGCATGTACAAGAAGATGACTTACGGGTGAGAGTTGAACCTGTACAATGGTGGGATGTCTGCAGGCGATCAGATTGGCCAGAAAGAGAAGAATCTATTTTCGAGGCGACTTGTGATAGACAAGTTGCTGCTGAAATAGTTCAAAGCAAATCAGATTGTGAGGATAATCATGGAATTGATTTTCTGGACATTAATGATTGTGTTGGTGGAAAAAGTACTGAAAAAACTTATTCTGTAAAGTCCCATGAGAGATCCCACTGGTATTTATCTAATGCAGAGGTGCAGGTTAGCTCTGTTAGGTTACCAATATGGCAAAATTCTAAGGTATTTCTTGTGTAAACCTGTAGTCCCTGTAGTCCTTACTATTCTGTGCTATATCTTTGTTTTGATTTATTTCCCTTGTTTCTCTAGATTTTTTTCTTTATGATGGGTTCCCCAAGAGTTAATAATTTTGTTAGTGGAGAGTTTGAAATCGAAAAGGCCCTAGTCCATGAGGTTGAAATGAGACGGAAGGAGTTGTTGCCAGTTTTTGAACATTTTCATAGCATCAAATTAAGCTGGAATGGCAGGTACTTTGCATGCTTTTGTGTCTGAATATAATTATTGCTTATGAGATAGGATATATATTTCTTTAAAAGAGATTCTGGTCAAATATATATTTCTTTAAAAGAGATTCTGGTCAAGAGTGAATCTTTCCCTCTACTATTGCTTTTGCTTATAGATAATGGTTACTGTTTCTACAAGGATTTAGTTTTGCTATAAATTGGTATTTTCTTATGCTAACTTGAGACTTAATGATGATTTGAATCAGCTCCTTATTTTTATTCACCGAACGAAATGAAATATAGCCATAATGCATTATCATAAAGTTTCTCTTTGGGGAGTGCCAATTTGAATGTGCATGTGTGCATGTATCTGCTTTATGTGCTTTGTTCTTATAATTTTTTTTCTTGCCTGCTTGGTTGATAAAACTAGGATTCTTGCTGGGGAAAAGTGTCCTCATTCTTTGTCTCCAGAGCCCCATCAAGCCGAGGAAAAAATCCCGCAAGAGACTGTCATTTGTCACTCAAAGCCAGCATCACTTAGCTCTACCGAAAGTTCTGAAGGAGGTAAGTCTCTGGTTCTTAAATTTTTCATGTGTCTGTTATTTGAAGACAATTTACTGTGAATTTGTTGATTCTGGAACAAGAAATAATTTGGAAGATGATATAAGAGACTCTCCATCACTATTGTTCTTTTGCTGCAAAGGATTTTTAGGAAAAGGATTGACATTGACTTAATAATTTTATTTTTTAGGTGAATGCTGATAAGTGGTTTCTGTGAATATATTAAGCATGCTAGGTTAATTTTTTTGGGTACCATGACAACTCTTTTCTTCCTGTTTATTTATTGTGTAACAAGAGCCAGCTTGATTACAATTTATTAAAGTAAATCTGTTGATGTATCTTGTTCATGGTCATGATCATTGTGAAATTTTTGAAAACAGAGTCATTCTATGTTTAAATTTTCCATCAGGTTCCTCGAGGAGAATGGAGCATTTGCTTGATTTGGATCAAGTGAATCATGAGAAATCTTATATACCCACAGGCCAGGTTCTGAATGAGATGTACCAGGGAAGACAAGATAGTACCCTGGTTGAACCATCCACTCTGAATAAAAAATCCTTAGACCATGCATCTTCGCCATCTGACTATTCAAAAAAAGTTAATTCTCATGGTAACAATCACATTCCAAATGGTCTGCCCTTGTTAGAGAGTAACTTGCCTCCTCCAGGAAGGAATCCTGGTGGACTTGGTGATATTTCAATGTTGACTGCTGATTATTTTGATTCAAATATGAATGTTGTGGAGGGACCGGGACTCCCTTCAGTACATGCTCCCGTAAATTTTGGGCTGTCTTTGCAAGAGGGGCATTGTAAAGCATTGAAGCATGATGAATGCCGCAAGTCAACTGAAGTTGTAAACGATGATGTTGATAGCAGCAGCAGCCACTGTGAGAGGGAAAAACTTGAAGAAGATGGGGAAAATGATGAAATGTTCAGTGGCATGTTTGCATTTTCCGAAGAAGGTATATGCCTGAAGCTATAGCTGCAGTAATTCTTTTAACTCCTAACTGTGATATATCTTATTAATTGAGACTGAGGCTTCTGTTTAAGTGTTTATTAGTTAAATTTGGTTGTTCACTTTATCTTTATTTGACAGGGTGATCCATAGAAACTGCAATTTTGGCGTTTAAAGAAACAATCTCCAGCCAAAATTGTTGTATAAAACTTGGTTCCAGTTGTTGTGATGATGAAAAGAGTTAACAGTGTGAATAAGAGGGTGTGGGTTTGGTTGGCAATACAAGGCAGAGCTTCATCATCGTCACATTCTCTCTCTTTTCTCAATTTCACTTGTACATTTTGTAGATGGAAATTCGTAAATTCATGGATGGTGCTAGGTTTGGGGCAAGGTTGAAATCTAAAACTCTTGGTAGAATTTGATTTGGGTTTACATTCCCTGTCATGAACCATCTATCAAGCCAGTCTGTATAGATAAATTCTGTGTGAACAATTTCTTTGCAAATTGTATAACATATTTGTTTCTCCAAAAGGAAAAAAAGAAGAGAAAAAAAAGGGGGCCGGGGTAGTTTTGTTTGTGAGGAAATGAAAAAAAAAAAAAAAAAAAAGGAAAAGATGAATTGACATTTTGTTGTGTGTTAAATTCTTGCTTCTATTGTTGCAGTTGATGAAAGCTAGATTCTAAGATAAATCACAATGGTATTTTTTTTTAATTTATTTATTTGTTTTAATATGTATTACATGGGGCAATGGTAGATGTTTGATTGATTGTGCATGGCAGAATGTATAGTGATATTGAGACAAGTGGCTGCATTTAATTTGAAAAGCAAAAGAAGGCGATGCGAGTGGTGTTAAGGCTAATCTTAAATGCCCTTCCTGGATTCCACTAGTGCTGTATCCACTCTATCGACCATCACCTCAACTTATAATCCTTTTCATTGGTTCATTCTTTCCTTCGCAATCATCACTTTGCTTTTAATTATTAATAAAACATTATTAATATTAAACTCTTGCTCATAGTACTTTATTTATTTATTTTACTAAGCGTTATCATCACCTACTATCTCAATTCCAAACTGTCCCTACTGTTCTTATCTTTCTAATATTTTAAATTATATTCTAATCTATCTTGAATAAAGTTAACCTTAGAATAACCAAATCGTAAAATTGTCTTGTTTTTTTTGAACAATATAAGATGATATATAGCTAATAGAAGGATAATTCACACCTATGTATAAATATATACTGTCATATATTAGGAAAGAATCTTTATATCAAACAATGGATGCTATGTTAACCAATTATAGCGACAAGATTGTGTAACCTATTCAAATACCGTTTCAAAAAAAAAAAAAAAAAAATCTTATACGTATTTTTATACAATGACATAACATATTAATAAACTGTTAATACTCTTTGTTTTTAACTTTTTTTTAAAATGATTTTATTATTGGGTAAATATGGATGATAAATGGGGATTTATTGTCTAAATTGTGTAATTTCATTACAAAACATACATGAATATGAAGAGATCTATAACACACCACTTTTGAGTTTCCTTGTAAATTCAATAGATACGTAATTGTTAGATGAAATATCAAGTACCCACATAATTTATAGTATAAAATTAAATAATGAGTTTGCCAACTTTAACCTTACAACTTCGTAACTTTTTCCCGAGTTCTGATTGGGTCAAAATATGAGTCAAGACAACTAGAAATAGAAAACTAATAAAACCAAAAAAACAAAAATTCACACACAGTTGCAAATATTTTATATATTTTTATTTGCTCTAAAAGATCTGCCGTTATCGTTTACAGTCATTTCAGAATCAACTGAGACGCAAACTAAGCTCAGAGACCAAACAGCCATGGATGTTATCAGTCAGTTGCAGAGACAGTTCATTGATTACACTTCATCTCTTTATCGTGAGGTTTGCACTTTCTTCTTTTTGTTGTAAGATTTTTTTTTAATTTTTTTTTTTTGTTTTAATTTAAACCTATTAGTTGAAGGAGATTGTTTCAGAGGTTAATGTTCTGTAAAAAAGATTAGTTTTTGCAAGGACTAAATGGGTTTTGTGTTGATTGTTTTCTTGTTAATGGGTTTGTTTTGTTTGTCTACAGGGATACGTTGATGATCAGTTCTCTCAGTTGCAGAAACTGCAAGATGAGAGTAACCCAGATTTTGTGGTGGAAGTTGTGTCTCTTTTCTTTGATGACTGTCAGAAGCTTGTTCAGAATATGGCCCAAGCTCTGTGAGTGGTTTTCCTCTCTTTTCTTTCAACTTTTTATTTTCTTTTTTACAATTTTTGACTTTTGTGGCTGATTTTTGAAATTTTTAACTTTTTTTTTTTTTTACTGTTTAGAAAGAAAAAATTTTAATTTTCCTATAATTGTTGATTGGGTTTTCTTTTTATTTCCTTCAATGTTTAGGGAGCAACAAAATGTAGACTTTAAGCAGGTAGATTCCCATGTCCATCAACTGAAGGGTAGCAGTTCCAGGTATTTGCAGCTTTTTTTATTATTGTTTTATAAATATACTATTAAATTTCCTCATTTAATATGTCCTTCTCAGAATAACTATTACAAAATCTTTGATTTTGGCGTGAATATTTCTAATATGATAGTAGAACAGTATGACAAGATAACTAATTGCTGTTTATAAGTGAGTTTTCATCATGCCAGGATCATCTTAATTATATTATTCTTCTTGTTATTTTGAAGTGTTTGATGACATTGGTTTTTATGGTTAACAGTGTTGGTGCATCGAGAGTTAAAAATGCATGCATTGCCTTCAGAACTTTTTGTGAGGCCCAGAACCGCGAAGGGTGAGTTATGGCACACTCATAGTGCGTGATTTCATTAACCTCTGAAAGTTTGTTTGAACAATTATTTTCTTTGTGCATCGGTTGATTATGAATGATGACAGAATCTTTTTGAAATCCGAAACAGCCCAATAGATCTAACATTTGTGACTTTTGAAATGAACATAATGAACACTTATCTGCTATTTAACTAAGGGATTTTGAGCTGTTTCAAATTTTTAAAAAATTGGGTATGGTTCTTTTATTTTAGTTCTTGACCTTAATTGATTGACTTCTAATAAGTTTAGAAACTCTCACTTTCTGAGCTAATGTATGCTTTTGATCTTGTTTGAAGAAGGCTAAATAGTTTTTGCTGTTGTCTAGTATATGGCTTATGTCAAATTGTGACGTTTGGTTATCTTTTTCTAGACATTGAAATTACTGTTCTTATATAGAAGTTAATAAATACTCTTTGAAATTTTAGGAAAAGAGTTAAGGGTTTTTCAAGGGTCCATGTCTTACATTTATTTTGAAAATGCAATTAGATAGCTAAAGTCTCTGATGGTCCTATTGAAGTTTAAAAAACATTGGATGTCCTTCCTGATCATTTGTCAGTACTGATCCATTCCTATGTGGTATGCAGAAAATATTGTACCATGCATGAATCTTCTTGGAGTTGTAAATTGTCCTAATTTTGTGTATATATAAAAGTTGAATTCTGATGAAGGGAGTATTTACTGTAGTGGTTGCAACTGAAACTGATTAACTCAAGAATGTTCTGGTGCAGTTGCTTGAGATGCCTGCAACAAGTGAATCAGGAATACTCTGTATTGAAGAACAAACTTCAACAGCTGTTTAGAGTAAGTACAAAGACTATTGAAATAGTTGACAGTTTACAGGGTTTTTTCTAATTATCCAAGGAAGAACCTTTCTCCATTTAATTCTTAAATAAAAAGCTGCTCCTTCGAAACTGAATTCCTATTTGCTACTGCTTTCCTAAATGAAGCTTCCTTTTGTCTTTTACCATTTTGATATTTCAGCCCCATCCAGACTACACTTGTTTTACTCATTCATCATTATAAAGTAGGGTGGGAAGGATTTTTTTTCCTCCTCACTTGGAAATACAAAGATATTCTTAGCAATTTGCATAATCGTTGTTTCTTGCTTTTGTCTGAAATTGGATTTTAACTCTTTTTTCTTTCCTTGCTGTTTGGTCACTGTAGTTGGAGCAACAGATCATTGCTGCCGGTGGGTCAATTCCTATGGTGGAATGAGGATGCTGATAGTATTCCCTAGTGATGAAGCATAGAGACTGAACTGATATTTGTCATAGCTACTCTTATATGAGTTTTTATTGTTCCGAATATTGTTCCGAATTCCAGCTCCTTTGAGTTGATGAAGGATTGTCTTAGATAATTTCTGAAGCCTGTATTAGAGGAGATTGCTGGTGTGAATAAATTTTCTACCTCTTCTGCTGAAAAGTATATG
Organism: Pistacia vera; assembly: GCF_008641045.1. Classification (NCBI taxonomy): domain Eukaryota; kingdom Viridiplantae; phylum Streptophyta; class Magnoliopsida; order Sapindales; family Anacardiaceae; genus Pistacia; species Pistacia vera. The sequence continues at coordinate 37,289 of NW_022196412.1, forward strand.
AGTTTCTTTGCTGTTCAGTGGTCTAAATTCTTAGGTCAATTAATCTGGCTAGAAGACTGATGCTGAAGTTTTCCAATTATCTTTGACCACACCTATTTTGAACCTAATCTAATGGTGTGGATCCCATTTATTGCATGTGACTATGTTTGGTGTTCAAACGTTATTGTTAAAACTTGAATTTTGTGTATATGCCACCACCCAAATGAAGGTTTGGAGTCTAGCTACAGATGGACATATTTCAACTGCTGGGTTCTTTCCATTTGATAAAGAATGTTAGCCTTTAGGTAATGTAAGAAATTGTATTGTATAGTAGTTGTGGTAAGTACAGCCCTCCACAGTCAACTGGGGAGAAGTGATTTCTGAACTCTGATGGTGCCGGGCAACGAAGGATGACTATGACAATTGGGTTGGCTGTTTCCATCAGAAAGTTGTATGAAGGTGAGACAAGTAGAGAAGTTATTATGGGTAATTCTTCAATGTAATGGTTATTTATGGAAGCTGTGGTCCTGAGATGGTTCAATGCTTTGAACAGTTAAGCCTGGTCCGCCTATTGAGGACAAATGGTCCCAATTAACAAGTTTGAAGGAGATGTTTCTCTGTTGATTAATCCTAAAGTAAATTCTTTGTCAGCGTTACCAATAGGATGGTGTGCCAATTTGTTGAGATTAACATCATTTTATTAGTGTTGATTCCTCGCTGTCCACAGACAGTGTATTTGATAATCTGCCGCTGCTCACGGTGTTTTAACCATTCGTTTTTCCAATTTTGTGCTACTTCAGTTCGTAATGCATTCCCAAAGAAATTATACCAGGTTCCGAAAAGGGCATTTTGAAAAATTGAAATTGTCCCTTTAATTTTAGGGATGTAGAAGTTGTAGCCGCATTTTAGAGTAGAAGGTGAATGGATGTGATGGGTGTTATTAATAGAGGATTGGCTTTGCATCATTAATGGGGTGGGTGGTCCATAAGATGATAGGAACATCAACTGATCAATATGGGGATGACTGGTGAGACAATTACTGCTCATCACAGTTAAGTAACTCTGTCAAAAAAACTGGATAGAAATAGAATATAAAGCCCCCACTCATTTTATAGTGCTTTTTATTTAAAAAAGTATTTTTTATATAAATAAAGAATATTTTTATTAATTTTTAAATTTAAAGAACCAAATTTTTATTTAAATCTAATAAACTCTTTAAATTTTATGAGAAAGAATATGTTTTTTCAAAAAAGAAACTTAACAGAAGAGATAAATCATAAATAAAATATATAAAAATTTGTAATTTATTATTTAAAATTGGGATAAAAAGTAAAATTTGACTCTCTAAATGTGGGAAGTCAGACTCACTTTTTAATTTATATTTAAAAAATAAAGAGTTTGTTAAACTCTTGTTTCTATAGATAAACTATTTATAATAAATAATTTATGTCATATAAAGAGTCATTTGAAAATATTCTTAATACTTTTTTATGTAAATAACACTAGTACGTGAAGCAATTAAACCCTCACCTAATCATTTTCTTTTGCTCCCTACCGACCCTACGTATTTGCCCATGGTAAGAAAAAACTTAAAATGGTAAGTTAGTACTAATTAAAACCCCTAATTAATATGTAACTCACGATGAGAGTAACCAATAATATGATCATCAGCCAAGCTTACTCGGACAAGAAATCAATACAACCAGGTAAGCAAAATGTCACATTAATCTTATATTTTGATATGTAAGAATATGAGATGATAATGTCACAAAGCTATTTGTCGGAACATTTTGCAATATTCTTTCGTACTTATTTTGGTTGTCATGGTGATTCATGCATGTTTTTATTTTTCTATAGAGAAATAGAAGGCCATGTAGTTTTTGGCAGGTAGTGTCAGAAGAAAGCTTTAAACGAATGGTGTTGAGAAATTTCTCATTGTCTTGACTGCCAAACAGTAAAGGCGCTTCGTCATAGAATTGAATGAAGGATTTTGTTTGAGAGTGGCTAAAAACATGGTGGAGCTAGCTGGATGAAAAAGGACCCAATTCAACTACCCGGCCCGGAGGGTATTGGGGTTGTTGCGTTTGGTGAAAATGTTTAACACATTTCTCCATGATATTGGGACCATCTTACTCTTCCCACGCAAGCTACATATACTCAAAATTTTAATGTCTTTTGCATTAATCTTTTAAGACACCTTATTTTTAATTCAGCAAAGCTTTTGATAGGTCAGCTGTATTATTATTGAGATCCATTCTTTTCAAGTAAAATTAGGCCGAGTTTTTTTCTGCTTCAAACATACTTACAATATGTACGTGATTCAGGTAATTAATGTCGTCCTTTATTTGAGCACAACACTTAATTAACAAGTCTCTATCATGTACTAAATCATCCCAACAAATGTATGAGTGGACATTCGCAGGTTAATCATATAATATATGTTTTGATATGATTTTGATACAAACAAGTTATAGATGGATAGAAAATTCGAGTTGTAGAGTATTTTTGATATTCTGATAGAATTCCTTTCAAAGAAGAGAAAACGATATATTCTCACCCAAGGTTTGATGAAATCTCAAGTTGGTACTACAGGTTCTATTTATTCTAGATTCGCATCCTTAAAATAACACTGTTAACATTTTTTAGGATAGTAAGGGTGTAATTACTATAATACCCTTTAACCCTAAATTAATAAATTATATTTTAACTCCTAAATTACTAAAATTATAATTAACCATCTTATTTTGAAATTACATCAATTACACCCTCAGTGACTGTGCACCGTCTCGATTTTCACTGGATCTGAGCTATTTCTGATGCCGACGAAACCCCTGGTCACCTCCATCACCTTCCCCATCATCCGTCGTCCAAAACCCCTCTGGTTCCCAACTCATTGGGCCCTCCGATCGCCGGTTTCGTCAAGCTTAGGTTTTCGTCGTTCTTCGCAGGATTCTGGTCGATTCCGACGACGAAAATCTAATTCGATGTCACCACTGCAACCAGCGTCTCCTAATCTACAAAACCCCTATGTCCCAGTAACCGTTTAGTGGCCATTCGCCGGTGGACACCGACGAAAACCAGTCGCATGTGGCGGCTGTCGTGGCTGGAGATCGGCGGGCGATGAGGAGTTGTCAAGGGTATGGTTTTGTAGAGGGGAGGATGAGGGTTCGAATGGTGGTGACAAGGGTGATTTTGGGTGGAAGAATCGTCGAAAAAGAGCGAAAAACGACGGCGATGATGTTGCTAATGTGTGCCAGATTTTTGTTAGGGGTAGCGATCTGCTAATGTGCGCCTCCTCTGTGAAATGATTAATTTACCCCTAAACTGTTATATCTAACTATTTTTCGTTACTTTAAGGGTGAAAATCTAGAATAATAGAACTTATGGTACCAACTTGAGATTCGTCAAACTTGGGAGGGAATATGTCGTCTACTCTTCAAAGAAATTAATTGATTTCTCGTAAGAAATAAGTTTAACAGACTTCTTCCAGCTCCAGTACTTGATATTTAATCATTTATAGCCTACAAACTTTGGGTCCAAGTTAAAGAAAGAGCTTCTTTTGACCAACTTTTTTACACCAGCGGTCGTATACAACCACAGCGTTGCGGATGGGGAGTGTGCCTCCGGCTCCGCTAACTTAATCGTTTTAATTACTAATTAATATATCACGTAACGATCTAGTTAAAAAGAAATGAAACTGAATACCCACAGTAACAATTCTGTTTATTTACTCTTACGGTAACGACACCTGCCAGTTAATTACACTACATTACCTCCTCATTAAACTACTTATTAACAAACAAATCTTCATACGTGGCGGTGGCACCTTCTACCTGTCGGTGATATTGATGTGTGCCCTAGCCCTTCGGGATCCAAGTCCAAACCCAATGGAGCACGTGATCCCCGTCCGAACCACCGTCTCAACATCTGCTTATCTGTCATCCGAACCACAGGTTCGTTCTTCCAGGTAGGCTCGGACAACCGTTTACCCTTGAACCAGTTCCCAATAAAAGAAAAATTAAGAATATTAATATAATAATAGCGTTAACAGAGCGACTACTGGTTACGCAAGTAACAGCACCTACAGCAGTGATTTCCATTTCCATCTTCTCTCAGAAGCCTAAATAATGAAAAGCCCAAGGCTTCAAGAACAAGATTGAACAAGGAGAAGAAGAAAATCATAAAATAGAGCTATACTATATACCTCTATTGCTTCTCTTCCAAGCCATAGCTAAGGTACTTATCAATCTCTTTTCTTTTTTTCTTTTTTTGATGCTGATAATTTCGCCATTAAAGCTTTCACGGCATTTCCCACGAGAAATCGGTCCATTTCACTCACGAAAAAGCTTTTCTATTACTCTTTAACCCTTCTTTCTTCACTATATAACCATCTGTCCACACTCCCTCCACTGCAACAAGAACAATGCTTTCCACAATGGCGAAACCAAAGAAGAGGATCATTAACCTCTCTTACATTTTCTTCACTCTGTTTCTTCTACAATGTAAATTATTAGATGTTTTTGCTATTCTAGACCCTGTTGATTTCTTAGCTTTACAAGCCATTAGAAAGTCTCTCGAAGATATGCCTGGTTCTAACTTTTTCGCTTCATGGGACTTCACTTCTGATCCATGTAACTTTGCTGGAGTGTACTGTGAAGGCGATAAAGTTATTTCTCTAAATCTTGGAGATCCTCGGGCCGGCTCGCCTGGTCTCACGGGCCGCCTCGACCCAGCCATTGGTAAACTCTCTTCTCTCGCGGAGCTGTCAATCGTGCCTGGCCGAATCATCGGCCAGCTCCCGCAATCTTTGTCTCAGTTGAAGAACCTGCGTTTCCTTGCAATCAGTCGGAACTTCGCATCCGGCGGAATTCCAGAAACTCTCGGCCAGTTACGTGGCCTGAAAACGCTTGATCTCAGCTATAACCAGCTCACAGGAGACATTCCTCGCACAATCGGTACCTTACCGGAGCTATCGAATGTCATACTTTGCCACAACAAACTGTCCGGTTCGGTCCCTCCGTTTCTCTCCCAAACACTAACCCGACTCGACTTGAAACACAATGACCTCTCCGGTTCGCTATCTCCTGATGCTCTGCCTCCGTCAATGCAATACCTCTCTTTGTCGTGGAACCGGCTGACTGGACCGGTTGACCGGTTGTTAAACCGGCTCGACCAGTTAAATTACCTGGACTTGAGTATGAACCAGTTTAACGGTAATATTCCAAGTCGGATCTTCTCATATCCAATAACAAACCTTCAGTTACAGAGAAATTCATTTACTGGTCCGGTTCAGCCAGGTGATCAGGTGACAATCACAATCGTCGACTTGAGCTACAATAGGCTATCAGGTCAAATCTCGCCAATGTTCTCGAGCGTACAGAATCTATATCTAAATAACAACCGGTTTATGGGTCAAGTACCGGGTAGTTTTGTGGATCGGTTATTGGCTGCTAGTATACAGACTTTATATCTACAGCACAACTATTTGACAGGAATAGAGATTAATCCGGCGGCTATGATTCCGTTGAGTAGCTCGCTGTGTCTGCAGTATAATTGTATGGTCCCGCCCGTACAGACGCCGTGCCCATTGAAGGCTGGGAAGCAGAAGACCAGGCCTGCTGCACAGTGTAACGAATGGAGAGGGTAGAATTGTGAATTTGGAAATTGGTGAGGGGTAAATCGGGAAGAAAAGATAAAAAATACGGTATCTTTATTAATTTTTTGTGGGTGGTAATTTTGATTGACTAATTTATTTTTTTGAGGAATAAAGAATGTTGTGGATAGAGGGCAATTGTGTAGTGTTAATTTCATGTTTTGTTATTAATGTTAATGTATGATAATTTACGTCTTCATTATTATGTTTGGTGTATGATATTAAATTCTTCTGAAGAAAAATTATACAATTCAGAATTTCAGATTCATTGTCTTCGAGAAGCATATTATGTCTTCCCTTCTTCTTGATTGGGCTGCTAGTGTTGTGAAAATTTGTATTTATTACTTAGAACAAATATTATGAACAACGGTCATTTGATAAGCAATTGTATATATGTTAGTGAGTGATAAGAATCTTAGATATGATAAAACAGTGCAGACAATAGTTGTTGGAGGAGAATCCTACTTTCACAAACAACAAACACACCTTTCAACCTGGATGGACACGAAATTTCCTATAAATATTTTATTATCCCAAGACAGATTCTAAAAAACATAAAAATAAATTCTTACACTAATGTTTGTTTTAAGAATAAAAATTGGTTCACAAACTAATCTTATAAACTTTTAACATGACAATTTCAATTGATAAACTCAAAATGGATAGGTGGGATCTTGTAACAAATAGACAAATGAAAAAAAATTTAGAAAATTGAGTTATAAGTATCGTCCTATCCTTTATATACCACTAGTCTCAAACTTTTTGGTAGTTTGTCATATCTATATATATATATGTGACAGAAATGATAGTCCTCTCCTCTGCTTTTCAGCTTTTCATTTGCACGAGCTTGTGCTGTGATTGATAACCCATCATCGTAATTCATGGAAACCAGCTAACTGCATGAATATATTGATGAGTGAAGCGAGCAAACATTCATCACACACACTTGGACTTTTAACGTCACTTGTTCTATAATTGTTAAAAATTAAAACTAAAACCAAATAAAATAAACAGGGTAAAAGCAACAAAATCATGAAGAAGGGTCTGGAGTCTGGACATGTGAAAGAAAAGGATATTAGGTGAGGGTGACTTAAATTAAAGGTTAAGGCACATGGTGAATAGCACAAAGGTCAATCTGTAAGACTATTTTTTTTTAACTCGATGCTTGGCCTCTGCCAATAGGATAATTTAAAACAATATTGCACATCCCACCATCACCTCTTTTTGGTCAAATCATTTCTTTTTTTCTTATAATTAATTTCCAAGAGAAGAAACTGCTAATAATTTTATTAAACCTGTCGAACTTCGTTCTAATAAAACCTTTTATTTGCTTTTAATAATTAAAACTCACTTTCAAAGATTCAATAAGAGTCTCAAATTTCTTTAGCTTTTGGTTGGAAAAGATAAGTTAAATCCATTCAACCACATTATTGTTGACCAATTTTGTGGGCTCTACTCATATTCTTATTGCTATAGAAAGGCATATATTTGCCCTATTTTTATTTTTTTCAATGCTAAGCTTCCCTGCTTTAAGAATATTTTCATTTTCATTTTTTTTAAAAGCGTAGGTAGGCCCTCATAATCATAAAAGAATGCATGATTATGCAGTGCGTATAACTTCAAAGTTAAACTCCAACTCCATGCATGTTTGATTAATGCCATTATTCTATGAGTAATATTTGCTTTGTAAGGGTCTTTCCAAACCCATAAGTAGGGGCTTCACTCTCAAGCCAATACACTTATAACTAAAAAAGGAACCGTCAAATTCAAAGAAGCATATAATTGACTAAAGCATGACCTTGTAATCATGTCTACAATATTGTTTGTTTAATTTCTCATTTGAAAGAAAAGAAAAGAATTATTTCATAAAAATTCTTAGGTTTATTACTCAAGGTCTTATGTTCGAATTTCTTTTCGAAGTGTTAATAAGAGTAATTATTGGAGCTCTTATCTAACTAGTAGTTTTAAGATCCTAAAAAATTAGTTAAAGTTCATGTAAATTAGCCTTCAGATCATTTAAAAAAAAAAAAAAGACACTGTCAAATCTTTTAGACAAACAAGATCGTGGGCCACTTACCCACCCCACCACACCATCATACCGTAGTCCTTACCTATGGAAACCCTCCAGCAAGACCCACACAAAAAAAGGTTAACAATTTGGTTTCTAGAAACCATCCCTCAAATTTGATGGCTGGAATCATACTAAAAGCATTTTTCTTATTTTCTGGATTTAAATATTACCAAATTATTCTCAGAGAATAATTATACCCAACGGTATCTTATTGGGCGATAATAAATAAACAAATAAATACTTACAAGGTAATTCGCATGGGGTGCTCTACAACTACACCCTTATTCAGGAAAATTATACAAATTTTCAAGATTATACTCTTTACATTATTGGTTTGTTCTGTACAGCTATATGGACATGCTTGACTCTTATTGCATAGTCATCTCATATCACAGGAAAAACTGTCTCCTCCGGATTCTCCTCTTGGTCATAGCCATTGGAGCTTCTCCATTCTCCGGAAATTCCCATCTCACAACATCTCCATCCCAAGAAGAGCTAACTAGCATCGGGTAATATGGGTGCCAACTACAATCTCTTACAGGTGAAGTATGGTGCCTTAGTACAGCAACTTGCGCTCCACTCACCTATAAATCACCATAACCACATTAGGAGAAAGGCTCACCATTATTGATCTCTGGTTATTGATCATGCAAATATCGGAAAAAAAAAAAATATGAGTTTTGATTACTTACCAAGTCATAAACATAAACACAACAATCATGGGATCCAGTGTAGATATATTTTTGGCCAGTGCTGCAGAAAGTGATTAAACATAATTAAAATTAAATTAATTCAGGTTTTAAAACTGGTAGAATAGAGTCAAACGACTGAAACAAAAATCTTGCCCAGAGAAAATAGATTTTTAACTTAAAAGCATGGCTAGAGCCTACTTAAAACTAGGGCCTCTAGGAATTTAACGTAAACACATCAGAGGAAAGCCATCTAAACTTTCAAATGCTCATAATCAAATTATCATGAAGTAGAAATTGCACTTGTTACTTACCTATATGCAGGCGAAAAGTAGCAACGGATAAGAGTACGCAGGATGGAATGACCTCTATATGTAGCCACCGACTGATCAGATGGGTGTTTCAAATCTCTTGCCAGGGATGGGTAGTCCATCCATCTATAATCCCATTCATAATTCCTAAGCCTCACATGGCTGGGATGAAAGAAAACTATTATTAGCATTCTCCATCCGTAGTATGTTCAATCTTAAGATATCACACAATCATAACATTCATTGGTTACTCTGAGAAATCCAAGCCCCCCACTAGCCTTTCAAAATCTTGCTCTTTTAAAATTTCGGAAGGGATTGAAAGAACAAAGTTTTTAACAGGGTTAATGTGATACATTCATAAATCAACAAAAAGAAAACATAAGACATGCATCATATACTGACTGCACTTGAACAATTAATTGATTCAAAGAATCAAAGGCGATAAACTAAACATACCAGGTAGCATTAGAGGACATTTTCCGAATATCCCAAAGTTTGGTAGTCTGATCTTTACCATTTGAGATAAAATAACAACCATCTCCACGGGTATCAATATATGTAATCCCTTCTAAGTGTCCCATCAGGACTCCTGCTGACTTCCCTTTTGCATTTAGGCAACGTTTATCCCACACCTGTAGAACGTTTAAGAACTAAGTAAAATAAACACATCCATATTTGTTGCCTTTTCACATATGATCTATACATAAAATTGTGCATTCCACTAATTTGCTTGTTGAGACCAAAATATGATCATGAAACAGGCCAACATAAGCACTAATGCATTAGATTAACTCATATCTTTCCACAAAATTAGATGCAGGAGTGAACTGGCTTCAGAAGGTTCAAAAGTTCTAGATTGATGAAATCTTAGAACCTTAATGGATTACAAGGGATCATTTATTATTGTATTCACTATTTCTATTAACAATACCACCACCATCATCACTGAAAACTTAAGTTGTTCTGCTCCAGTATGTGCAGGACAACCACCTCTGCCAAAGTTTGTCTGCTGTAATTACAACATTAAGTTTTTAATAATTCCTTATATCCCTCCGATAGGATTCCAAATTTACCTCCAAGATGAAGTGTTGGGTTGCAAACTTGCTGAAGCAATCTAAACTAGTCAACCATCTCAGAAAGTGACTCCTAACTTAAAAGCAATCTGGAAGTCAATAAAAGTTTATTTTTTAACATTATGCAGGATAGGTATTTACTCCTGCAAACCGACGATTAAAGCCAAGTGTACTAGGTTCAGACTTCAACTATTAGTTGCAAAAATAGAATTTTATTTTTATTTATCTATTTTTGTTCTTCTATATGCAAACCATGGTACACATTTGAATAGCATAGAAAAGTTGCAAGATCAAAACGGTCAGCTAATAAATCAAAGCAAACTCATATTCACTGACCATTAATCAAAATTCAATACCAACTAGTTTGTGACAGCTACATATGAATAGAACAAAATTTGAAGTACAGTTATATTAACATTTCTGGCACATCTAACATGCAATCATTAAATGAACAGCCAAGCAAGAAATATTAAGTCAAGAACAATGATTGACTATAAGAAATATAATGTCCTCAAAGATGGCAATCAAATCTAACAGAAACCAACAAGTATAAATACATTAAGAGGTATTACATTCTTAAAACTTCTAATTAGAACAGAATTGAATTTACCTTACAAAGATTATCATCACTCCCAGAATAAATTAGATGGCCACTTTCATCAGCAAAACACACAGTGTTAACATCAGACTGCAAAATAAAACACTCATCTATTAAGAACCTGGACAAATATTTATTATCAGAAGAAGAATTCTCTACACTGGAATAAAGCCTCTTCATCACAAGAATAAGAGAGAAAAATCAAACGAAAATAAAATCACTCTTCCATTTCAATACTGCTTTCAGGAAAGCTAATTTGTTCAACTTCACTCATTTTAATTTCTCTAGTTCACTTTGAAAATGTTGAAGTACAGGTAAAAATTGCAGGACTTTAGTCCCCAATTACACAACTGATAAACCTAACATCCTAGTAGCTTTTAGAACTCTGTAAGCCAGCAGAATATAACTATGGCAGCAATGTACAAAGAGTAAATGACTATAGGAATCAGACAAATATGCAACACGAATAGAAAATGAGATAAAGGATGTGAACATCACTATAGCAGTCTTTACCGTGTGTGCCAAAATTTTAAGAGAAAGCTTATTTGCTTCAAGATCATAAACATATATAGAATCGTCACTACTTCCAGCAACAAGTTCTCGCCCATCAGTTGAAAATTTCACAGAAAAGATTCCAAAAGAATAACCTCCTCCATCACTACCAGCAGAGAAGTCCAATCCATCGTGTATCTCCTGTATAGCATGTGGGTTCCAAATGTGAGCCAATTTTACCATGAAAAAACAAATGCTCCAGTAAAGAGGAATAAGAAAACAAAAGGACTGAACTAAACAAAAGATACGCCTGAATACTCATCATTGAGGCTTATGAGCTAAAGAGTTATGTAGAACTCAACAGCACAAAAAGTTCTTGAAAACCTTGTATCCCTCTATAGAAAGATATCGTCTTCACTATACCATAAAGAGAAAGGATGACTAAGAATTTTACCTTGGACGATGCACCAACAAGGAAGATGGGAAAAAATAAGATATGCTTGAATTTATTCACAAAAAGGGATCCTTACAAGTTATAGAGTTATGAGTAAAGCTCTACAGCAGAAAGAAATCTCACAGTCAAAGACATGGCAATGCATTAACATAATCCAGGTTTCATTTTCTTTTTGCATTTGAAAAATTTAGACAGTCGGATAGACGACTTAAGACACTACCATCCAAATTACAGTTTCCAAACCTAGTTATCACATGTCAATCACCAAATATGTGGTGTGCACGGCCATCAACATGCACCAGTCATTCCCATCTGTATATTTTCATTGCCTGTGATACTGATTCCTCAATGCTGGTCAAACAGAAAACCGTGTCTGTCCATCAGGTTATAAACTAAAACCTTACACAAATAATCACACCACAAAGCCAATGAAAGGAAAAGGTTGTTCTATTTGTCAAAAAGTGTCATCAATAGCATGTGAGTTTTGTGTTTCGTCTTAGCAATGCACAAAGTAAATTTAAGAATGATGAATCGCACAACATACCGTAATATTTGCATGAGACTCTGTTGCCCCAGAACCAACATTAACAATATGGACAATAGGTGACATGCTTGCATAAACCTACAAAAGCAATATAAATAATTATTAAAATAGAAGAAATAGTAATGTTCAGATCTAGGGCCATTGGGAGAGGCACCTTCATGTCATCAAACAAACTATGCTAAGGCCAATAAAGGATGACAAGATAAAAAATAAGAAACTATGCTATGTATTATACGCAATTTTTGACAAGTTGTCTCCATACATCAGATGACAGAGCAAGCTTGAGCAACAATCACAAGAATTTCAAATCACACGGGCATCTCTTACATGAAAATTAAGTAAACCAGATAGATGAACTCACTATATGGCGTTTATCTGGAGATAGAGATGTATCTGTAACTGTCCAATGCAAACTTTTGGCATGGATGTCCTTCTGTAGTTTCCATCCTCTCTCCACATTGTATATTCTAATTTGGCTTCCCTGAAATAAACATTTGGAATATTAATGAACATAGATTATCAAATTTTCTTTTTGCAGATACACTAATCACCCTATGCTGTCTTAGGCTACATGAGACATGTAGGAAAACAACCTAATCAGCCAAATAGAGAAGTCAGAAAATTTCCTATAGAACATGCCTATTACGCTACTTTTTTACATTTGAGAGAGTACCCAATTCAGATAGAGCAATAACATAATACCTGAAATCCAGCAACAAACAGAGAACCATCAGCTGAAAACTGAGAGACATATGCTCTGCTAGTTATCTGATCCACAAGCCAAGGTCCATTGACTGGCAAATATCTACTTAGAATATGACAGCAATCCACCGATGAAAACCTCCCTCTTCCTGAATAATTACCTTCTCTAGCTGCCAACATCTTTACCACAGAGACAGGCAAGCCCTGCTTCCCCGGTATTACTTTGCTCAGCTTCTCGTGTGGTGTAGATTTTAGCTTTGTGAGCTGGGCAATCTCATGATCTAAATTATTCAAAGGTTTCTTAATTTTATTATGACTGTTACTAGCTTCACTGATGGACTTATCACCGTCAAAGTAGTCAGATTCTATATCCAATCTACTCATGGAATAACCCATTTCGTCAATGTCAACTTCAATGGGTGTTACATACATTTTAACTCAAAATCACCGGCAATATTTCTTATTGCTTAAGCATTTACAAGTATGCTGAGCCTTCATAACGCCCATACGCAGGTTTTTACAGTGTATCCATCCTGCAAAATTAGCATCAAAAATAGAAAGAATAAAGCATCTAGTTCATTCTTAAGCAATAAGCATAGTAAAGTTGATTACTATTCACCAGTCTTTTAGACAATAAGCTAGTTTGTTAGATAATTAAGGCACTGTATTCAACATAGAAAATTTGGAAATAAGAAAAATCATAATTCAAATTTAAATATATGAATATTAAACTCTCTAAACCTGAAATTTACCGCCTTTTTTTTTTTTTTTTTTTGGGTGTTGGGGGGGAGGGGAAGCAATTCGATAATCCTTACTTGCAACAAACTACACAATTAAATCATTTGCAGTTCCATATATTCACATACAACCAAAAAGAAGCTACAGTTCCTTTATCTTTTAATCAACAAGGAAAATAGTGTCAACTCTCTTCTAAAAGCAATACAGTTCAAAATCGAAGTAAAAACTAAAAGTTGTAAAAGACAGCTGCTGACTCACAAGACAAACAAGAAGTTCTCCACACCAGAAGATTAAAACAAGACATGAATAGCATGGTCACAATACAGGAAGAGTGAAGCTTTATTAAAATTTAGAACAGTCTCACCTTCTCGTTTGGAAAAAAAAAATCGGGTCCTCAGCTTTAAATATCGGATTCAACTGTTTTCATAACGATATTTTGCCAATGGATAATATAACACACGGATATGTATTACCGCCTTACCGTTGTCACATTTGGTTACTTCGAGCAGATGCAGTTAGGAAACCATTTCGCGACATGCACCCAGAACGACCTCTACTGTGCACGTTGAAATTTCCGGTACATTGCACTTTTATCTGGTGTTATAGATGATGACACCATATCCAATTTAAATGTAATAATTCAATATTTTTGTAATTCTAAAATATAATATTCGCAACAGGAAATAATAATATGAATGCATTTATGTATTTTAAAGGAAACTACTTAAATATAATTAAAAGAAACAGAATAATAAAACCAAAAACGAAAGGATTATTGTGAATTTATCGTCCTATTGTACATCATAAACTTAGAAATACTGATCTTATTTATCAATTATTTTGTTTTATTTTAAATCTGTCCTAAATTTTTCTCAAAAGTCTACATGTTCATAATTTTAGAGCCTAGGCCAAAAGAGCATTTTTTAATTTATATTTTTTTTTAGATTTTGATTGTATTTGAAAAGTATTTATAAAGTTATAACTTATTAGAGAAGCTCAATGTACTCTTTTTGGGTTTTTCTAAAACTTTTATTATGTCGAATATATCTTCGCATTATTTTTATAATTCCACCATATACCCTTAATTTGAAATAAAATTGTATTCATTAATTTTTTTAGTCTATAGTCCCCCCCCCCCCAAAAAAAAAAAATCACCACTCTCCTACGGATGGAAATTCAATAAATCAATTTTATAGGTATGTAAAGTCTTACTAATACCCTATGATAGTAGTCAAAAGTTTTGTCAAAAACACTAAATTATTCTATTTGCAACATCTTTAATTAAAAATTAACCCAAACAACTAATATTAACCACTCGTCTATATAAAATCTTAGTTAACATGTTTCTTACACACAAAACTGAATTAGGAATCGGTTTATATCTTTGGTTTTCAAATTCTTCGATGGAGAGAGAAGAGTTAATCTAACTTTGAAGAAGATGAGTGAACGGGGTTAGAGTGAATTCATATACTAGGGCAACTATGTTCTTCATGTGAAGATATTAATATTGTTGATTAGGAAAACTAATATTTGTCTTTATGGCAAATATTATGTTATTATTACATGGCGAATTTCATGCTAATCACATCCTTAATTATGTTAGATTATAGCATGAAGGCATGATATATGTTTGCCTTTTATAGATTCTTATACTTGTATAAATAATCTTTTTGCACAGAACATTATATATAATACAAAACAGGGTTTTAAAACCCGGCTCGGACCAAGCGATTGAACCGAGAACCAGTGATCGAGCCGGGTTGGTTTGACTAAAAAACTGGAAATATGAAATGACCCAGTTTGAGCTGCGATTGGATCAGTTTTTTGTTACGAATCGTCGATCTAACCGGTTCGACCCAACGGTTGAATCAATTCGACTAGCAACCCGGGACCCGGTGACTTGACCAGGTCACTCCCCAGGTCGGATTTTAAAACCTTGATACAAATTACACAAAGTTGATATTTTGTTTCTCTTCTTTTCTCTTAGGCAGTCTTCGGCAGATTATATTGCTTCTTTTGCCTCTCGCTTCTTCTTCTCCTTCTTTACTGCTTCGTCTTCTTAAGCTTCTAACACTTCATGTTTTGTAAAATGCTATTTTACTATTTTGTGAGAGAGTTTTTAAAAAGTGCTACTTTTCAATTTCACCCCTAAAATAGTGTCATTTAATATAATTTCTTAAAAATTTTATTGTATTTTAACTAAATATAAAAAATCAACAAAATTTGTACCTTTGAAGAAATTATATACTTTTTGGCCCAAGCTCACGTTTATGCTGTCGAAATTTGGCCCATAATTGACGAACGCTAAACAAAATACCAAGCCGGTGTTGGATGCTTTTACCTTCACCCATACATGAAACGAAAGATATAATCTTCTTGCTCTATGATTTTGAGGGGTCATCTACATATTTAAATTTATTTAAAATATTAAATTTATAGAATATTAATAAATCTCGATAATTAGTTAAAATAGGTTAAATTGACACATACACCTCAGTCACTAAAAAAAAAAAAGGTTTCGGGTTCAAATGAATTTATGAGACAATCTTATACAATTTTGATAGATGCATAAAAGAAGATTTATTGTTATTATAAATAAAATGATTAACATAATTAATTAATTATTATTTTTTTTTTTATTGCTGTACTTTTAGAGTATGTTCTTAATGTATAAACTAATATATTTAAATTTGAAATGAAAAATTATTCACCGAAAATAATAGTTCAGTGAACTATCCGTGTAATTAACCCAAAAAATATTTTGTGTGAAGTAAATCTTATTAATTTCAAGACGTTTAAACGGGCGTCTGGACCAGAGTTGGATTGCACCTAGCTAGCCACCCTCAGTTCCTCCCATGTTCACCACATCAATCACCGCACAATGAAGCGCCTGTGGAAACTTTCAGACGCAGTCCAGGCCGAGCTCCAATGTCTCCACAGGCACACTCACTCTTCTAAACCCAAAACCATACCTCCACTTTCCCTATTCACCCTTACAAACGACACTAATTACAGATTTACCCACGACCTCTGTTCGCCGTCCCGCACCAACACCTTCGAGAGCATCATTAGTTTGTTCTCCGACAAGCTCGCACACCTGAACGCCAGCACTAGAGAAGATTTGACAAAGAATGTCTCGTCTTTGACCGTTGAGTTGCTGCAATACGTTGCGGATTTGCATAGGGTTTATGGGGTTTTGGAGGAGAAAGGTTTGCCTTTGTTTCAGAATCATAAGGATGGATCGGCTTTTGTTGAGCTGCTCAAGCAGTTGGGTTCTTGGCCTAAGTTAGCACTAGAGGTATATCATTATAAATAACATGCGAATTAATATTTAAATTGGGCTTTCGTGTTTTTCTTGTTTAATTGAGTAGTTTGCTTTAAATTTGAGGTACCGATAAATCATGGACTTTCAATGTTTATTATTTCATTGTGGATGATTCTAAAATTTTTCCTATTATTATATGAACACAATGGATTGAGTTGATCTCTGTGGAATGTTCATCTATGTATTCTACATGTTCCAGAACTAGAATTGTGTGTTTATCCATCTAATTGTTTATATTCAGGTTGTTCACTGGAGGAGAAAGCAGTCTGAGCGTGGTACTCCCATGACTCCGGAAGAGTATTCAAAGTGTATTACGGCTGCTGGTAGGATTAACAATGTAGATCTTGCTGTTGAGCTGTTTACTGAGGCGGCTAAGAAGCGTGGTAAGACAACCTGTACTTATAATGCTCTAATGGGTGCTTATATGTACAATCAACTTGGTGATAAATGTCAGTCATTATTTCGGGACTTGAAAAAGGAAGCTAATATTAGCCCTTCAGTTGTAACATACAACATTCTTATATCTGTCTTTGGCCGTATGTTGCTGGTCGATCACATGGAGGCCGCATTTCAGGGAATGAAGGACTTAAATCTCTCACCAAATGTACGCACATATAATAATTTAATTGCTGGATACCTGACTGCTGGGATGTGGGATAGTATGGAAATGACTTTTCAGATGATGAATGCACAAGGAGTAAAGCCAGATATTTACACCCACTCGCTATTGCTTCGAGGGTATGCTCATGCTAGGAATATAGATCGGATGGAAGAGACATATGAATTGATAAAACATCATGTTGTTGATAATGAAATCCCATTGATCAGAGCCATGATATGTGCATATTGTAAAATTTCTATCGCTGATAGAATTAAAAAGATTGAGGCTCTAATAGGGCTTATTCCAGAGAAGGAGTATCGACCTTGGTTGAATGTGCTATTGATTAGGGTTTATGCTCAGGAGGATTGTTTACTGGGGATGGAAAATTCAATAAATGAGGCATTTGAGCATAAAACCTCTGTAACAAATGCCAGAGTTATGCGAACCATTATTGCAAGTTATTTCCGGTGCAATGCTGTGGACAAGCTTGCAAACTTCATAAAGCGTGCTGAATCTGCTGGGTGGACAATCTGCCGGTCCTTATATCACTGTAAAATGGTTTTGTATGGAGCACAAAATCGCTTAGAAGAAATGGAGAGTGTCCTTAATGAGATGGAGAATTTCAACGTTAATCGCACTCAAAAGACATTGTGGATATTGTACCATGCCTATTCAACATGTGGTCAAAGACAAAAGGTCCAGCAAGTAATAGGATTGATGTGGAAGTTTGGATGTGAGGTTCCTTTGGATGCATTGCTGTCACAACATTCCAATTCATGCAGCAGCACTACAAGTTGCAGATAGCATTCAGTTGTCATTTTGAATGATTCATCAAATCTGTAAGATGGGATTGAGGTTGCAAATAGTTTATAGGTACTCCATCTTTTCTCTCGCTTGGTTTGTTTAATACCTTGTATAATGTTTTTGCTAGTTTGAAGCCTTTGGTACATAAACTCCCTGGTATTGCATAAGAGTGTATTAAATCACTGAATGGTCTAAAGTCACAGATAGTGTGGAGCACAGAGTTCAGCATTGATGGAAATATTTTTTTAAGATATTCAATTGTTTTGCATCAGTTCCTCAATGTGGAACTTGCCCATTGTATGATTTTGTGTGTCTAGACTACTGTTCAGGTACGATTCATCTCATTCATGCATATGGGGGTGAAACTATGATATTGCTGATGGAGTTTGACTTTTTAGAACAGGGATTATTAGAATTTAGATATTTATGAAAGGGATTCAAGGCTTTATATATAGGAAACCTGTTTGATGGTGAAAACTTGAAGAGTTGTGAAGCAACTAGTTGCCTTCAGTATTCCAGTAAATAACAACGTAAGTAGTAACTATTAAAATTCTAAGACAAAATAATTTGAGAAAAGCATGCAATAGGAGATGTGAAAACACTAGATAATCATGCCTTTTCAATAATAATCCAAATAACTGGATATTGCACTAATTTGACTTTAGTCATATGAGTAGGCTTGATTCATATTGTAATATGATTGTGATTCCTAAAATCAATAGAACTAGGTATCGTATCTGACTAGAGTTAACATAAAACCCTCTTCACCTTGCAGTAGCATCTACCAGTTAAAACAATCTTGTGGTACTAATTTGTCAAGTGTCTAAAACATATTAATTCATTACAAATCAGCCCAGTCAGGCTGCTGGTAATAAGAGTTATGAAATATTAGTCCTCTTGAAGAAGATACTAGTTGAAATTCTTTCTGAAAATCTAGAACGAATACAATTAGTTTGTAATTTCTGAGGGGAATGTTCTTGAATCTAAAGTTCTGTCTTTTCTTTGTTTTGGTTCTGTTGGTTGCATATGTGATGGATTGATCATTGATATTATTGCAGAAAGTTACAGACACTGTTGAATGGACCAAGACGACCTGTATACTGAATATTTACAGGAATTGGAATTAAATTCAGTAGCATGCTAGATGGTGTGCGTTTCTGCAGTAAAAGCAAGCTCATGTTCTGTATTTTGACTATATTGACTTGACTAATTTTAGTAGAAAGTTAGAACAGAGAATAGAGACAATTTTTGCTTATATTAAGGAAGTGATAGAAAGTCTGGGATTAAACTTTACAAGAGCTGTGTAATCTCTTGTCATCTGTCAGCAGCAAAAGCTTTACTCAAAGGGCTGAAGGTGAACCTTAAGTATGTTCTGATGGTAAAATCCTCTCAATTACTGAAGGTGTAAAATACTATATACAGGTAGTTGGATCTATTTTTTGTGATTCAGTTACAACAATTTGCTTCCGACGATGATAGGCTTATCAGAGTGACCTCACAAGCTGGAGTTCGGGTTTAAGCCTGCTGAGGAATAATTTACAAAAGTAAATTGTTATTGATGTTCAGAAGCAATTGTAATTCTGCGATGCTTCTGTCAAATAATGTGGTTGGAGTGGGAAAAGGTTATATTATTTTCTTAATAAGATCTTCTGTTTCTTTTGTGTCAGTTTGAACAATGATTCATATGATTCAGATTTCTCATTGCGTCTTTGTACAATGCTTGAGTCATTAACATTGACGGGGATTATTGATTCGCAAAAAATGACCTGTTTAATATAACTAATTTACTCATTCTTTGTTATTATAAAACAAAGTTGTGTCATTGTAATATATATTTGTTCAGCTAAGATATGCAACTTTTTGTTTCTTTTTTAGGAGCATATTACATAAACTGGCTTGCATTACTGAATAAATTATATTTCTTAGGTCACACGATTGATAATGTGGTTAATTTGTCATAATATCTCTATTGGAGCATAACATTAACTATTTGTAGAGTGTTATCTACGTTAATGTCTTGTTTTGGAGAAGGCAATAGAGCTTAATTAGAGGGAATTTTTGTTGGGAAACTGTAAATCATACTAGTTACTGTTATTCTGGTCCCCTGCTTCCTAAGTGACACCCATCAAACAAAAGTTAGAAATCACTTGAATCATGTCGGAAGCAGCAGAAAAAAGTAAATGTTATATATGGTATTGAATACTGAGATGATAGATTGAAGAGAGATGAAATATTAAATTTCTCTAATTTGTTAATTCCTGCAGTAGCATGTGGAAGTCTTTGCTTCTGTTTAAGGGGGGAGGATCAAGGATGAGTCCTGAATCAAAGCCGGTGATAGTGGTCTGGTCGGTGCTTTGAAGAATCTGGTCTTGTCTGGGTTGTTGGCATGTCAGTATCCCCAACCCTTCCACAAATACTTTGATTAAACAAACAAACAAAACAAACTTGTTAGTTTAAGCTTTGTCTTTCATTTTGGTTGCACTCTAAGCTTTGTGTTGTTATTTTTCTTAATTTTATTACAAAATTTGTATGAACTAAATCTGATTGATTACTATTATTCTTTTCTTTCATACTTAAGCTTTTTGGATTCTCTTATAATCTTGTTTTTCCCACGTGCCACTATGTCTATACACCCTTGTTTTTTTCTTGGCTTTAATTCATCAACTTTTTCAATGTTATCACTTCCCAAATCTTTTTCTTTCTTTGTATTTTCTCACGTTATATTAATGTTTAACATTTAGTCTCTTGAAGAACTTTCAAATTCCCAATAGTATCATATGCTCATTAGATTAGATTGTAATTTTTTCTACACTCTTAGGTCTTAGCATATCTTTTTGTTATTTTTTTAATGTAAATTTAAAAATGAAAAAAATTAAAAGTTTTTTTAATTGTTTTGAAAGTTGTGTTTANTACTAGGTCACACGATTGATAATGTGGTTAATTTGTCATAATATCTCTATTGGAGCATAACATTAACTATTTGTAGAGTGTTATCTACGTTAATGTCTTGTTTTGGAGAAGGCAATAGAGCTTAATTAGAGGGAATTTTTGTTGGGAAACTGTAAATCATACTAGTTACTGTTATTCGGGTCCCCTGCTTCCTAAGTGACACCCATGAAACAAAAGTTAGAAATCACTTGAATCATGTCGGAAGCAGCAGAAAAAAGTAAATGTTATATATGGTATTGAATACTGAGATGATAGATTGAAGAGAGACGAATTATTAAATTTCTCTAATTTGTTAATTCCTGCAGTAGCATGTGGGAGTTTTTGCTTCTGTTTAAGTGGGGAGGATCAAGGATGAGTCCTGAATCAAAGCCGGTGATAGTGGTCTGGTCGGTGCTTTGAAGAATCTGGTCTTGTCTGGGTTGTTGGCATGTCAGTATCCCCAACCCTTCCACAAATACTTTGATTAAACAAACAAACAAAACAAACTTGTTAGTTTAAGCTTTGTCTTTCATTTTGGTTGCACTCTAAGCTTTGTGTTGTTATTTTTTTTAATTTTATTACAAAATTTGTATGAACTAAATCTGATTGATTACTATTATTCTTTTCTTTCATACTTAAGCTTTTTGGATTCTCTTATAATCTTGTTTTTCCCACGTTCCACTATGTCTATACACCCTTGTTTTTTTCTTGGCTTTAATTCATCAACTTTTTCAATGTTATCACTTCCCAAATCTTTTTCTTTCTTTGTATTTTCTCACGTTATATTAATGTTTAACATTTAGTCTCTTGAAGAACTTTCAAATTCCCAATAGTATCATATGCTCATTAGATTAGATTGTAATTTTTTCTACACTCTTAGGTCTTAGCATATCTTTTTGTTATTTTTTTAATGTAAATTTAAAAATGAAAAAAATTAAAAGTTTTTTTAATTGTTTTGAAAGTTGTGTTTAAGGCTAATTTTATATTTACCTAACATTGTAGTAGTAGACTAATAGGTTATTTTCTCAATCAAGACAAAAATCATAGTGTGAACAAGAAAAAGCACAAAGCGGAAATGAGTAATTTAATGCATACTAATAAAGTAATAAGCAAACAAATTAAGAATTTTGTCGATAATCTTTGATTTAACAATGACAGGAGGTTGTCTTATTAAAGAGAACATAATTGACAAAGTAAAACAGGTAATTAATTTGATAATGTAAACGAAAAAAAAAAAAAAAAATGAAAACCCAAGTGAATATGTATATAATTATATATAATTGTTGATTGACAGCAAACTAAAAACAAAGCATCTCATTCAAACCAAACAAAATACAAAGGCCTAAAAAGTCAATTAAAGACAGGGTTCCATGTCTTTGTCAAAGCTTAGCTGTTTCTACCACTTAATAAAAATATTACAATTGGTTTCTTGTAGAATTTCCAAGTGGTCCTGGACCTGGTGGTGCTGGTATTTAGAATACTTCCAAAATTCTCAACCACTTTGCTAGATGAATGGAATTGGGTTTTCCTATCTTCACTTCCTGCTTTTGATATTATCCCTAACTCCAAATAATAATGATATGACTTGAATTAATCAAAGAGATGTCGAAATCCATGATTTAGACTTGTATCCAATCATCATTTTTCTCTTCTCCTTTTGGTCAATGGGATTTGGTTTTCCCTTTGGGACACAATGCAATGGTCCGCCATGCCACACCACTTCCATTCTCTTTTCTGGATTTTCTGTAAACTAAACAATACTTCAGTTTTAAAGGCTCATTTTGGTTTTGGCTTTATGAAGCAATATTTTCGTCTATATCCTCAACCAATTTAACTGCTCCTCTACCCAGGAATTAACTTGCCTTGGCAGTATAATGCCACCAGTACCACCAATTAATTTAAACATTTTCACTGGCCTGAAGCAAAAACAATGGCAACATTCTGCAGATTCCTTAAGAGCAAAAACTACATCATCTTCACCACTTACCAGGCTAGGATTTTCGGAAAAAAAGGGAAGGACAACAGAACAGAAAAACAATGGCCCTGCTAGAAAAGTTAAACAATTGATACTACAAACAATTTTCTTTATATAATTCCATAACACAAGTATAACATACAAATCCATAACAAGATGGACATATTTTTCCAGTTCATGTTTTGAAATTAGTGCTTACAATTACCAACAATACTATAACCAATTGATTAACCACCAAATAGTACCCCACACTTTCTCTGTCCCCGTTATTGGTGGCCGGAAGTTAAAAAGGGTAAGCTGTATCTCCTGGTGGTTCAGCCAAATCAAATGAACAAATTCTGATCCACTGAAACTGGTAGTTCCTGGATAGATTTCCTTTCCCCACCTAAATGACAGACCATAAGCCCTCTTCTCCACAACAAGAACAACCAGTCGCCTAAGATGCAGAACTCTTATACCTCCACCACAAATGGTAACACGGTAAGAAGTAATAATACAACACAATCTTATAACTACACAACGTCACTGCAAAAGGATAAAAAAACCCGAGTGAAATGTCAAACTTCTGTTATGTAAGGTTGCCTGTAGTTAAGGTTAAGAAGAGTATTAACAGTTAGGATTCACAAACTTCTTTATCTCCTCCATGAGGCAATAAAAGTGATCGTTATTCGGCAAGAAGTAGAACCCAATAGTGGCCTCTTTCAGAAAAAGGAGATTCACTTCATGACCAGCTTTCTTTAGCCCTTTAACATAAGCCAATTGCCAGTCTTGAACAAGATCCAAACCAGCCACAACAACGAGACTTTTGGGAAACTTAATGCTTTCAAGGCTTTTACCTCGAGGGCCAAATGGGTTACATGCCGGATGATCCCTATCTTCTCCCTCAGGAAGATACGCCCTCCAATACCAATTGCGGTCTTGTATTGTAACAAAGTATTTGCCATCCAATCTGTTCTCTGATTCGGTTCTCTTTTCTCCACCAAACATTGGGTGAAGTAGAATATTCCCCAGTACTTCAATCTTGGGTTCAGTTTCTGCTTCAGCTTCGGCTGCCCTAACCGCAACATGGTGAGCTATATTACCGCCTGAACTATCTCCAGCCAAATAAACATAAACTTTCGAATCTTTTCCACTTCGAAGCCAATTTCTTGATGTAACCCACTTAAGAGCAGTCCAACCATCATCATATGCACAAGGATATCTATACTCTGGTGATCTACGATAATTTACAGAGACCACTACAGCTTTGCAAATGCTAACAAGGCGACGGCAGAAAGTGTCATAAATAGCACTATTGGCAGAAGAATGTGTAAAACTTCCACCATGGAAGAAGACAATAACAGGCACAATCTCGGTGGTGCTCAAGGGCTTTTCTAGCTCCACAATGCCCCACTGAGCTTCATTCTTTGGGGCAGGTTGATAAACTCTATTAAGCAGACCAGTAGTTCGATCCACATGATCAAATGAGTAAACTCCATCCACAGGAATGATGTTGGCTGCGACTTTACGGTCAAGAAACTCCGCCAGATCCCGGTTAAAGGTTCCGTCAGGTCGTCTAAGGAGATTGTAAGCTAGTTTGAAATTGGAAATGAGAACCCATGTATTAAGTGGAACAACCCTCTACAAAAGAAGATGAAAAGAGAGACGGAATTAGAAGTTTTGCACTCTATTTTACAAAGCTTTAGCACTATATAAATATTAAGAACAAGATAGATCACATACATTAAATCTCATGAGAATGATGAAAACATATTTCAATCTAAGAAAGAAGGCTAACCAAACCCAGAGAACAACAAGAGAATTGTTGGATAAAGAATTACAAACAGCCAATGAAAAGGGTATAAAAAGCGTGGGCCTAAATACAAATCACATTATAGAAAAATTTATAACTTTTACACAAATTCATGTATGGAAATGGACTTTCCAACACAATAAAGTCACATCTCAATAAGCTAAAACCCAAAAAAAAAAAAATCTAATTCATCGTGATTCATTAAAACATTAAAATAAAAATAAAAAAAACGAAAAGATAACAGAAATTTAAAGAATTATAGTGGTAAAAACAGAGCGAAATTCTTCGAATCCTACAAAAAAACTCGCATACAAATCAAATCAAACCCACATAAACTTGAGCTTTCTATGTATAAGTTTAACAAGATGAAACAAACCCATCAAATCAAATCAACATTTTAGCTTCCAATGAAATGAAGAAGAAGAAGAAGATGGGAGAGAATGATAAGCAAAGAGAAAGAAAACACCTTAGACTCATGAAGGTTGACTTCATTACTACCAGCCATAGCTGAAAAACAATAAGCAAAAAAAGCCAAGAGCTAACAGAGCCCTTGCAAGAACTCACAAATGAATGTGATCTTCAAAGAAGCACCACCGTCATAATAATTGAACAGGAGTTGTAAGCAAGAAAACCTTCCCCTCTCTCTCTCCTTTCTTTTTTGTACTTTGAAATGGTTTATATGGATTGATTCCTCGTTAAGAGTTCTGAACAAGAAAAGACACTTGTTTCACGAGGAAATTAAAAAAAAAAAAAACAAAAAAAAAAAGGGGGGGGGGGATAAAAGAGACACAAGGAAAGAAGAAAGAAAGAGAGAGAGATTTATGAAGCTATCTACGTTACACAGATATAGATAGAGAAAGTACAGTCCAAATAAATAAATTAAAAGCGGGAGAGAGAGAGTCAAAGAGAAATGAAAGAAGAACGACGGAGAAGAACGGAGACGAAAGAGACGACAAAGCAGGCGGCCGAATTAAACTGTTTATGGTGGGACCTACCCGTTTCGTTTTTTTATATTAACTAACCTTTGCTTTTTTTTTTTTAACTATTTTTGTGTGTTTCTCCCCATCTCCTAAGTCCAAACTCTATTTATTTCTATGCTTTGCTCACTTTTAATGAAATTTGTTTTTTTCTTCTTTTTTTTTTTTTAATTAATAACATTATTATGTCTCATTAAATCTAAACTTTGTCTTCTTTATCACCATTTTATCCCTTTTGTATTTCATATTATTATCTCGTTAACTTATATTATCTTGTAAATTATATTCCTGTTTATTTCGAATATTTATAACATAGGTAAAAGATTTTTTTAAATATGTTCCACAAGCAAATTTCAATTTCAATTTATTTTTTTCAATAACGATAAACTTTAACATTTTCAAGAAAAAAAAAGTTTGACTTGGACGAACAAAATAAAGTATTGTATATTAATGTAAACAGTAGTGGAAGTAGCCAAAAGCAGGTTCTGGCAATAGCTGTAGTGATTAGAAATTTGTCTCTAAAAACAAATAAAAAGAAGCAGACAGAGTTTTCCTGCGTGCGGCCGACGCCAAGGCACGTGGCGACAAAGGGCTCCGTCTCGACTCTTTTGCCAAACCCATTCTTCTCTATTTCCCAAAATACCCTCATTCCCTACCAGACCACCAAACTGCCACTCAGCAGGACACGTGTTTTGTCCGCTAGCGGAAAGCGCGTGACGGCATGTTTTTTGTCAGAGCCTGGAGAGCAGGAGAAGAAAAGAGAGAGAGAAGAGGCTTCAGCTTCCCTTTTTTATTTTTTCTTTTTTTTGTTTTATTTCATTTTTTTTCAACTGGGCTCCACCTAAAGTGGGCTTTTGATTTTGTCGTATTCTATGGAGCGTGTATATCCAATGAATGGTGAATACGGACACGTGTCTCTCTCAGAGTGCACACATTATGTGATGGGTCCTACATTCACACACTTCCCTCAAAAGTCTTATTCTCAAAACAAATTGATACGATGATTAACACTCTTTTTGTGGGACCATCTTTTTGGCCTCTCTAACACTTTACAATTGACACGTGTTATATTCAGCTTGCTTTGGGGAGTGATTGATTAGATTTTTCTGTTTACATATCAAGTATCGGCCAATGGTGGATCATCCAACCGTTAATTTGTTTGACGAAAAAGATTCGTGGCATCATGAGAATACCTATAAATGAAGTGGTAGGCTACTTTACCGTGGAGATAACCTCAAGGGTCAGTAAGATGGTTAAGAAATTTTGGGACGTTCGTTTTATTATTCCCGATCATATTCTTAATCCTATTCCCAAAATACATCGCTTCGTTTGGTTCATGATTGAAAATACTACTCTTAATATTTCTAAAAAAGTTAAACAGTAAAATACCCAAAAACTCTTATTTTTTAGAATACTATTTTCAATATTATTCAATTTTTTTAAAACCTTCTAAATTTGTTAATTTAATTAAATACCCCTAAATATTTTTTTAAAAATTATAAAAACACCCCAACAATCCACATTTACCAGATTCCGGCCACCACCGTCGGAAAATAGCCTGAATCTGGTAGGATGGCGCACTACCGGCTGAATTTGGCCGGTAGTGCACCGTGGATCTAGTCGGAAAAGGCCAGATCTAAGGCCAAAGATCTGGCCGTTCTTTGGCCGTAACACTCGGTCATGACGGCCAACAAACGGTCGTCGTTGACCATCAACGACGACCGTTTGTTGGCCGTTATTGGGAGCAAATACGGCCAGATCTGGCCGAAAAATGTCATATCGGCGCATGACCAGCAAGATCCAACCGGTCATGCGCCCATAAGGCGACTCCGGCCACCTCCGATGGTGGTGGCTGGCTGGGGGTGTTTGACGGTGGGTTAGAGGTGTTTTTGTTAACTTTTAATGTTTTATTATAGGGGGTATTTTGTAAAAAAATAAACATAAAGGGCATTTTATTAATTTATAAATTTTACATCGTAATACCCGCCCAATTCAACTTTTTTTTAACTTTTTTCAAAAAACTTTTCCCAAAACCCCTAAATTTTGAACCAAACGAAGCCCATGTTTGTTTAATTATTTGAGAAATACTATTCTAATTTTTTTAATTACTTTTAGATTCTTTAAGTTTATTAATTTAATTAAAATTTAAAAATTAACAAAAACACCCCCACCCACCCATAATTGTCAAATTCCGGTAATCACTGTCGGCAATTACCGAAATATGTTACAACCGGGTAAAAACGACCGAAATTGACCGATAATTCACCGATCTGGTCTTTTTCGGTCAGATTTATAATGGATCTGGCTGGAAAATGCCAGATCTGGTCGTCGCTGATGGCCAAATCTGGCCTTTTACGTCCGTCAACGGCCAGATCTGGCATTTTCTGGCCAAATCCGTGGTGAATCTGGTCGAAAAAAGTCATATCAACGCATGACTGGTCAAATCCAACCAGTCTGCATCGTAACGCTATTTTCTGGCCAGATTCCTGTGGCACTATGGGTGAGTGGGGGTGTTTTTGTCATTTTACAAAAAAATTATATATTAAGGTGTTCAGTTAAATTAGCAAACCTCTGGGGTTTTTTTTGTTAATTTTTAAATTTTACCTCGTAATACTCACTCTATTCAACTACCCAATATTATTCCCAAAATCTTATCCAAAATAACAAACTAAACGCACCATTTGTTTCCTTCATTGTTTTTTTTTTTTTTTAAAATATCTTAAGATTATCTATCATATTTGTAATTTATCTGAAATATTGAGACCATAGGATGTTAATGGGTCTTGAGAATTAATTAAAGTATACGTAAATTGATTCGGATGTCTCGGTTATTAAAAAAAAAAAAAAAAACTTTATTGAGGAGTTAGGGATAATGAGAGCCGTTGATATTTACTATGATTAGAAAAGTGATAGAAATATAGAATTGGTAAGAAAATTTATGAAAGAGAGACAAGTATGTAATAGGAATAATAAAGGTCAAAATTGTAATTGGGTATGAAGAGAGGGTGGGGATTGGAAGGATGTGGCAAAAGCATGTGGCACACACGTCCCATACCAAACATATTGCCGTGTTGCTTTGCACCTTCTCTTTTTCTCCGCTTGCTTTATACTACTTTTCTTTTCTTATCTTTAAATGTGTCTTTCTCTGTTATTGCAATTACAAAATTTATTTGCCTAATTTAACGTGCGGCCCACTTTTGGGTTTTGGCTTTTTGTGAGTTAGGTCAACAACTAGGAACAGCTTTTGGCTTCTTGTGCCACTTGGGTCAATCCAACCATTACAGGAAACACACCCTTTGATATTTCTCGTCGGCTTCTACAACCCTAGAATTTTCAACCATACATTTTCTTCTTCAGCTTGGGTTTTGGCTCCCTCCTTTGGACTTTGTTCTAAACATGGTATTTTTGTCTACTTTCATACACCATCATTTTTGTTCTTCTTCTCCTATTGTGTCAAGGAAGTTTTTTTCATTTATTGAGTTTCTAGATTCAATTTCTTTTTGCGTAACTTTAACGAATAAAAAATGACTAAAAAATAAAATGTTTTTACCTCCACCAGATGGGTATGAAAGACTAATAATGTACATTGAATGTGAGGATGATTATGTTGTGTCATAAGTAAAACAAACAAAATTCCACCAAACTCTTTTATCTTTGAGAAAAGAATAATCATCAGTCACATCAGCAAGCATGAATGATGCGTTGCTTATTAAAATTTTTATTTATTTATTTATTTTTTTTTTTTGACAAATGGTTTGAATTGGTCAAGCTTTTCGTTCATAAACATTTTTTTTTACTTTTCTTGTCTGCAGTTGGGAATATACATTGTTTTTGTCCTTTTGCGTGTCAAAAGTGGTATTGAAGATTAGGCCAAATCTTATCGTGTATCGGTATGGTTTGATTGTGGTCAATTTGTTGTAATTATCAATATTCAATCATACCTCAAAATGGTCGATGAGAAAGCAATGTTCATGTTTGGCTTTTTTTGAACCGCACATTGTTTGATTTTCCACCTTCAGTTCATTCTAACAAATATGCCAACGCCAAGTGGAAATCACCCATATAGGGATAAACATGAATATGGGTTGAATTATGAAACCTAATATGTGTACCTTTATCTAATTTTGGTATCCATAGCTCTAAAGTCAATGTTACAATATCCCAAAATTTAAATGTCATAAGTTGTGGAAGAAGTTATTAAATCCAATAATTTGATAAACTGAACATGTGGTAGTTAGAAAATTAGGAAAAATATAGCAAAGTAATGGAATCAAACTATAAATTGATTGGATAAGCACTTTTGAATTGAAATCCCATCAGAACTCAAACTCCTATCCCAAGATAATTAATAAAATTGAGTTTGAGTGTTAAATGGATAATGGATTGAGTCAGAGTGCATGTTATCAACTTGTCGTAGAAATGAGAATTAGAGTGATGACAGCGATGACGAAATGATGAATGGATGGGTACATTATGTGGTTCCCTCTGGCGATAGCAAATGCAATCCTCGCTTTTGGTTTTACTAAATGTCTGCCCACATCCATGCCAACCCAATCTTTTTAACTATTACAATACATTGTCACCAACTAAATACATCAATTTACCATCAACAAAAAAATTCTCCATTTTTGTTCTTGTTTTTTTTAAACATAATCCAACCACAAGCTCAACGTTCTTGTTTCAATCCCTTTCGGACAAACATTATAAGCTTCTAATTCTTTTAAATAATTCATTAATATATGTATATACATATTTTTATACAATAGTATTTATGTGATAAATGATATGATACTACTGCATAAAATAACACATTGATTGAAATTGGGAATTTGGTATAAGATTTTGATCATGTAGCATTTTTCTTAAACTAAATCACATGTAAGATAATAGAAAATTTCAATAAAATTTTAAACTTTTAATATATGTTAAGGCCAAAAATCGTCCTTAACCTAAATAGGAAAACAGAACCACCGATAAAGAAGAGACCAGGCCCAATCCCAAAGAGGCCCAAGCCAAATTAGTCCCATTTGATACGAGATATGGTCTGCCTAAATCGTCTAGGCACGTGCCTCCCAGTTCCAGTTCATTTCATGGGCCTATAGGCGAGTTTCGAGCCCACGGCCCACTAATCACATTCCAGTTCCTGATCAGTCTCCTGCTAGAAGTCATTTTCCTGTTCAGAACACTTCCCTATTCGAAGTTACTTTCTTGATCAAAATCACCTTCCTATCCAGACACTGGTAAGACAGCATACCACGACCCTAATTCTTCTAGGGTTCGCATTAGAGTCACATTAGGACTCCTACTCCCATCAGGATTGGGAGACCAGACAGTCACTATATAAACAGAGCCCTCTCACATGAGACGATATTACACCTTCACACCTGAAGCTCCTACTTGAGAGCTTTACATCACCGCCGTAGTCATAGTCTCCGACTAGACTTCCGGTAACCTCTCTATTCCCTAGCCCTCACTATACTAGCCTCATTCAGCCTTACTGACTTGAGTGTCGGAGTGCCTACGGCAAACACTACCCCCCTGTTTCTAGTTCGCTTCACGCCTTTGTTTTTCTACGTGTGCAACTGCAGCGGATCGCTAATGGCCTCAACCTCACGGGATCAACCCCCCCTTCCGTACAGGTAGATTTTTACGTCGACAATATAGATTTTGAATCATCCATATTCACTTGATTTTCAACCAAATTTTTTCATAATAGTGTTAGGTGGATTATTGGCGTAGATCTTGCTCCTTTTATGAACTAAAACACTGACGGGATCTCGTATTGAGCCAAACAAGCCTCCCAAATTTTAACTTGGGCCGATCAACTTAAAAAATGGCCCAACTTTCCACGAGGAAATAGGTCCTGTTAATTTCTATTTTAACTATGTTTTTGTAAGAACAAAACTTAAACCAGGGTTAGAATCATCCTTTAATTTGTAATGTAAATCTGCAACAAAGGTCAGAGGCTGAAGTGCGCTTCATCGACACAACAAATAAAAATAAAAATGTGATGACTGTTTCATTAATCTTCATGTGAATGTCAATTAGATCACACCATGGTGGATTATATTGTTCACAAAAGATTTTAAAATTTCGTTCTTTTATTACTGTTTAGAGTACTAGTCACGTGGCAATTTTAATTTACTGTATAGTTTCAATTTTCTTTTACCCATTTTTACGAAAACAATTTTCTAGCCATGCAGTATGGAATCTTTATGTGAGTTTTAAAGCACTATCTACATTTGAGTTTTCTCAAAATCATTGATGGTGCTCCACTACCATATGCTTTTTATTGAATTTCTCTAATATGTAACATATTCTGTTTGCTGCAGTTATCTTTGATCAGACAACTAGACAAGTTTGTCATCTCGTCCCCTTTCAAAGTTGAGATCCTGTCTAGTCCATCAGTGAATTTGCCGCAACTATCGATGATATATTGAAAACCTTTTTATCAATGGGATTCGAAAATACTTGAAATTAAGTACTTGCTTTTTCCAATGGGAGGATGGATCCAAAAAGGTTGTAACAGACTCAACATTAGCTAAACCCAAAGGGAAGGAGTTGGCAATGTGAAAATGATTTAGCGTGGTGTATTTACTACACTGTAATTATGCATTTATAAGTCACATAATATGCATAACGGCAAAAGCTGATTCAATATTCTCGCATTATATATATATTCTCTCTGAATATGATGGTTTATTAACTATTACTATAAAATAAAAGGTTTTTTTTTTTTTTTAAATAATGTTTCAAATAACAGAGTTTGATGTGACTCATAATCGCAATTTGTATTGCTTTATAGTTCAGTCATTTGTAATTTGGGGACTATCTTTTAATCGATTGGGCAATCAACTTTTGCCGGTAGAGTTAAAAGTGACTTTAGCATTGGACTATATTATTCACAACTTGGCACTATAAAAATTTCTGTGTTCTATGCCACTCTTTCAGTTTAAATTCACGCCAATTAAAAGGCCAAACGTTCAAAAATGCATTGGTTTTGTTCTTCATGATATATGTTTCTGGTTTTTTATAGATGGAAGAATTAATATGAATTTATTGCATAGATTAGGATTGGGACTGGGACTAATCTATCTTGAGTTGAGATGTCTTTTACTGTTAAGAAGTATGAACTTAAAAGCAGTCCAACAAAATCATTTTATGTAAAATTTTTCACTTCCACAAGATAATAAAACTTAAAATAATACTACATATACCAAATATGAAATTTTTGTATCAAAGATAGTGACAGTTAGTTAAAACTCAAACGTAATTATATTAGAGTCTTTTGTAAATGAACGGTCATCTAAAATTTATAACGTTTTTCATATTTAATAGATTCCTATTTTACTGTGAGATGAACGCCCGTTCAACCAATTTTGAAACCAAACATGGACACCCGTCCTTTTGGCTGCTTCATTTTATTTGTCTGTTGCTAAATTCACTATTCCTTTTTGCTT
Source organism: Pistacia vera (assembly GCF_008641045.1). Classification (NCBI taxonomy): domain Eukaryota; kingdom Viridiplantae; phylum Streptophyta; class Magnoliopsida; order Sapindales; family Anacardiaceae; genus Pistacia; species Pistacia vera. The sequence goes on from NW_022196412.1 coordinate 70,455, forward strand.
GTCCTCTTCCCCATTCAATGCAATTTTTAATTTTATATTACACTATTACCACAGCATTCAGCTCGCTCTATTTAATACCAACTCAATTAGGATTGAAATTAATGTTATTAAATAAATTTAAAATTTATTAATATTAAAAGATGAACGCCCACCCTCCCACGAGGACGATGTATAATAATTTAGATTAATTTTTTTAGTTTAAATTATGAACAGATATCATTCTAAGTGAATGGTCATCCATTTAAAATATAGATAGAGTTTATTTCAAATAAACGATCGTCCATATAATGGATGACTGTTCATATTGGATGGATGGTTGCTCATTCATAAAATATTTGTTAATGTGATTTGTGATTTGTCTGATTTAGTGAACACGTCGTTTGATATAAAAATTTAATATAAAGTATCGGTGTTTATAGCATTATTCAAAACTTAAATACAACAAATATGTAAATAATTAGTGAAATAATCCCAAGAGATTGGTCAGATGGTTAAAAATTTGTTCTTCATTAATTTTTTAGATTTAAACCTTAAGATTATTATTTATTTTTTGTAATTTATTTTAAAATATTAAATTTGTATGATATTAAATGAGTCTTAAAACTAGTGAGATGCGTCCCAAATGGACTCAAAAACTCGTCATTAAAAAAAAAAATAGTGAATTGGTAATTTTTTTTCATTTATGTCAACATCTAGTTTGGGTAATTACAATAATACTTTTTTTTTTTTTTTTTTTTTTGGGTAATCCATCGTACTTAAGAACTGACAAGACTCCTATGAAATAGATTTGAGTGTTTTCAATAACAAACAGCAGCAAGTTTAACAGTATTACGCAATGAACCCGAATCATTATTAAAGTAATGATGAGTAGTAATATTCAGTAATAAAAGCAGGAATGTCTTTTATGGGTACAAACATCCAAGAATTGGGCCATGAGAAACATGATATAACCTCTTTTGAATTATAATATCAATAATGCTAAAGCTACCGAGTCAACAACCGATTTGACATACTGACTTTTGGTGAATTGAGATAAATTTTGAGAAGTCAATAATTGGGCAGTGGATCGTATAGCAAAATCGGTAATCTAATCAGTAGTGTAGCAGGTCCTTATAATATAATCTTTCGAATCACACCCACAGACATTACTCATTATTCTAATAGCAATGGTTGTCGTAAATGTCCAAGGAACCTAAACAAATGTCCCAACTTAAATCACCAAGTCACATACTAAGTGACATCTGATATAGCATTGGCCTAATTGATCTATAAATTATGAAAAATCCCCCCTTTCTCAAGTCATGACAGTGATGCCTGACAAAACTGTCCTTTTCCTTTCTTTGTTTCTTCTTTTAATAAGAATAATTAAAGAGGCTGCTGGGCAATCAAAACGACTGCTCTCAATAAATCACATCATGCTTAAACCATTTGGTGTTCATGTCAAACTACTAAAAGGATATATATGGGGAAGTCCTTTCCCCAGTCTGCAATATTTAATTCCATCAAAGACCACATCCTGATAAACATTGGTGTCTGTGGTATTAAATCTTATAACTAGAACAACAATGCGGTAGAAATCAACTGTTTTTTAAGTCAAGCAAATTATTACCAGTGCTTTTCTATATTATACCAACAATCTAGTACAACTACTCCATTCATGGATTGCTGCTCTTGACAATCCAATATATATGCTTGAGCAATTGGTCTCACTCTCAATTTAAAGAACAATTGATTAGAAGTTGGAGTAGTTGATCTTCTCACAATTCAATACGCAATAAAAGTACCTGTTTGTCGTCCTCCTCGTAAAGTAATACTCCATATTCAAGTTCAACACCCCACAATGACTTATTCTACATCCTCTCCTTGTCAAAGTCCCCACCTCCCCTTCTCAGCCAAACCTAAACCAATTATTCAACATTAACAAAACCTCCAATAAAAATATGTATGTATATTATTTATCATCAATAATAAACATTGAAACAACAACGAGAAGACCAACCCACCGTCCTTCATCTTCTTCAACTCCTTCATTCAATTTTTGTTTCCATCAAGACTGTCATGGATAGGTTGGTGAAGGCAGATGTTAAAGAAGTAGAAAGCCTTCAAAAAGGGCCAAAAGTGCAAACAAGTTTTCGTTTAACCATTTGATGCACACCATGTCGTTGCAGTTTCTTTAACCACACAAACCCATCTTTCTTCTCTTTTGATCAGCTTTACCTCCATAATTCCACCACTCTCTCTCTTCTCATCATACTCTGATCCTCTCTCAGCCCGTCCGATCAACCCGCTCTCCTCTTTTTCCCCCTCATGCCATCACTGTCAAATCTTCGATGCTTCCGACGGGCAAAGCCCACCAGGACGCTCTGCGCCGTCTGTTCTCCAAACCTGTCCACATGTATTTAAAGACGCCACGATTCCCATCTCTTTTGTGGGTCCCCACGTGATTGTTTTCTCATCTCTCAACATACGCAAATCCCAGAACTCAATTCCATTTTCAACAAAGCATTTTCTGCTTGCACTGGGTACCAGCTCTCTGTGTTACTCAAATCCGCCGTCGTGTCAGGAATGAAACACTGGTCACGAATTTGATCGATAATGGTGCAGATGTGAATTACAAAGATTCTGATGGACGGTCCATGATTTCTTTACGGTTAAGAGGGGCCATAGCGATGTTGTTTAAGTTGTTGATTGCTTCAGGCTGTAAAGCCAGTGATTCAATTGTTCACGTATTACACGATGCAGCCGCAATGAATAGAGTTGACTTAATGGAGGTTTTGATCTCTGCTTTTGGTAATACCATCGATGTGAATTCGGTTGATTCAAGTGGCGAACCCCAATTCACATCGCAGCGAGTAAAGGACACGCTCAGGTGATTCGTTTTGTGCGTCTCTTGCAGAAGCTCAAACTGTTGTTTTTGATAAAACCGGTCAACTCCGCTTCACTTAGCAGCCGAAAATGGTCGTTTAGAAGCTGTTAAGTGTTTGTTAGATTGTTCGGAATATGTTAAATACATACTTAACAAGAGGGAAAGACTGCTTTTACAGTTGCAGTTGAGAACGGTCACACGCATCTTTACGATTTGCTGCAACTGGTGATTGTGTTGCAACGTGCAGCAAGAGTGGAGGATATTCATGGTTGAAGAGTTGCCTCGCAGAAGGGGCTAAGGTTAATGGAAGAGATCAAATGGATGGACACCGTTGCATAGAGCGGCGTTTAAGGGTAAATTGAGAGCGTTAAACTTTTGCTTAATCATGGGCCAATGTTGATCTTGTTGATGATGCTGGGTACACGCCACTGCTCTGTGCTGTTATGGCGTGACATGTCAAGTTGCGCTTTTGGTTGATTGCCCATGGGGCCCAGAGCCAATGTAAAAAGTCTTAAACGTTTGGTTCCTCTGAATTTGGATGTTTTAAGAATCATGCTTCTCTTACTCTGCTTGCTCAACTTTGTGTCATGAGGCAAGAAGAACTTGAATCGAATTTGTAAATACGTTCGCGATTTTCTAACTGTATAATGGAGTCCAATTACTGTCAGCTTGTGTATTGAGGATCGAACTGAAATTTTGCTTTGATGTTCTTGCTTAGTATCGGGTTTCATATGAGAAATGTTGTGGAAAGTTTTAATTTTAGGCATTTCATTTTGGCTAATCTATAGCGAATATGTTTATTTAGCATTTCTTCACCTTCATAACTTCATTTAGCTTGCAACTCCAAATCTTTGGTGGATTTTATCATTTTAATAGATTTAATATTTTGCCCAGAATGGCGTGCCGTAATGTTGTGTTAATGGGTGCTAAAGCCCGAAGGGGCATATGACCCATTACAAGGGAAAATTTTGCGGATATTTTTATGTATCCAAAGTGTTGCAGTTATATTTTAGAGATCACATAAGAACTATGGAATCATAGATATTATACGTAAGGTATAGTTTAATAATGCCAAAAGTGAAATCCATATAATGTAGCATTTAATTGTATTGAGCATTAGTGTGGATTTGGAAACACAAAACGGAGGTAGCAATTTAGCAACGGATTTAGCGAGATGTATTGACTCCCTGCAGGCTATGTATCAAATTAAAGATGCCTCACTTCTTAAAAACATAAATATATTTTTTTGTCCTTAAACACTCAATAAATTCTATGATTTTTTTTATTTTTTTTTATAACATAATGTCTAGACCAACTTGTGTGATAGTAGATGAACCCTATGTGGTTTGAACTTTAATCCAAAAATCATAAAATGAGCAAATGTTTTTTACTATCAGGCCAACCCCTTACAATTTATAAATTCTATGAATGCTCTTAAAATTTAGAAATCAAATGACCAAATTAAGTCTTGAAAATAATTAAAACCGAAAGAAAGAAGAAAAATCTTCATAAATAATTGGACTCATGTGAGTCATGTTATTGATTGGGATAGTTAGTTGTAGGTTTATAGCCTTTTAAGAACATTGTTAAAAATAGGGTAATGATATTATAAACTACATGACATGTCACGTGACATTAGGGGACCATATAACTAATGTCATGTAGGTCTTTATGTCTTGTGACACTTGGTTTACCTCATCAGTTGTATAAACTTTCTTTGTACACGTAGCTTTACCCTAAAAAATAAGCCTAGAATTGGGATCTACGAGTATGGATGCTGAAAATACTAAAATTAAAGATATAACTTATTTTTCAGAAAATAATTACAACCTTAAATTTTATAGCTTTATATTGTTGGTATAACATGTCTATTTTCAAGCAAACTTATTTCTTCATTAAAAATACTTTTTTTTTTTTTTAAGTTTTCAAAAATATTTTAGCAAAGTACGGTTTGAATAAGATATTAAGAATTTTAAGGTTTGTATATAATAAGAGGGATGTCAAAATTGCTTATAAACATCTTTAATGATGTTCTTTATTTTTAAAGAGCATTTTTATATAAATAAAAAGATCTTCATTTATTTCTAAATATAAAGAATACATTTTTTATTAAAATCCAATCGACTTTTTAAATTTAATGAAGATACTTTTTATTTTCAAGAAAAACTTAAAAAGAGAGATAATTATAAATAAAATGCATGAAAACTTGTAATTTATTAATTAAAATTAGGTTAAAGAGTGAAATTTGATTTTCTAGATGTAGAGAGTCACATTCATTATTTAATTTATATTTATGAGTTTTTTAAACCTTGTTTTTATAGAGAGATATTTTATAATAAGAGTTTTGATCATATAAATATTTTTTTGAAAGTGGCCTAATAAAAATAATTTAAAAGTAAATTTAATTTAGGACTTCATTACAGGCAGGTGATTTGGGCCGCGATATAACAAAATGGCCTGTGATTCGTTTGATTTTCTTTCTAAAACGACATCGTAGACAAACGGAAATTAGTAGAAGGTCAGTAGTTCAAAAATTTTATTTCCCGCTCAAATCTTTTGTCAACAAGAAAACCCTGCCTAGCCACGCTGGCAATCTGTCTAAAACGAGAAACCACGAAAAAAACCACTCTTTTTAGACACGTCACCACCCATCCGCGAGAATCCCAAACTACCATCAGAATGCATCCTTATGCTCTATTTAAACGAAAAGAACAGAGCCACTCTCACAGGGCCTTTCAAACTCTTCAACGTACTCACTCCCCTTCTTCAGCCAACATCTTGAAAAGAAAAAAACTACTATGAGTTCACAAGGAGCATTAACGAGGGCGGTAGAGGCAAGTCCAAGAACACCAATCGGTGAGTCGATCACATAAGGCTGGCCTCCAGTTTCCGTTGGCCGAGTCGCTCGCTTCCTCAAGAAAGGCCGATATGCGCAGCGTGTTGGATGTGGCTCTCCAGTCTACCTCTCTGCTGTTCTCGAGTATCTCGCTGCTGAGGTATTCGCATATTTCTTCTATTGTATTTGTTTTGTAAAATTCTGTTGTATAACTTGTATTTGTTGACGATTAAGCGGTTTGCTTTTTTATGGTGTCTCTAGGTTCTGGAGTTGGCTGGGAATGCAGCGAGTGATAACAAGAAAACAGGATTATACCTAGGCACATTCATTGGCCGTTAGCAACGATGAGGAGTTGAGCAAGTTGATGGGGTCCGTGACAATTGCAAATGGAGGTGTTTTGCCGAATATTCATCAGAATCTGCTGCCTAAGAAAGTTGGGACCAAAAAGGGAGAGATCGGATCTGTCTCTCAGGAGTTTTAGGGATTACAAGAATAGTTTAGGTTGATTTTGTTGATAAGCATGTAGTGAAAGTTGGATTTCATTCTTCAATGTGTAAATTTCATTTTGGACTAATGAGTAAAAATCTCATCTTTCTTTTCATTTTTTATAATTATTGGATCTGTTTGGAATGTTAAGCTTTAGTGCATGCCTTGATGATATACATATATATTAACATTATCTCGTTAATTACAATTATATTTGAGTTTTTCTGAAATTTGAAGGATTGCATAGCAACAATGTTGTGTCAAATTAATTGGGGTATTAGATTTTAATAAAAGAAGATTGTTGAAACTATATTAAAAAGTTAAAAATTTGTGTTAACTACAGGTTAGAATGAATATCAAATTGCAATCGGCAAAGGGAGCCCTTAAAGCAACTAAGCAAGTTAAATCAATTGGAATTTCTTGATACTGAATTTACAAATTATTATTTGTTTTAATTTTGAGGTTTTGGTTTTAGGACATTTATTTCCTTGTAAAATGACCAAAATGTTCCCTATTTATTGAGATATTTTTCAAAATGAAATTTTTAAGCTAGATTTATTGGCTTTAGTTAACTTTTATCGTCTTATAATAGTTTTTCCTAAATTGTACAAGGATATCGATAAAGCCAGATTCATCCATATTATTTTTATACGTTCAATGAATTATTTAAGTTTTAATGGTATTTTTATATAGAATAAAGTCAATAAACATTAACTGTAATCATAAATTTCATCAAATTTTTCTTATTATTTTCCCAAAGCCTTAAAAATGAATTTTCGACAAAATACTTCACTTGTATATCTTTATATTTTAAATTTGGTCACAGTATATCACTTAGTGTGCGTTTGGTTTAGGGAATGTTAGAGTACTGGAAAATTATATTACCTTGAAGATTATTAAGAAAATGTGTTATATTAATATGTTTGGTTGGGATAAATAAATTAGTGGGTATTTTATTTAAATTATTAAATTACCCTCTTTTTAAATATTAATATAATATTATTTTTTGAATAATTTTTTTAACCTCTAACATTTCAGATTTAGCTAAAACATCTGCGCTTATATAAAATTTTAATTTATAATAAAATCACCCCCATCATCCCAAGCCATCGCCATTCACCGTTGGCAATCGCTGGAAGTCGCCTGGAGTTGCTGTGAGTAGCTTAGAGGCTCTGATGTAACCGTTTCTTACCATATTGATGGCAAAAAATGTCATATTGGAGTAGATCTTGCTGGAAATGGTCAAATCTATTTTGACAATTTTCAGCTAGATCGATGGATCTGTCCATTAACAACCAGATCCATGACTTTTAACGGCTAGATCTATTTCGACCAGATCCATGGCCATATCTCATCCAGATATGGCTGATAAAGGCCATGAATTTGGCTGAAAACGAACATATCGAAGCCTCTCAGTGATGGTAGACTACTCACGGTGATTTTCAGCTTCTTTCGGTGACTTCTAGTGGCAACCGACGGTGGTTTGGCCAGCGACAAGTGGGTAAGGGTGTTGGCTTGGGTGAGCTAAAATTTGTTTTGAATTCAAGGGTAATTTTGTCAAAAAAGTTAATTAATTGGGGTGAAATAATAAGAGCCATATTCATATAAAGTAATTTTAAAATAAGGGTATTATTGTTCTAAAATTTTATTAATAAGGGATAGAATTGTAACAAAAATAAAATTACATTAGTAATCTTATAATATTTAAAAAAATAGAGGTCATCAGATTACTTCAAATATTACCAATAATAACTATTATTAGTATTAAAAGATTACGATAAGACAATTAAATTTTATAATCAACTAATATAAAATAACTTAACTCTAGGATCACGTAACCCCGACAAAACGCCAGTTTTCACGCTATTGGAACACGTCACGTGCAAATTTTGTCTAATAAATAATAAATAAAAAGAATTTACAGGCTGGCAATCTACGGAGCGTCATGTCCACCAATCAAAATAGACTACGTGTTTTCTCTCTTCTATATATAAATCGATTTCCCCTCCGGGAGTCTACCGTCTTCACAACAAGAAAAAGAAATAAGGATTGTCATCCTGACAATGAGTTCAACAGGATCAACGAAAGGTGGCAGAGGCAAGCCCAAGTCCTCAAAATCCGTGTCCAGATCTCAGAAGGCCGGTCTCCAGTTTCCTGTCGGCCGTATTGCTCGTTTCCTTAAAGCTGGAAAGTACGCCGATCGTGTCGGTGCCGGTGCTCCCGTCTACTTGTCGGCCGTTCTTGAATACCTTGCCGCTGAGGTTAGTTTCTGTTTCATTTTGTTCTTATATATCTTTGATTGTTTTGAAAAATGTTATAGAAAATGGTGGTCTTTTTTAATGTTGGGATTTTATTGTTTGGGGGATGTTTATATTTTTTATTTTCGTTTTTTTTTCTTCGCATTGTGGGATCGTAGGAATTGGTTGCCTATGCCATTCGCCAGTTTTCGATCTTGGTTTGCTTTTTTCTATGAGAAGAAAATGGAGAAGCCGTAATTGAAAATACTCCACCGGAGCTTTGATTTTACAACGTAGAAATTCGGTTCTGGAAACTTTTTTAGTTTTTAGTTTTTTTAAAATTGAATTCTTAATACTTTAATGATTACAAACGAAGGGAAATCGAAATTATAACAGCTTTTTTGTTAGAATAATTAACAACTTGAAACGTTCTTTTAAAGTTATGGTCTGATTCATGTTTCGTCCATATCAGGTTCTCGAGCTTGCTGGTAATGCTGCAAGGGATAACAAGAAGAATCGTATTGTCCCGAGGCACATTCAACTTGCTGTGAGGAATGATGAGGAATTGAGCAAGCTTTTGGGCACTGTCACCATTGCAAATGGAGGTGTTTTACCGAACATTCATCAGACTTTGCTACCCAAAAAGACGGGGAAAGGAAGAGACGATGTTGGTGCTTCACAAGAATTTTAAAGTGTTAATGGTTTTGAATTCTAATATGGTAAATTGTAGGATCAATTGTATCTTTATTGCAAAGTTTTGATCGGTTTGATTACTATAAACCCTGATTTTGGGTATTTTTTGGCCTCAATTTTGCTGAAACAATAACTTTGTTATGTGATGTTGCTATTCATACCATCAATGAAATGAAAAGCTTACGAAGTTTTGTGTTTTCGGTTATATAGCTTTATTCGTGCGAATAATTTGATGAGAGCTTGCGTTTGCTTGCCATACATTGCCTTTGGGAAAGTACAATGAAGCACTTCCAGTTCTCCATTGTTGTCTGTGGTGTTTTTAGAAGTTTGGCCATGCTTTCCATTGATTGGCATAGTTGTTGAAGCTCTTTGACAGGGTTGTACCCTCAATTTTAACACTCAAAATCGTTCAATTTCATGGCATTTTTCTGTGATTGGGACTTGCGTAACCTTGAACAACTTTATCACTGCAATTTTTTGATCAAGTACAACGAGTCTGAGCATTGGGTATTCTAAATACCTTGGCTTATTACTTCACGATTTATATTTTATATGTAGATAGTGATTTCATGAGGGGATGTAGCTCAAATGGTAGAGCGCTCGCTTTGCATGCGAGAGGTACAGGGTTCGATCCCCTGCATCTCCAAGTTGCTTTTAATTTCTCTTCGACTTGAACGCCAAGTACTTTATCTAATTTTTTTTTCTAAACTTTTTCAGTGGCGGTTNGCATAGATCTTGCTCCTTTTATGAACTAAAACACTGACGGGATCTCGTATTGAGCCAAACAAGCCTCCCAAATTTTAACTTGGGCCGACCAACTTAAAAAATGGCCCAACTTTCCAAGAAGAAATAGGTCCTGTTAATTTCTATTTTAACTATGTTTTTGTAAGAACAAAACTTAAACCAGGGTTAGAATCATCCTTTAATTTGTAATGTAAATCTGCAACAAAGGTCAGAGGCTGAAGTGCGCTTCATCGACACAACAAATAAAAATAAAAATGTGATGACTGTTTCATTAATGCTTCCATGTGAATGTCAATTAAGATAACAACATGGTAGGATTATTATTGTTCACAAAATGATTTTAAAATTTCGTTCTTTTATTACTGTTTAAAGTACTAGTCACGTGGCAATTTTAATTTACTGTATAGTTTCAATTTTCTTTTACCATTTTTACGCAAAACAATTTTCTAGCCATGCAGTATGAAATCTTTATGTGAGTTTATAAAGCATCTATCTACATTTGAGTTTTCTCAAAATCATTGATGGTGCTCCACCACCATAATGCTTTTTATTGAATTTCTCAAATATATAACATATTCTGTTTGCTGCAGTTATCTTTGATCAGACAACTAGACAAGTTTGTCTGTCATCTCATCCCCTTTCAAAGTTAAGATCCTGTCTAGTCCATCAGTGAATTTGCCGCAACTATCAGATGATATTATTGAAAACCTTTTTATCAATTGGGAAGTACTTGCTTTTTCCATGGAGAGGATGCACAAAGGATGGATCCAAAAAGGGTGTAACAGACTCAACATTAGCTAAACCACAAAGGGAAAGGAGTTGGCAATGTGAAAATGATTTAGCGTGGTGTATTTACTACACTGTAAATTATGCATTTATAAGTCACATAATATGCATAACGGCAAAAGCTGATTGAATATCTCTCATTATATATAATATTCTCTCTGAATATGATGGTTTATTAACTATTACTATAAAAATAAAAGGTTTTTTTTTTTTTTTAAATAATGTTTCAAATAACAGAGTTTGATGTGACTCATAATCGCAATTTGTATTGCTTTATAGTTCAGTCATTTGTAATTTGGGGACTATCTTTTAAATCGATTGGGCAATCAAACATTTTGCCGGTAGAGTTAAAAGTGACTTTAGCATTGGACTATATTATTCACAACTTGGCACTATAAAAATTTCTGTGTTCTATGCCACTCTTTCAGTTTAAATTACGCCAATTAAAAGGCCAAACGTTCAAAAATGCATTTGGTTGTTCTTCATGATATTATATGTTCTGGTTTTTTAATAGATGGAAGAATATAATATGAATTTATTGCATAGATTAGGATTGGGACTTGGGACTAATCTATCTTGAGTTGAGATGTCTTTTACTGTTAAGGAAGTATGAACTTAAAAGCAGTCCAACAAAATCATTTTTATGTAAAATTTTCACTTCCACAAGATAATAAAAACTTAAAAGTAATACTACATATACCAAATATGAAATTTTTGTATCAAAGAATATGACAGTTAGTTAAAACTCAAACGTAATTATATTAGAGTCTTTTGTAAATGAACGGTCATCTAAAATTTATAAACGTTTATTCATATTTAATAGATTCCTATTTTACTGTGAGATGAACGCCCGTTCAACCAATTTTGAAACCAAAACAATGGACACCCGTCCTTTTGGCTGCTTCATTTTTATTTGTCTGTTGCTAAATTCACTATTCCTTTTTGCTTGTCCTCTTCCCCAATTCAATGCAATTTTTAATTTTATATTACACTATTACCACAGCATTCAGCTCGCTCTTATTTAATACCAACTCAATTAGGATTGAAAATTAATGTATTAAATAAATTTAAAATTTATTAATATTAAAAGATGAACGCCCACCCTCCCACGAGGACGATGTATATAAATAATTTAGATTAAATTTTTTTAGTTTAAATTATGAACAGATATCTATTCTAAGTGAATGGTCATCCATTTAAAATATAGATAAGAGTTTATTTCAAATAAACGATCGTCCAATAATAATGGATGACTGTTCATATTGGATGGATGGTTGCTCATTCATAAAATATTTGTTAATGTGATATGTGATTTGTCTGATTTAGTGAACACGTCGTTTGATATAAAAATTTAATATAAAGTATCGGTGTTTATAGCATTATTCAAAACTTAAATACAACAAAATATGTGAAATAATTAGTGAAATAAATCCCAAGAGATTGGTCAGATGGTTAAAAAGATTTGTTTCATTCATTAATTTTTTAGATTTAAACCTTAAGATTATTTATTATATTTGTAATTTATTTTAAAATATTAAATTTGTATGATATTAAATGAGTCTTAAAACTAGTAGAGATGCGTCCAAATGGACTCAAAAACTCGTCATTAAAAAAAAAAATAGTGAATTGGTAATTTTTTTCATTTATGTCAACATCTAGTTTTGGGTAATTACAATAATACTTTTTTTTTTTTTTTTTTTGGGTTAATCCATCGGTACTTAAGAACTGACAAGACATCCTATGAAATATGATTTGAGTGTTTTCAATAACAAACAAGCAGCAAGTTTAACAGTATTACGCAATGAACCCAGGAATCATTAATTAAAGTAATGATGAGTAGTAATATTCAGTAAATAAAAGCAGAGGAATGTCTTTTATGGGTACAAACATCCAAGAAATGGGCCATGAGAAAACATGATATAACCTCTTTTGAATTATAATATCAATAATGCTAAAGCTACCGAGTCAACAACCGATTTGACATACTGACTTTTGGTGAATTGAGATAAATTTTGAGAAGTCAATAATTGGGCAGTGGATCGGTATAGCAAAATCGGTAATCTAATCAGTAAGTGTAGCAAGGTCCTTATAATATAATCTTTCGAATCACAACCACAGACATTACTCATTATTCTAATAGCAATTGGTTGTCGTAAATGTCCAAGGAACCTAAACAAAATGTCCCAACTTAAATCAGCCAAGTCACATACTAAGTGAACATCTGATATAGCATTGGCCTAATTGATCTATAAATTATGAAAAATCCCCCCTTTCTCAAGTCATGACAGTGATGCCTGACAAAACTGTATCCTTTTCCTTTCTTTGTTTCTTCTTTTAATAAGAAATAATTAAAGAGGGCTGTTGGGCAATCAAAACGACTGCTCTCAATAAATCACATCATGCTTAAACCATTTGGTGTTCATGTCAAACTACTAAAAGGATATATATGGGGAAGTCTTTCCCCAGAGTCTGCAATATTTAATTCCATCAAAGACCACATCCTGATAAACATTGGTGTCTGTGGTATTAAATCTTATAACTAGGAACAACAAATGCGGTAGAAATCAACTGTTTTTAAGTCAAGCAAATTATTGCCAGTGCTTTTCTATATTATACCCAGAATTCTAGTACAACTACTCCATTCATGGATTGCTGAGCTTGACAATCCAATATATATGCTTGAGCAAAATGGTCTCACTCTTAATTTAAAGAACAATTTATTAGAAAGTTGGAGTAGTTGATCTTTCATCAATTCAATACGCAATAAAAAGTACCTGTTTGTCGTCCTCCTCGATAAAGTAATACTCCATATTCAAAGTTCAAACACCCCAACAATGACTTATTCTACATCCTCTCCTTGTCAAAGTCCCCACCTCCCCTTCTCAGCCAAACCTAAACCAATTATTCAACATTAAACAAAACCTCCAATAAATATATGTATGTATATTATTTATCATCAATAATAAACAATTGAAACAAATTACTAGAAGACCTTCCCACCGTCCTTCATCTTCTTCAATTCCTTCATTCAATTTTTGTTTCCATCAAGACTGTCATGGATAGGTTGGTGAAGGCAGATGTTAAAGAAGTAGAAATAGCCTTCAAAAAGGGCCAAAAGTGCAACACAAGTTTTCGTTTAACCAATTTGATGCACACCATGTCTGTTGCAGTTTCTTTAACCACAACAAACCCATCTCTCTTCTCTTTTAATCAGCTTTACTCCATAATTCCACCACTCTCTTCTTCATCATATACTCTGATCCTCTCTCAGCCGTCCGATCAACCCGCTCTCTCTTTTCCCCCTCATGCCATCACTGTCAAATCTTCGATGCTTCCGACGGGCAAAGCCCACCAGGACGATCTCCGCCGTCTGTTCTCCAAACCTGGTCCACATGTATTTAAAGACGCCACGATTCCCATCTCTTTTGTGGGTCCCCACGTGATTGAGTTTCTCATCTCTCAACATACGCAAATCCCAGAACTCAATTCCATTTTCAACAAAGCAGTTTCTGCTTGCACTGGGTACCAGCTCTCTGTGTTACTCAAATCCGCCGTCGTGTCAGGAAATGAAAACTTGGTCACGAATTTGATCGATAATGGTGCAGATGTGAATTACAAAGATTCTGATGGACGGTCCATGATTTCTTTAGCGGTTAAGAGGGGCCATAGCGATGTTGTTAAGTTGTTGATTGCTTCAGGCTGTAAAGCCAGTGATTCAATTGTTCACGTATTACACGATGCAGCCGCAATGAATAGAGTTGACTTAATGGAGGTTTTGATCTCTGCTTTTGGTAATACCATCGATGTGAATTCGGTTGATTCAAGTGGGCGAACCCCAATTCACATCGCAGCGAGTAAAGGACACGCTCAGGTGATTCAGTTTTGTGCGTCTCTTGCAGAAGCTCAAACTGTTGTTTTTGATAAAACCGGGTCAACTCCGCTTCACTTAGCAGCCGAAAATGGTCGTTTAGAAGCTGTTAAGTGTTTGTTAGATTGTTCGGAATATGTTAAATACATACTTAACAAAGAGGGAAAGACTGCTTTTACAGTTGCAGTTGAGAACGGTCACACGCATCTTTACGATTTGCTGCAACTGGGTGATGTGTTGCAACGTGCAGCAAGAGTGGAGGATATTCATGGATTGAAGAGTTGCCTCGCAGAAGGGGCTAAGGTTAATGGAAGAGATCAAAATGGATGGACACCGTTGCATAGAGCGGCGTTTAAGGGTAAAATTGAGAGCGTCAAACTTTTGCTTAATCATGGGGCCAATGTTGATCTTGTTGATGATGCTGGGTACACGCCACTGCTCTGTGCTGTTATGGCGGGACATGTACAAGTTGCGCTTTTGTTGATTGCCCATGGGGCCAGAGCCAATGTAAAAAGTCTTAAACGTTTGGTTCCTCTGAATTTGGATTGTTTTAAGAATCATGCTTCTCTTACTCTGCTTGCTCAACCTTTGTGTCATGAGCAAGAAAGAACTTGAATCGAATTTGTAAATACGTTCGCGATTTTCTAACTGTATAATGGAGTCCAATTACTGTCATCTTGTGTATTGAGGATCGAACTAAAATTTTGCTTTGATGTTCTTGCTTAGTATCGGGTTCATATGAGAAATGTTGTGGAAAGTTTTAAATTTTAGGCATTTCATTTTGGCTAATCTAGTAGCGAATATGTTTATTTAGCATTTCTTCACCTTCATAACTTCATTTAGCTTGCAACTCCAAATCTTGTGGTGGATTTTATCATTTTAATAGATTTAATATTTTGCCCGAGAATGGGCGTGCCGTAATGTTGTGTTAATGGGTGCTAAAGCCCGAAGGGGCATATGACCCATTACAAGGGAAAATTTTGCGGATATTTTTATGTATCCAAAGTGTTGCAGTTATATTTTAGAGATCACATAAGAACTATGGAATCATAGATATTATACGTAAGGTATAGTTAATAATGCCAAAAGTGAAATCCATATAATGTAGCATTTAATTGTATTGAGCATTAGTGTGGATTTGGAAACACAAAACGGAGGTAGCAAGTTAGCAACGGATTTAGCGAGATGTATTGACTCCCTGCAGGCTATGTAATCAAATTAAAGATGCCTCACTTCTTAAAACATAAATATATTTTTTTGTCCTTAAAACACTCAATAAATTCTATGATTTTTTTTTTTTTTTTTGGGTTAGTCCATCGTTACTTCAGAACTGACAAGACACCTATGAAAATGATTTGAGTGTTTCAATTACAACAAAGCAGCAAATTTAACAGTATTACGCAATGAACTCAGGAATCATTAATTAAAGTAATGATGAGTAGTAATATTCAGTAAATAAAAGCAGAGGAATGTCTTTATGGGTACAACATCCAAGAAAAGGGCCATGAGAAAAGATGGTATAAGCTCATTTGAATTATAATATATCTTTTGAATCACAACCACAGACATTACTCATTATTCTAATAGCAATTGGTTGTCGTAACTCGTAAATGTCCAAGGAACCTAAACAAAGTCCACTTAAATCAGCCAAGTCACATACTAAGTGAACATCTGATATAGCATGGCCTAATTGATCTATAAATTATGAAAATTCCCCCCTTTCTCAAGTCATGACAGTGATGCCTGGCAAAACTGTATCTTTTCCTTTCTTTGTTTCTTCTTTAATAAGAAATAATTAAAGAGGGCTGTTGGCAATCAAAACGACTGCTCTCAATAAATCACATCAGCTTAAACCATGGTGTTCATGTCAAACTACTAAAAGCACATATATGGGGAAGTCTTTCCCAAGATTCTGCAATATTTAATTCCATCAAAGACCACATCCTGATCACATTGGGTTCTGTGGTATTAAATCTTATAAAGGACAACAAGTGCAGTAGAAATCAACTGTTTTTAAGTCAAGCAAATTATTGCCAGTGCTTTTCTATATTATAACCAGAATTCTAGTACAACTACTCCATTCATGGATTGCTGAGCTTGACAATCAATATATTGCTGAGCACTGCTCCTTTTATGAACTAAAACACTGACGGGATCTCGTATTGAGCCAAACAAGCCTCCCAAATTTTAACTTGGGCCGACCAACTTAAAAAATGGCCCAACTTTCCAAGAAGAAATAGGTCCTGTTAATTTCTATTTTAACTATGTTTTTGTAAGAACAAAACTTAAACCAGGGTTAGAATCATCCTTTAATTTGTAATGTAAATCTGCAACAAAGGTCAGAGGCTGAAGTGCGCTTCATCGACACAACAAATAAAAATAAAAATGTGATGACTGTTTCATTAATGCTTCCATGTGAATGTCAATTAAGATAACAACATGGTAGGATTATTATTGTTCACAAAATGATTTTAAAATTTCGTTCTTTTATTACTGTTTAAAGTACTAGTCACGTGGCAATTTTAATTTACTGTATAGTTTCAATTTTCTTTTACCATTTTTACGCAAAACAATTTTCTAGCCATGCAGTATGAAATCTTTATGTGAGTTTATAAAGCATCTATCTACATTTGAGTTTTCTCAAAATCATTGATGGTGCTCCACCACCATAATGCTTTTTATTGAATTTCTCAAATATATAACATATTCTGTTTGCTGCAGTTATCTTTGATCAGACAACTAGACAAGTTTGTCTGTCATCTCATCCCCTTTCAAAGTTAAGATCCTGTCTAGTCCATCAGTGAATTTGCCGCAACTATCAGATGATATTATTGAAAACCTTTTTATCAATTGGGAAGTACTTGCTTTTTCCATGGAGAGGATGCACAAAGGATGGATCCAAAAAGGGTGTAACAGACTCAACATTAGCTAAACCACAAAGGGAAAGGAGTTGGCAATGTGAAAATGATTTAGCGTGGTGTATTTACTACACTGTAAATTATGCATTTATAAGTCACATAATATGCATAACGGCAAAAGCTGATTGAATATCTCTCATTATATATAATATTCTCTCTGAATATGATGGTTTATTAACTATTACTATAAAAATAAAAGGTTTTTTTTTTTTTTTAAATAATGTTTCAAATAACAGAGTTTGATGTGACTCATAATCGCAATTTGTATTGCTTTATAGTTCAGTCATTTGTAATTTGGGGACTATCTTTTAAATCGATTGGGCAATCAAACATTTTGCCGGTAGGGTTAAAAGTGACTTTAGCATTGGACTATATTATTCACAACTTGGCACTATAAAAATTTCTGTGTTCTATGCCACTCTTTTAGTTTAAATTACGCCAATTAAAAGGACAAACGTTCAAAAATGCATTTGGTTGTTCTTCATGATATTATATGTTCTGGTTTTTTAATAGATGGGTGAATATAATATGAATTTGTAGCATAGGTTAGGATTGGGACTTGGGACTATTCTATCTTGAGTTGAGATGTCTTTTAACTAAAAAGCAATGTTTTAAAACCCGTCTCAACCGGTTTAACTGGGACCTGAAAGCTTCAATGAGCTGGGTTTATATATTTCCTATTCACCCAAAACCCTAGGATTTGGGAGGATGATCGGTGAACAATTGACCGCCGAGATGTTGGGGCTTTCGAAGAAAAAGTGTCGATAAATGCAATGGTGGTGACATAGTTGATTTTCGGTGAGTAAATTGACCGAAAATCGAACAAAACTAGCAACGGCAACAACTGACTTTTGCCGGCGATTGGCGAGGCTAATGGGCGTGGGGTGAGGTGGGTTTTGGTCGGGAGGAAGAATGGAGTAATTTATGGGTGATGGGGGAGGGTTGTCGATGCCGGCGTTGATGAGATATGGCTTGGAATGCCGACATTGGTGTCGGTGAGATCTGACTGAAATCGAACCTATTTCTGCCAGATCTTGAGTATATTTTAAGGGGAATTGGCTAAAGGGACGATTGGGGTTGCATTTGGGGTGTCGTCGTTGCCAACCAGTTACCGGTCGATTTGTATTGGGGTGTGTTTGCTAAATTTCAAATCTATAGAGACTTAATTGTAATTTTTAGGGGTGTATTTGCTAAATTTTAGAAGTTTTTATCAACTGGTTTGACCGCCGGTCAAACCGGTTAACCTAGGACTCGACAACTTTGCCGGGTTTCACCCCATGTTGGGTTTTAAAACATTGCTAAAAAGCAGTCCAACAAAATCATTTCTATGTAAAATTTTCACTTCCACAAGATAACAAAAACTTAAATACAACCAAATATGTGAAATAATTAGTGAAGTAGATCCTCAAGGGATTGGTTAGACGGTTAAGAAAAATATTTGTTTTATTTATTAATTTTGTAGATTCAAACATTGGGATCACGTATCACATTTGTGACTTACTTTGAAATATTAAATTTATATAATGTTCAATAAACCTTGAAGACTAATCGAGGTGCACCTAAATTGACTCAAACACTTGTCATTAAAAAAAAAATAGTGAAATGGTAAGTTTTTTTCGTTTATGTCTAACATCTATAGTTTTGGGTAACTACAATAATACTATTTTTTTTTTTTTTTTTTTTTTTTTTTTTTTTTTTTTTGGGTTAGTCCATCGTTACTTCAGAACTGACAAGACACCTATGAAAATGATTTGAGTGTTTCAATTACAACAAGCAGCAAATTTAACAGTATTACGCAATGAACTCAGGAATCATTAATTAAAGTAATGATGAGTAGTAATATTCAGTAAATAAAAGCAGAGGAATGTCTTTAGGGTACACACATCCAAGAAATGGGCCATGAGAAAAGATGGTATAAGCTCATTTGAATTATAATATAATCTTTTGAATCACAACCACAGACATTACTCATTATTCTAATAGCAATTGGTTGTCGTAACTCGTAAATGTCCAAGGAACCTAAACAAAATGTCCCAACTTAAATCAGCCAAGTCACATACTAAGTGAACATCTGATATAGCATTGGCCTAATTGATCTATAAATTATGAAAATTCCCCCCTTTCTCACGTCATGACAGTGATGCCTGGCAAAACTGTATCCTTTTCCTTTCTTTGTTTCTTCTTTTAATAAGAAATAATTAAAGAGGGCTGTTGGGCAATCAAAACGACTGCTCTCAATAAATCACATCATGCTTAAACCATTTGGTGTTCATGTCAAACTACTAAAAGGATATATATGGGGAAGTCTTTCCCCAGAGTCTGCAATATTTAATTCCATCAAAGACCACATCCTGATAAACATTGGTGTCTGTGGTATTAAATCTTATAACTAGGAACAACAAATGCGGTAGAAATCAACTGTTTTTAAGTCAAGCAAATTATTGCCAGTGCTTTTCTATATTATACCCAGAATTCTAGTACAACTACTCCATTCATGGATTGCTGAGCTTGACAATCCAATATATATGCTTGAGCAAAATGGTCTCACTCTTAATTTAAAGAACAATTTATTAGAAAGTTGGAGTAGTTGATCTTTCATCAATTCAATACGCAATAAAAAGTACCTGTTTGTCGTCCTCCTCGATAAAGTAATACTCCATATTCAAAGTTCAAACACCCCAACAATGACTTATTCTACATCCTCTCCTTGTCAAAGTCCCCACCTCCCCTTCTCAGCCAAACCTAAACCAATTATTCAACATTAAACAAAACCTCCAATAAATATATGTATGTATATTATTTATCATCAATAATAAACAATTGAAACAAATTACTAGAAGACCTTCCCACCGTCCTTCATCTTCTTCAATTCCTTCATTCAATTTTTGTTTCCATCAAGACTGTCATGGATAGGTTGGTGAAGGCAGATGTTAAAGAAGTAGAAATAGCCTTCAAAAAGGGCCAAAAGTGCAACACAAGTTTTCGTTTAACCAATTTGATGCACACCATGTCTGTTGCAGTTTCTTTAACCACAACAAACCCATCTCTCTTCTCTTTTAATCAGCTTTACTCCATAATTCCACCACTCTCTTCTTCATCATATACTCTGATCCTCTCTCAGCCGTCCGATCAACCCGCTCTCTCTTTTCCCCCTCATGCCATCACTGTCAAATCTTCGATGCTTCCGACGGGCAAAGCCCACCAGGACGATCTCCGCCGTCTGTTCTCCAAACCTGGTCCACATGTATTTAAAGACGCCACGATTCCCATCTCTTTTGTGGGTCCCCACGTGATTGAGTTTCTCATCTCTCAACATACGCAAATCCCAGAACTCAATTCCATTTTCAACAAAGCAGTTTCTGCTTGCACTGGGTACCAGCTCTCTGTGTTACTCAAATCCGCCGTCGTGTCAGGAAATGAAAACTTGGTCACGAATTTGATCGATAATGGTGCAGATGTGAATTACAAAGATTCTGATGGACGGTCCATGATTTCTTTAGCGGTTAAGAGGGGCCATAGCGATGTTGTTAAGTTGTTGATTGCTTCAGGCTGTAAAGCCAGTGATTCAATTGTTCACGTATTACACGATGCAGCCGCAATGAATAGAGTTGACTTAATGGAGGTTTTGATCTCTGCTTTTGGTAATACCATCGATGTGAATTCGGTTGATTCAAGTGGGCGAACCCCAATTCACATCGCAGCGAGTAAAGGACACGCTCAGGTGATTCAGTTTTGTGCGTCTCTTGCAGAAGCTCAAACTGTTGTTTTTGATAAAACCGGGTCAACTCCGCTTCACTTAGCAGCCGAAAATGGTCGTTTAGAAGCTGTTAAGTGTTTGTTAGATTGTTCGGAATATGTTAAATACATACTTAACAAAGAGGGAAAGACTGCTTTTACAGTTGCAGTTGAGAACGGTCACACGCATCTTTACGATTTGCTGCAACTGGGTGATGTGTTGCAACGTGCAGCAAGAGTGGAGGATATTCATGGATTGAAGAGTTGCCTCGCAGAAGGGGCTAAGGTTAATGGAAGAGATCAAAATGGATGGACACCGTTGCATAGAGCGGCGTTTAAGGGTAAAATTGAGAGCGTCAAACTTTTGCTTAATCATGGGGCCAATGTTGATCTTGTTGATGATGCTGGGTACACGCCACTGCTCTGTGCTGTTATGGCGGGACATGTACAAGTTGCGCTTTTGTTGATTGCCCATGGGGCCAGAGCCAATGTAAAAAGTCTTAAACGTTTGGTTCCTCTGAATTTGGATTGTTTTAAGAATCATGCTTCTCTTACTCTGCTTGCTCAACCTTTGTGTCATGAGCAAGAAAGAACTTGAATCGAATTTGTAAATACGTTCGCGATTTTCTAACTGTATAATGGAGTCCAATTACTGTCATCTTGTGTATTGAGGATCGAACTAAAATTTTGCTTTGATGTTCTTGCTTAGTATCGGGTTCATATGAGAAATGTTGTGGAAAGTTTTAAATTTTAGGCATTTCATTTTGGCTAATCTAGTAGCGAATATGTTTATTTAGCATTTCTTCACCTTCATAACTTCATTTAGCTTGCAACTCCAAATCTTGTGGTGGATTTTATCATTTTAATAGATTTAATATTTTGCCCGAGAATGGGTTTGCCGTAATGTTGTGTTAATGGGTGCTAAAGCCCGAAGGGGCATATGACCCATTACAAGGGAAAATTTGTCACTTCGACAATAAGTTATTGAATTTTGCGGATATTTTTATGCATCCAAAGTGTTGCAGTTATATTTTAGAGACCACATAAGAACTATGGAATCACAGATATTATACGTAAGGTATAACTAATGATACCAAAAGTGAAATCCATATAATGTAGCATTTAAATTGTATTGAGCATTAGTGTGGATTTGGAAACACAAAACGGAGGTAGCCAGTTGGCAACGGATTTAGCGAGATGTATTTACTCCCTACAGGCTATATAATCAAATTAAAGATGCCTCACTTCTTAAAACATAAAATATATTTTTTGTCCTTAAAAACACTATAAATTCTATGACTGTTTTTTTTTTTTAATAATAAGAATGTTTAGGCTAACTTGTGTGGTGGAAGATGAACTCTATGTAGTTTAAACTTTAAGTCCAAAAACTCAATAAAAGAAGTAAATTTTTTTTACTGTCAAGCCACCCCCCTTAGAATTTATAAATTCTATGAATGCTCTTAAAATTTAAGGAATCAAAGGACCAAATTAAGTGTTGAAAATAAATTAAAACTGGAAGAAAGAAAAAAAAATCTTTATAAATAATTGACTCATGTGAGTCATGTTATTGATTGGGACAGGTAGTTGTAGATTTATAGCCTTTTAAGAACAATCATTAAAAAATAGGATAATGATATTTGTACCAACTTTTAAGAATATGTGAAACATCAAATGACATGTCACATGACATTGGGCCACATGGCATTGGGGGACTATATAACTTAATGTCTTATGTCCCGTAACACTTATTTGGTTTGCCTCGTTGGTTTGTACAAACTCTCTTTATATACATAGTTTTACCCTAAAAAATAAGCCTAGAAAGTGGGATCTACGACTACGAGTATAGATGCTGTAAAGTTCTAAAATTAAAGATATAACTTATTTTTCAGAAAAGAATTGCAAACTTATAATTTTATAACTTTATATTGTTGGTATAACATGTCTATATTTTCAAGCAAAACTTATTTCTTCATTAAAAATACTTTTTTTTTTTTTTAAGTTTTCAAAAATATTTTAGCAAAGTACGGTTTGAATAAGAATATTAAGAATTTTAAGGTTTGTACATAATAAGAGGGGTGTCAAAATTGCTTATAAGAACATCTCCAATGATGTTTTTTATTTTATTGAGCATTTTTTATATAAATAAAAATGATCTTTATTTATTTCTAAATATAAAGAATAATTTTTTTATTAAAATCTAATGGACTTTTTAAATTTAATGAAGATGATCTTTATTTTTAAGAAAGAGACTTAAAATGAGAGAGAATTAATAAATAAAATGCATGAAAACCTGTAATTTATTAATTAAAATTAGATTAAAGAGTGAAATTTGATTTTTTAGATGTGGAGAGTCACACTCATTATTTAATTTATATTTAAAGGATAAAGAGTGTTGAATTCTTATTTTTATAAAAAGATTTTTTATAATAAAGAGTTTTGATCATATAAAATGTTTTTTTAATAAAAATAATTTAAAAGTAAATTTAATCTGAGGACTTCATTGTAAGCAGCTAATCTGGGCCGCGATATAACAAAATGGGCTGGTCATTCGTTTGATTTTCTTTTTAAAACGACATCGTAGACAAACGGAAATTAGTAGAAGGTCAGTAGTTCAAAATTTTTATTTCCCGCTCAATCTTTTGTCAACAAAGAAAACCCTGCCTAGCCACGCTGGCAATCTGTCTAAAACGAGAAACCACGAAACAAAAACCACTCTTTTTAGACACGTCACCCATCCGCGAGAATCCCAAACTACCAATCAGAATGCATCCTTATGCTCTATTTAAACGAAAAGAACAGAGCCACTCTCACAGGGCCTTTCAAACTCTTCAAACGTACTCACTCCCCTTCTTCAGCCAACATCTTGAAAAGAAAAAAAACTACTATGAGTTCACAAGGAGCAGTAACGAAGGGCGGTAGAGGCAAGTCCAAGAACACCAAATCGGTGAGTCGATCACATAAGGCTGGTCTCCAGTTTCCGGTTGGCCGAGTCGCTCGCTTCCTCAAGAAAGGCCGATATGCGCAGCGTGTTGGATGTGGCTCTCCAGTCTACCTCTCTGCTGTTCTCGAGTATCTCGCTGCTGAGGTATTCGCATATTTCTTCTATTGTATTTGTTTTGTAAAATTCTGTTGTATAACTTGTATTTCTTGACGATTAAGCGGTTTGCTTTTTTTGGTGTCTCTAGGTTCTGGAGTTGGCTGGGAATGCAGCGAGGGATAACAAGAAAAACAGGATTATACCTAGGCACATTCAGTTGGCCGTTAGGAACGATGAGGAGTTGAGAAAGTTGATGGGGTCTGTGACAATTGCAAATGGAGGTGTTTTGCCGAATATTCATCAGAATCTGCTGCCTAAGAAAGTTGGGACTAAAAAGGGAGAGATCGGATCTGTCTCTCAGGAGTTTTAGGGATTACAAGAATAGTTTAGGTTGATTTTGTTGATAAGCATGTAGTGAAAGTTGTATTTCATTCTTCAATGTGTAAATTTCATTTTGGACTAATGAGTAAAAATCTCATCTTTCTTTTCATTTTTTATAATTATTGGATCTGTTTGGAATGTTAAGCTTTAGTGCATGCCTTGATGATATACATATATATTAACATTATCTCGTTAATAACAATTATATTTGAGTTTTCGCGAAATTTGAAGGATTAAATAGCAACAATGTTGTGTCAAATTAATTGGGGTATTAGATTTTAATAAAAGAAGATTTTTGAAACTATATTAGAAAGTTAAAAATTTGTGTTAACTATAGGTTAGAATGAATATCAAATTGCAATGGGCAAAGGGAGCCCTTAAAGCAACTAAGCAAGTTAAATCAATCGGAATTTCTTGATACTGAATTTACGAATTATTACTTGTTTTAATTTTAGGATGAGTAAACGATATATTCCCACCAAAGGTTTGACGAAATTCTAAATTAGTATTATTAGTTCCATTTATTCTAGATTCCCACATTTAAAGTGACAGAAAAACGTTTGATGTAACGGTAAAAGGGTAAATTGGTCATTTTACATGGGCGGCGCACGTTAACAGACCATCGCCTCTAACAGTCCTCCGGCGCACATTAGCAGTTGTCGTTCCTGATGTTTTTCGCTATTTTCCGACGATTCTTCCGCCCAAAATCACCCTTGTCACCACCATTTGAACCCCCATTCTCCCCTCTACAAAATCATACCATTCACAACCCCTCATCATTTGCTGATCTTCGGCCGCGGCAACGAAAAACGGCTGATGAACACTAACTCTCGGCCGGCGAATGACGACGAAACGGTTGCTGAGGACATAGGGGTTTTATAGATTTGGATACGGCGGTTGCATTGGTGGTGTCCAATTGGATTTTCACAGCCAGAATCCGGTGAAGAACACCGAAACTCTAAGCCTAATGGTGCCGGCGATTGGAAGGGCAAATGAGTCGGGAACCAGAGGGGACTACGGGGAAGGTGATGGAGGTGACCAGGGGGTTCGACGTCGTCAGAAACAGCCCAGATCGGGCTGTTTCCGACGAGGGTGTGTAGTGATCGAGGGTGTTTTTGATATAATTTGAAAATAAAATGGTGAGTTTTGTAATTCTACTAATTTAGGGGTTAAAACATAATTTATTAATTTAGAGTTAAGGGCATTATGATAATTACACCATTTAAACCTTAAAAATTCATAACACTGTTACTTTAAGGGTGAGAATCTGGAATAAATAGAACCAATGGTACTAACTTGAGACTTCGTCAAACCTTGGGTGGGAATATGTCGTTTACTCTTTTAGGACATATATTTCCTTGTAAAATGACCAAAATGTTCCCTATTTATTGAGATTTTTTTCAAAATGAAATTGTTAAGCCAGATTTATTGGCTTTAGTTAACTTTTATCGTCTTATAATAGTTTTTCCTAAATTGTAGAAGGATATCGATAAAGCCAGATTCATCCACATTATTTTTATACGTTCAATGAATTATATAAGTTTTAATGGTATTTTTATATAGAATAAACATTAATTGTAATCATAAATTTCATCAAAATTTTCTTATTATTTTCCCAAAGCCTTGAAAATGAATTTTCGACAAAATACTTCACTTGTATATCTTTATATTTTAAATTTGGTCATAGTATATCACTTAGCGTTTGGTCTAGGGAATGTTAGATTACTAGAAAGTTATATTACCTTGAAGATTACTGGGAATTTTTAGGAAAATGTGTTTGGTTAGTTATAATAAATTGGTAAATATGTTATATTAATATGTTTGGTTGAGAGGAATAAATTGATGGGTATTTTATTTAAATTACTAAATTGCCCTCTTTTTAAATTTAATATAATATTATTTTTATTATTAATTTTTGAATAATTTTTTTAACCCCCAATATTTCAAATTTAGTTAAAACATCCGCGCTTATATAGAATTTTAATTTATAACAAAATCACCCACACCACCCCAAGATACTGTCATTCACCATTGGCAGTCACTGGAAGTCGCCTGGAGTTGCTGTGAGTAGCTGAGAGACACCAAGAGGCTCCGATATGACCGTTTCTGGCTATATTGATGGCAAAAAATGTCATATTGGCCAGATCTATTTTGGTAATTTCCAGTTAGATTGATGGATTTGGCCACTAACAACTAGATCTATGACCTTTAACAGCCAGATCCATGGCCTTTAACGGCCATATCTAGGTGAAATATGGTCGTTAACGGCCAGATCTATTCCAACATAATCTATAGTTGTTAACGACCATATCTCATCCAGATATGGCTGATAAAAGCCATGGATTTGGTCGAAAACGGACATATCAGAGCCTCCAGGTGATGGTGGACAACTCACGGTGACTTCCAGCTTCTTTTGGTGACTTCCAGTGGCGATCGACGATGGTTTGGTTTGGTTGGGGTGTTAGCTTGGGTGAGTTACAATTTGTTTTGAGTTCAAGGGTAATTTTGTTCAAAAAATTAATTAATTAGGATGAAATAGTAAAAGCTATACTTATATAAATTAATTTTAAAATAAAAATTTTATTATCTTAAAATTTTATTAATAAAAAATAGAATTATAACAAAAATAAGATTAAGATTATATTAATAATCTTATCATATTTAAGAAAATAAAAGTTATTAAATTACCTTAAATATTACTAATAATAATTATTATTTGTATTAAATGATTATTAAAATCTAATATCACTTAATAACAATAAAACGTTGTAATCAACTAATATAAAAACTTTAGAGTAAACGACATATTCCCACCCAAGGTTTGACGAAATCCCAGGTGAGTACCACAGGTTCCATTTATTCCAGATTCTCACCCTTAAAGTAACAGTGTTATGAACTTTTAGGGTTTAGGACGTGCAATTACCATAATGCCCCTAACCCTAAATTAATAAATTATTTTTAACCCCTAATTTATTAGAATTATAACTTACCATTTTATTTTCAAATTATATCAAAAACACCCCCGGTCATTACACACCCTCATCGGAAACAGCCCGATCTGGGCTGTTTCTGACGACATCGAATGTCCTGGTCACTCCATCACCTTCCCCGTATTCCATCGTCCAAAACCCCTCTCATTCCCTACTCATTTGCCCCTCCAATCGCCGGCACCGTTAGACTTAGGGTTTTGATGTTCTTCACTGGATTCCGGTCGATTCCGGCGGTGAAAATCCAATTGGACACCACCAATGAAACCACCGTATCCAGATCTATAAAATCCCCATGTCCCCAGCAGCCGTCTCGTCGTCATTCGCCGGCCGAGAGTTTGTGTTCTTTGGCCGTTTTTCGATGAAGCGGTGGACGGCAAACGGTGAGCTGTTGTGGCTGGAAACGTTAGGGGTTTTGTAGGCGAGGGTTGGAGGAGTCAAATGGTGGTGACAAGGGTGATTTTGGGTGAAAAAATCGCCGGAAAAAAGAGCGAAAAAGTTTACCGGCGGTGGTCTGCTAACTTGCGCCGCCCATGTAAAATGACCAATTTTCCCCTTTATCGTTATATCAAACGTTTTTCCGTCACTTTAAGGGTGGGAATCTGGAATAAATTGAACCTGTGGTACTCACTTGAGATTTCGTCAAACCTTGGGTGGCAATATGTCGTTTACTCAAAACTTTATAATGTCATATAACCCCGGACAAAACGCCTCTTAGTTTTAACGCTACTGAAACACGTCACGTGCAAGATTTTGTCTAATAAATAATAATTAAAAAGAATTTACAGGCTGGCAATCTACGGAGCGTCATGTCCACCAATCAAAATAGACTACGTGTTTTCTCTCTTCCCTATATAAATCGATTTCCCCCTGCTTAGGCTGGGAGTCTAGCGTCTTCGCAACAAGAAAAAGAAGTAAGGATTGTCATTCTGAAAATGAGTTCAACAGGATCAACGAAAGGTGGCAGAGGCAAGCCCAAGTCCTCAAAATCCGTGTCCAGATCTCAAAAGGCCGGTCTCCAGTTTCCTGTCGGCCGTATTGCTCGTTTCCTTAAAGCTGGAAAGTACGCCGATCGTGTCGGTGCCGGTGCTCCCGTCTACTTGTCGGCCGTTCTTGAATACCTTGCCGCTGAGGTTAGTTTCTGTTTCATTTTGTTCTTATATATCTTTGATTGTTTTGAAAAATGTTATAGAAAATGGTGGTCTTTTTTAATGTTGGGATTTTATTGTTTGGGGGATGTTTATATTTTTTATTTTCGTTTTTTTTTCTTCGCATTGTGGGATCGTAGGAATTGGTTGCCTATGCCATTCGCCAGTTTTCGATCTTGGTTTGCTTTTTTCTATGAGAAGAAAATGGAGAAGCCGTAATTGAAAATACTCCACCGGAGCTTTGATTTTACAACGTAGAAATTCGGTTCTGGAAACTTTTTTAGTTTTTAGTTTTTTTAAAATTGAATTCTTAATACTTTAATGATTACAAACGAAGGGAAATCGAAATTATAACAGCTTTTTTGTTAGAATAATTAACAACTTGAAACGTTCTTTTAAAGTTATGGTCTGATTCATGTTTCGTCCATATCAGGTTCTCGAGCTTGCTGGTAATGCTGCAAGGGATAACAAGAAGAATCGTATTGTCCCGAGGCACATTCAACTTGCTGTGAGGAATGATGAGGAATTGAGCAAGCTTTTGGGCACTGTCACCATTGCAAATGGAGGTGTTTTACCGAACATTCATCAGACTTTGCTACCCAAAAAGACGGGGAAAGGAAGAGACGATGTTGGTGCTTCNCCGGTCGATTCCGGCGGTGAAAATCCAATTGGACACCACCAATGAAACCACCGTATCCAGATCTATAAAATCCCCATGTCCCCAGCAGCCGTCTCGTCGTCATTCGCCGGCCGAGAGTTTGTGTTCTTTGGCCGTTTTTCGATGAAGCGGTGGACGGCAAACGGTGAGCTGTTGTGGCTGGAAACGTTAGGGGTTTTGTAGGCGAGGGTTGGAGGAGTCAAATGGTGGTGACAAGGGTGATTTTGGGTGAAAAAATCGCCGGAAAAAAGAGCGAAAAAGTTTACCGGCGGTGGTCTGCTAACTTGCGCCGCCCATGTAAAATGACCAATTTTCCCCTTTATCGTTATATCAAACGTTTTTCCGTCACTTTAAGGGTGGGAATCTGGAATAAATTGAACCTGTGGTACTCACTTGAGATTTCGTCAAACCTTGGGTGGCAATATGTCGTTTACTCAAAACTTTATAATGTCATATAACCCCGGACAAAACGCCTCTTAGTTTTAACGCTACTGAAACACGTCACGTGCAAGATTTTGTCTAATAAATAATAATTAAAAAGAATTTACAGGCTGGCAATCTACGGAGCGTCATGTCCACCAATCAAAATAGACTACGTGTTTTCTCTCTTCCCTATATAAATCGATTTCCCCCTGCTTAGGCTGGGAGTCTAGCGTCTTCGCAACAAGAAAAAGAAGTAAGGATTGTCATTCTGAAAATGAGTTCAACAGGATCAACGAAAGGTGGCAGAGGCAAGCCCAAGTCCTCAAAATCCGTGTCCAGATCTCAAAAGGCCGGTCTCCAGTTTCCTGTCGGCCGTATTGCTCGTTTCCTTAAAGCTGGAAAGTACGCCGATCGTGTCGGTGCCGGTGCTCCCGTCTACTTGTCGGCCGTTCTTGAATACCTTGCCGCTGAGGTTAGTTTCTGTTTCATTTTGTTCTTATATATCTTTGATTGTTTTGAAAAATGTTATAGAAAATGGTGGTCTTTTTTAATGTTGGGATTTTATTGTTTGGGGGATGTTTATATTTTTTATTTTCGTTTTTTTTTCTTCGCATTGTGGGATCGTAGGAATTGGTTGCCTATGCCATTCGCCAGTTTTCGATCTTGGTTTGCTTTTTTCTATGAGAAGAAAATGGAGAAGCCGTAATTGAAAATACTCCACCGGAGCTTTGATTTTACAACGTAGAAATTCGGTTCTGGAAACTTTTTTAGTTTTTAGTTTTTTTAAAATTGAATTCTTAATACTTTAATGATTACAAACGAAGGGAAATCGAAATTATAACAGCTTTTTTGTTAGAATAATTAACAACTTGAAACGTTCTTTTAAAGTTATGGTCTGATTCATGTTTCGTCCATATCAGGTTCTCGAGCTTGCTGGTAATGCTGCAAGGGATAACAAGAAGAATCGTATTGTCCCGAGGCACATTCAACTTGCTGTGAGGAATGATGAGGAATTGAGCAAGCTTTTGGGCACTGTCACCATTGCAAATGGAGGTGTTTTACCGAACATTCATCAGACTTTGCTACCCAAAAAGACGGGGAAAGGAAGAGACGATGTTGGTGCTTCACAAGAATTTTAAAGTGTTAATGGTTTTGAATTCTAATATGGTAAATTGTAGGATCAATTGTATCTTTATTGCAAAGTTTTGATCGGTTTGATTACTATAAACCCTGATTTTGGGTATTTTTTGGCCTCAATTTTGCTGAAACAATAACTTTGTTATGTGATGTTGCTATTCATACCATCAATGAAATGAAAAGCTTACGAAGTTTTGTGTTTTCGGTTATATAGCTTTATTCGTGCGAATAATTTGATGAGAGCTTGCGTTTGCTTGCCATACATTGCCTTTGGGAAAGTACAATGAAGCACTTCCAGTTCTCCATTGTTGTCTGTGGTGTTTTTAGAAGTTTGGCCATGCTTTCCATTGATTGGCATAGTTGTTGAAGCTCTTTGACAGGGTTGTACCCTCAATTTTAACACTCAAAATCGTTCAATTTCATGGCATTTTTCTGTGATTGGGACTTGCGTAACCTTGAACAACTTTATCACTGCAATTTTTTGATCAAGTACAACGAGTCTGAGCATTGGGTATTCTAAATACCTTGGCTTATTACTACACGATTTATATTTTATATGTAGATAGTGATTTCATGAGGGGATGTAGCTCAAATGGTAGAGCGCTCGCTTTGCATGCGAGAGGTACAGGGTTCGATCCCCTGCATCTCCAAGTTGCTTTTAATTTCTCTTCGAGTTGAACGCGAAGTACTTTATCTAATTTTTTTTTCTAAACTTTTTCAGTGGCGGTTCTCCTAGCCCTAGGCTCTTTCTTATCCATTTTTTCCGACAAAACGGGAAGTACTTTCAGCGGTGGTTCTCCTAGGCAATGTCGGTCCCTCTGGTTCAGCTTGCTCCGAATTTGACTGTTTCGAAGCTTTGCTTTGGTTAGATTTCGTCGCTTTGGCTGTTACTCTCACAATGTTATCTCCAACCAATCATATCTACTACGAACACTGTTTTGTTTTCTTACAGGAACCATGACTTTCGGTGAGCAAAACTCGGCGTCTCAGTCATTTCACCTTCTTGACCAAGCTTTCGATGCCGGAATCAACTTCTTCGACTCTGCCGAGATGTACGTACCCTATGTTGGAATTTCAAATTCCTCCTAAAACATATTTATTTGGTGATTTTATTGGGAACTTTGCAACTACAGGTATCCAGTGCCACAGCGTGCTGAGAGTCAGGGCAGGAGTGAGGAGTATTTTGGCCGTTGGTTTAGAGAGAGGAAGATACCTCGTGATCAAATTGTCTTTGCCTCAAAGGTTAACTCTGAAAATTTTGTTTGTTATTTGGTTGTTTTATCTTACACTCTTTCGTTTTCAAGTTTCTCATGCGACTTTTAGTATAGTCGACTAACTCATTTGCTTTGTACAAAAAACAAATAGCATATAGTTCACAAATATACGTGCATCAAGATGTAAATTGTAGATATTGACTAGAATGGTTTTGCTAGAATTGTTGAGATTCAATAACTATATTGTTTGTTTTAGGAGCACCCTTTTTTTGGCTCATATTATCTGAAATTCTCTCAGGTATCATTACTTTTGTTATGATTCTGCGTTTGAATTATCAGAAATGTTGAGAATTATGATGCTGTTTTGCGTTTTTGCTTTGATTTCATGGAACTTCTTTAACACTGCAAACCAAGTCAGTTTGAGGCTATTATGAATTTGAATTTTCTGTATGAATTAATTTCCATCATTTGTAGTCTTTACTAAGCATTCAAATTGAATGGATCATATTATGCGTCCAGGTTAGTGGACCTTCTGGGCAGATGACTTGGATTCGTGGTGGGCCAGAGTGTTTGGATGCTAGGAATATTACAGAGGCCATTGACAATAGGTCGATTTTAATGTGCTTTTGTTGCCATACGATTAGCTGATTTTGATGCATTTTAGTTGTGTCATAATCATTTGAACTACAAAATTGGGACTTTGTTTGTTACTGCTCAAAACTTCTTTCTTTGTTCGTCTTATTGTTTCTATTAACATAACTTATCAAATCATTTTGAATTCATTCAAAGTACACTTATTCATAACTTATCAATCATTTTGAATTCGTTCAAAGTAGACTTATTTGGGAATTTCAATGACGGTTCCCAAATAATCTGAACATTCTTCTTCTCCACTTGAAAATTCAAATGGTGCATGTACCTATAGTATACAACACTTCATGTCCCGTAGTGGGAAAAGTCTCAGAATTTAAGTTCTGATTTTATTATTGTTATTTGGAGCATTGCCTTAATATGTTTGTGAAAATTTCTGTACAAAGAGAATTAGGGAGCATTTTCTATTATACTTGAACAATTTGTATATATCTGCAATTTGGATTTTTTGTTTAATTGACGCAGTTTGGAGAGAACTCAAATGGATTACATTGATCTTTATCAAATTCATTGGCCTGATCGGTTTGTATGTCTATCTTACATTTACTTTCAAAGTTTTCCTTCTTCCTCTTACACTCTCTCTTTTCTTTCTTTCTTTTGTTTTTTTGGTTTTTTTTTTTTTTTTTTTTTTTTGGGAGGGGGTGGGAACGGGGGCGAGCGACACATGACATATCATAACTTTGCAATTTCTTTTCCTTGAACGTGAACCAATTATTGTTTGGTAAATCATGGCTTGTTTCTGTAGATATGTTCCCATGTTTGGAGAAACTCAGTATGATCCAACCAAACAGTATACTTCAATTGGTGTAGAAGAACAACTTGTTGCCCTTGCCAAAGCTGTTGATGCTGGTAAGGTAATTGATGATATCAGTTTGGCTTAATTGTTGTACTCTTGCTAAGGCCATATATAGTAAAATGAATTATTTCCTGTTTAAAGATCAGGTATATTGGACTGAGCAATGAAACTCCATATGGAGTCATGATGTTTCTCCGGTTTGCTGAAAAGGTTCCCCATTACCCAAAAATATTATCTGTGCAGGTTGTATGGGTCATTCTTGCTCCTCTTAGTGAGGCTTTCTCTGCCTTTTCTCCTTCATCTCCATTTTCTCTCTTTCACTCCAGGGCTGATATGACTCATTTTTCTGTACAATAGAACTCCTACAACCTACTTTGCCGAACTTTTGATTCTGGACTAGCTGAATGCTGTCATCATGAGAGGTATGTCATTCATTTACATTCAGTTGAAATGATATATGTACCTGTAACCTGACTTATTGGAATTCGTTTTTGAGGTTTTTGTCCTATATTTCTCCTCTCTCATGAATTTTCCTTTTCAACATTATTGAATTTTTTAGGATCTGGTTGTTGGCCTACAGCCCTCTAGCAATGGGCATACTTTCTGGGAAATACTTTTCACCTGATGGGGGTCCAGCAGATGCTCGGTTGAATCTTTTTAAAGGTTAATTTGCAATTGTTTGGTTAATTTTTAGGTATTGATGATGTAAATGGTAATTGAACAACATTTTTCAGTTAAGCTTTTGGCTCACTTAACATTCTCAGGGAAGTATTTGGAAGGGGAATCCCGATACAATCTGTCTAATAGCATGGTAAAAGCAGCTACCATGGTAAGTGGGCTTCTCTCAGTTTTGAAGTTTATCAATATCTTGAGACGGTAGTTTTGATAGATTGCAGGAGCCAAGAAGGGGGAACTTTAATATATCTAAGTTGCAGAATCAAATTCATTAAGAAACTTGAATAATCTGACCAGAAAAATTACTCTTCCTTTTCAGTGTTTATCTTTACCTTTTTACCTAGTAGCTGGAGAATGCTCTTTTACTCACTATTTTCACTTTCTATCAATCTGATTTTATTAGTGATGGAGCATACACTATTGCCTCTTCTGATATGGGGAACAATGTGAAGAAAAAATTTCTAAACTTGATTGTGTATGTTTGTGTGCGAGATGTATTTGGCTTGCAGTTTTAAGGTTCCATTCTTAAGTGGGTACAAAATATTATCGCATTGGTCAGGAAAACTTTTGAGTAGAGACGGGTGGGGTTCCCTTGGGAAGGATGCCTTGTGTGGTCTAGTCATCTTTGTTACTGTCTGTTTCACTGTACTATGACTAATCAAACCCTTTGATCTTTTTTGCAGGAGTATCTTGATGTTGCTAGAAGATATGGTCTTCATCCCGTATCTCTTGCAATTGGTATAACCTCTCTCTCTCTCTATGTATTTGTGTGTGAGTGTGCTGTCTTGAAAATGTTGATGGTGATTTATCTCTGTAACCTTTTTTTTATTTTTGTGTCTCATGTTTAAAATAGTTTCTTGCTAAAAGCTGTTACATTCATTGTTGATATATGAAATATTCAATTATGAGCTTCTGTCTGCTGTCTAATGCAATAGATGATTTATTATTGAGTATCTATTCTTTAATGTGTGCAGTCTCATACTCATGGGTTGTATTGAGATAGTGGAAACTTTTGCCCATACCCAGATGCTCATGAATATTTTGCCACCCAAGTTCATAGGGGGTAGTTAGAGGTTTAAGTTATTAAGGGTAGAACTGAGAGAGGGTTTTAAAAGATAGAATTGCATATAGTCTGGAATTGGATACCATAATCAGGTTTTCTTTGTTCTCTCTGATTCTTTTCCTTCTGGTTTTCATTTTTTTGATTCCTGAAAGAATGTACTACAAGCCAATTTGATCTACAATTATCTCAGTCATGTATCATGGGGTGCTAGGGTCTGGATTTTATCATTTAAATTAACAAGTAACAAAATTGAAGCAGAAAAATGGAGAGTCCATGAGCCTGGTTTGCCAAAGAATTGTTTTGAAGAACAATTTTAACCATGCTAGTAAATGAGGTTTTATGTCTGCTTTTAGTTGAATACTATGTAACTTTTCTCTTATTTGAAGCCATATACAAATGGATATCACTAATTTTAATTACAGGTTTCAAGAAATGTATGCTCATAGGCCTGTGTATCTTTACTGTGGAAGACTTGTCATGTGTTCTTCTACTTAATGCCCTTGAGTAGCTGTTTTCTTGGTTTGGATTTTACATTTGTTTCATCTTGTGATTTTTCACGGGGCAGCATTTGTTTTGAGACACCCTCTTGTTGCAAGTGCTGTATTTGGAGCTACCAAGTCAAGCCAGCTTCAGGAGGTTATAAATGCATGCCAGGTTGAGCTCACAGCCGAAATTGTCGCAGAAATCAATGGAATCCATGCAAGGTTTCCTAATCCGTGTCCCTGATTGATTTCCTTGTATAGACTTGTGTACTTGTATTGATGAAAAGCACAAGGCAACTCCCTTGGAAGAAAGCATGGATAGAAAAGAAGTATCTGAGTGATTTTGAAAATTTTGAGCATGCATTGAATCTTGATTGTTATTCATGTAACAAGAGATAAAATGATTATTATGAAAATGAAGCAGCCGCTGCATGCGCGTGGGTTGTCATGTCATAGTGTTGTTTCATTGGAGTGGATTTGTTGAAGGTATGGTGATGGGCCAGTGGAGCGTAGGCCTTAAAACAGGCAGTGCACTGTTACATAATTTAATTGGTTTGAATGATGAATGAGCACAGGTCAGGTCAGATTATCTCATGCACTTTCTAAGAAATGCAAAGAGAATGTTTTTTGGTCTGGAGAAGGACAAAGAGCTAGTTTTGTCAAAGACGTAATATAACAAATGCATATGTAATTCCAACTGCGTTCAATTGGGGTTATCGACCATCCTATGAAAACGTGTTCTTAAAAGTCAACATTGAAACTAATGCCAATGGATTGCCATTCTTATTGAAAATGGTCAAGAATTTGAGATTCAAATTATGAATGAAAGCTCTTGTTCTTTCAATAGTAACCTTAACTCGCATTAAAAGATTACCTCTCTAAATAAATGACTAACGAGGACATGGTTTAAGAAGACACTCATTGGAGGTGGTGGTAGCCAGCTGCTTCCACTTTATAAGAACTCCGGTATGATTTTTAACCTTTAATTAAACTTTTATCGGCCAGCTTTAGATGCCTAATAATGATTTCAGTGAAGGCAATTAGCCAGGTCCAGGTTCAGGACCAAGTCCAAGTCCAAGTCCGATTCCATTTTCAAAATAAATGTTTAAAAATCTTCAAAGGTGAGGAAAAGGTGGAAATGCATGATGACATTTTATAAATGGCTTTTTTTCTTTTTGGTCGAAAATGGCCCCTTTTCGTTTCACAAAAGGCAAAAGGCTGGCATGAGTAGTTACAGTACACTTCAACATTAAATTTAATCCACACCACACCACACCAATTATATAGGGGATTGATTTTGTATGTAACGGTTGACTCTTTAAAGTTACAACTCCAAAACACAAACCAGCAAAGCACTTGTAACTTTAGACTCACCCCACCACCACCCTCCATTTCCTTTCCTCCTCTCTCTCTCTCTCTGTCGCTCTTCCACTGCACCAAGCTCTACCTCTCTTCCTTTCTCCAAATCATAGTCAAAATCACGGCCTCACCACCATACTCTCTCTATTTTTTTATTTATTTATTTAAATTATTAAAAAGAGACAATTAGAGGAAAAGGAGAGGGTCCGGAGCCTTTGCCCGGGCCCGTCCACCACCACTGCTACCAACAACATTACTGTCGTATTCCGATCTTTTAGGGTTCAATTTTTTAAATTCTTTCATTCTTTAGAATTGTCTCCATGTCTATGAACTCCAAGCCTTGGCTACATCCGGCTCCCACCTACCGGGCCTTAGAGACCTATTGGGATACGGAGGAGGATGCACCTGGTCCCCGATGCGGTCACACTCTTACTGCCGTTGCTGCCACCAAGACTACTGGTCCTCGTCTTATTCTCTTTGGTGGCGCCACTGCTATTGAGGGCGGAGCTGCCTCCTCTGCTCCCGGCATCAGTTATCATCATTCTTTCCTTCTTTCTCCAATTCAATCTTCTTTAATTGAACTCAATTTTATTTATTTTTTTTTAAAATTTTGTTGTAGGATTGGCTGGCGTCACCAATTCAGTTCATTCCTATGACGTTCTTACCAGAAAATGGACCAGGTTAGTGTATTATCTTCTATGTTAATTTCAATTTTTGTATTCAATTGACTTTTGATTAACATTTCAGCTGTTATTTTCTTTGTGCTGCAGAATTAGACCTGCTGGTGAACCGCCATCTCCTAGGGCTGCACACGCTGCAGCTGCCGTTGGTACAATGGTGGTTTTTCAGGTAATTACTGGGAAATTATTATTGTTAGAAGATTCTTTTAATATTAGTAACTCAATATTTTCATGGATGTTGGTGTGTCGTTAGGGCGGCATAGGTCCTGCTGGTCATTCCACTGATGATCTTTATGTGCTTGATTTGACTAATGACAAATTCAAATGGCACAGGTCATTTCTTGTTGCCTATTTTTATTTTCCCTTTTAACAGTCATTTTTGCTGTTTTATGAATGCTGATCTGATTGCTGTTTAATTTGAGTGTAGAGTGGTGGTACAAGGACAAGGTCCTGGGCCTCGCTATGGCCATGTAATGGATTTGGTTGGCCAAAGATATCTTGTTACTGTCAGTGGCAATGATGGTGAAACATTTTGCTCTTCTTTTTTTATCTTTGTCCATGTGTTTCTTTTAATCATTTTGTGTTGCTGAAGCTATGGTCTGATAGCTTGAGTGATCAGAAAAAAGATAATAACATTTAGTATGTTATTTCAGTCTTTTGTAGTTCACATTGTTGAATTCTATTGTCTTTGAATCGTAATTAATGTAATTGATGTCATCTAGCCAGAAAAATGGATTATGATTGGTTTTCCTGATTTTGTGTATTCAATATTTTATTTTTTGCAGGCAAAAGAGTACTCTCTGATGCTTGGGCTTTGGATACTGCCCAGAAACCATATGCATGGCAGAGGCTGAGCCCGGAAGGTGATAGACCTTCTGCTAGAATGTGAGTCTCTAGTTGAAAAACAATTACATAAATACTAATCCCTATACTATTTCAACAATCTTCATTCTAACATCCTACAACATTTCTTTGCAGGTATGCTACTGCTAGTGCTCGCTCTGATGGCATGTTTTTGCTTTGTGGTGGAAGGGACTCATCTGGTGCGGTATGGTATTTTTTTTTCTTTAGGAGAAATAAAGCAGTCAATTGATATGTTGTATGCATGCATAACTCTGGGTTTTAGTTCAAATTGAATTATGATTCATGCATCCTGATGGGAGTAAAATATAATATTTACAAACACAAAAAAGTGCTGTTAGATTAACATAGTCACAATAAAGAATGATATTATATTGCTAATCTTGTGCAATACTGATGCACAAGAGTCGGAATTCTTATTCCAAATCCGGCTTTTCTGGAGCTTACTTTAGGAATTAGAAGTCTTTTCTTAAGTATTATATAAGTTTAGTCTATCCACTGCAGTAAACATATTAGTTTAAGTAGTTCCTTACTGTTGTTTCTTCCCCAGTTTATTTTTTGTCTTTCTATTTTCTTTAGGGAATTTTGAAGTTCCAGTTTACTAGTTGCTTTTGCTCAGTAACTTTTATTTATAACTTTTATTTATACCCCTTGGACATGCATTCCAGAATGGATCTGTACCAGGAATCATGTAGAAGCACCACTTGTCCCACATTAAAGCTACATTGCTTTCAAAGCTCATACAAACTTCATCTTTTATATGCTTATCAGAAGAAATAAATTTCAAACTACTATGGCAAGTTTGAAGAGGGGGAATGATATTTTTATTGAACGGG
Source organism: Pistacia vera (assembly GCF_008641045.1). Classification (NCBI taxonomy): domain Eukaryota; kingdom Viridiplantae; phylum Streptophyta; class Magnoliopsida; order Sapindales; family Anacardiaceae; genus Pistacia; species Pistacia vera. Next base: position 110,012 of record NW_022196412.1, read on the forward strand.
AAACTCACAGAGAAACTTAGCTTAAATGGATTTAAAAGAAGTGAAATGAGAATGTACATTAAAGAATTGAAGAAAAATGTTAAAATTTCTGTAAAATTTGTATGGAAGGCTTTGAAAATATCATAGATGAATGTTGAAACACATATCTATGGCATCTCCTTAGCATGAGCAAGAAGTATATCTTTTAAGCAGTTCAACAATGTTCTTGTACTGGCAAGAAATATTTCTTGCTCTTAGCATTTCAAAATAATGTTTCCTTAGATTTTGCAAGTTGTCACTTTCAGCTAAAGATTCAAAATACATCTCTTGTTTTAATGAACCTAATGTTACAGATATCCATTGAAGTAACTTATTTATCTTAAGCTACAATTGGTGATAGGCAACCATGCTGTCGTGTAATCTAATTCCATGTCAAGATTTGTATTGAGAAGCTTTCTATTGAGTTTATTGATTACTTTTAATCTTCCACAGCCACTGGCAGATGCTTATGGGCTGCTCATGCATAGGAACGGTCAATGGGAGTGGACTCTAGCTCCTGGTGTGTCTCCTTCGCCAAGATATCAACATGCTGCGGTAAGGGATGATTATTATGGAGTCCACTATACCACATTGTTTGTTGCAAATTCTAATAAAATTTTCTCAGGAGACTGCATTTTATTTTAAAGCAGTGATTTAGTTTGGAAAGATGGTATTGTCAGTTTGCGTAACTGTCTCGTAATCAGTTCTTTACTTTGATCCTTTTCCTATCATGGACCTGGCATTGTTTGCTGTTAGGTTTTTGTTGGTGCAAGATTGCATGTTACAGGAGGTGCTCTTAGAGGGGGACGTTCAGTAGAAGGCGAAGCAGCTGTTGCTGGTAATTTTTGTTTTTGTATTTTCTGTCATTATGAAATTAATTGTAACATAACTCTTTGTTTTGTCATTTTTACTTTTTGTTTTTTGTTTCTTATTCCCCAATGTTATCTCTATTTGGTAGTGTTGGACACTGCTGCTGGAGTTTGGTTGGATAGAAATGGACTTGTGACTTCCTCACGTACCAGCAAGGGACATACTGAACATGAGCCTTCTTTGGAACTTATGCGTCGCTGCCGTCATGCATCTGCATCTGTTGGAGTTCGCATATATATTTATGGTGGTCTCAAAGGAGGTAAAGATTCTGAATTGGAACTGAAAACGGGAAGACTATAAAAACATTATTTAACATATTTTTATTATATGGTTGGACCTTTGGTACCGAATCTAGATTTTTGATAGAAACAAAAGTTGCAATTTCAGTAATGAAGGCTCATTGGAAATTTTAATTCTTCTGGTAGATTTTCCACTTAGTAATGATAGGTATTAGGCTTTAACTTTCACTTACAAGTTATCCCTGTAATTAGGTAGTTTCAAGTCACAGTTTTTGATCTGGGTAAGGGTAATTAAATTTCTACACGCTTTTAACAGTAGATGAATTCATATCAACTCTGCAAAGAAATGAGAATTTGGATCTTTGATTGCTGTGACCATGTATTCAGCTTTTTAAAGTTGTTTATGTAATACAAAGGTTTAAGTTTGTCTATATTGTAATATTACATTTTGTCAACTGTTTTCTTTTACTTGTTTTGTAACATAACTGCTTTTATCTATGCAGATATTCTGCTAGATGACTTTTTGGTTGCAGAAAATTCGCCATTTCAGTCTGACAGTAATTCTCCTATATTAACATCCGAGAGGTCTCCAACCATAACTATTCCCAAATTTAATCAATCTAATTTAAGTTCTTTTTCAACAATGACTTCAGACGGAGCAGAGAATCCTTCATCTGGAGGCCTGAGGTTTTGTTTTCACAACTCTCTCTGTTAAATGGGATTTTGACTCAGCTTAATTATCATAAGTCAGTATTGTGTATTTGTTTTAGCAGCATGGACAAGAATTCCATGGAGAAACTTAGGGAGGCTTCTGCTGCTGAAGCTGAGGCAGCTAATGCTGTCTGGCAGGCGGCACAGGCGGCATCTGCCAATCCTGCCGACGAAACATCCGTATCTGATGATAATTCACAAGCTGCTGAAACAATTTCAGATGGTAGTGACACTGAGGCAGATGTTCGCCTTCATCCTAGAGCTGTATGTCTTTTTCATCAATGTCTTATGTCCTGAGGGGTTTCCGGCAGACTCTAGTATCATAATGTTTCTTTTCTATAGGTTGTCGTTGCCAAAGAGGCTGTAGGGAATCTGGGTGGGATGGTAAGGCAGTTATCATTGGACCAGTTTGAAAATGAGAGCAGGCGAATGATGCCATCTAACGACCTGTCATATCCTACTAAAAAGTTCACCAGGCAGAGGTCTCCTCAGGGCTTGCATAAGAAGGCAAGTGTTACGAAAATTATCTTTGTTTTTTCGCTATGTATATATAATGGTTGTTAAAAATTTTTTGTTCTTGCAGATTATTTCTACATTGCTTAGGCCTCGAAACTGGAAAGCTCCTGCTAATAGGAGGTTTTTCTTGGATTCATATGAAGTGGGTGAGCTCTGTTATGCAGCTGAACAGATTTTTATGCATGAGCCCACAGTTCTGCAGTTGAAAGCACCGATTAAAGTTTTTGGTGATCTGCATGGACAGTTTGGTGATTTGATGCGGTTGTTTGATGAATATGGATTTCCTTCCACTGCAGGAGACATAACGTAAGTTTGCTATGGACCTCTTCCTTAGAATCACCTTGTCGTAGTAAGAATAAGTAATTTAGGAAATTAATTATAATTCAGGCTTGTTGATCCATTATTGAAAATTTGGGGTGAAAATTACAAAGAACCTTTTTGAGTCTAAAAGAGAAACCCAGTGGTCCGTATTGGGATTTCAATATTCTGAATCAAGGTGTTATATATTAATAATTCATACTTAATTTATAATGGAATTCCATTTAAAGATGTATCTGATGCAATATACCTACATTTGATATATAAATTAATTGATTTTAGTGCCATTCTTTTTTGTTGATCAAAGTTCAAACTACTGGGTTTCAATCTAGAACGTTGGAGGTGTGCCTTGAAATCTAAAAATTTCTTATTGATAAATTAAATTTTAAAATTGGCTGTAGATTTTGCTAGTCTTCATTCATTGGAAGGGAAGACGTAAGATGATCTATGTGGGAGACATAAGGTTGAGAATGATGTGAAAAAGTAGAAAGTGAAGGTTTAAAAAAAGCAGGTAGAAAAGTCTAGATTAGGCTGAACTGGTAAAAAGTAATAAGCCTGGCTGCTTGATTGACATCTTTTTAAAATTTCCGCAATAATCATGTGGGAACTCTGATGAAAAGTTTGGAGTTGGTACTGTATGAGAGTGACAGGAGATCTAGGCTGGAAAGGCTTTGACTTATTTTATTTTATTTTATATATGTTTTATTGTAAGGCCCATTACTTATAAAATTAAATTTGCAAATATCTATGAAGTTGTAAGTTAATTTCACCTGCTGTCTATCTTGTAACTTGATTGCAAAATTTCGCTGGAAATGGTAGAGTTAAATTCTTTAAATTATTCTAATATAGTTACACTAATGGTATATAGCCTATACTGGGTCAGCTAGTGAATCTTTAGACCATGTCCTTGGATATAATCAATGAGATATGGGAAGATACTAATTCTTGATGCATGGAAAGTATGTTTGTGAATGGCATTATTTATGGACATGATGTATGAGAAGTTAATACCCTATGCTTGAAACTGCCCCATTTTTATGAATGACCTCATTATGGATGTGATGTACAACAAGTTAATACCCTATGCTTATGCTCCCCCATGTAAAAATCTAAGCCCATTGTTGTTTATAATTGATATTCTTCTGTCCAAATAGCTGTAGGACTGTGCTGTTTCCTTTTAAAAACCTGATTTTGGGTCTCTTATAGTGATTTGGGATGTGAATATAAAATCTAAACTGTGCATGAAGGGAGATGGATGTGACGGGGGCTTCCTTGCACTAAATATATTTGAAAGTGTCCTTTGAATATGCTACTCTAGAACCAGCTTCCTTCTGCATCCTTCAGTCTTGATCCACGTGGAAGTTATATTTCTTCTTGTTGGTCTCGTGGCTATAACACTTCTAGTTCTAGAGAAGTTTTCATAAAACCAGGGAAAATGAAAGAATTATTGCTTGAGGGCACTGGCCATTACCACTATTAAACAAGTTCCTTAATTTTCTCGGCAGTTGTTTCATCAGCAATCTATTTTATGTTTCAGGTATATTGACTATTTGTTTTTGGGAGATTATGTTGATCGAGGGCAGCACAGCTTGGAAACCATTACTTTGCTCCTTGCTCTAAAGGCATGCTTCTGCCTTGACTGTAGGCTGAATAATTTTTTAGTGGTTTTCTACTTGGAACATTGCTGATTTTATTCATTTGTATAATTACTTTTTGTCTGCAAAGACAAGTTTGGTGTGAAGTATAATTCTGGTCTGTTACCTAGTTGACTGTCTTGTCCTTTTTGTCATGATTTTGCAGATTGAGTATCCTGAGAATGTTCATTTGATACGTGGAAACCATGAGGCTGCTGACATAAATGCGCTGTTTGGTTTTCGTCTGGAATGCATTGAGAGAATGGTTTGGATTAGTATACATATGTTCATTTCACATCTTTGTCATGTGAAAGTTAAGATGCACTGATGAAATATGTATTTGCAGGGAGAGAATGATGGAATATGGGCATGGACACGCTTCAACCAACTTTTCAACTATCTTCCACTTGCGGCGCTTATTGAAAAGAAAATCATCTGTATGCATGGTGGCATAGGAAGATCTATACATTCAGTGGAGCAGATTGAGAAGCTCGAAAGACCCATAACTATGGATGCTGGATCTATAATTCTGATGGACCTTCTATGGTATGTTTTTTCCCATCTATCCCTCATTTTAGGTCAATCTCTGTTTGCTTCTATTTTTCTTAAACTGTTTTGTTTTGCTTTTTTTTTTTTTTTTTTTTAAAACAGGTCTGATCCAACAGAAAATGATAGCATAGAAGGTTTGAGACCAAATGCAAGAGGGCCTGGTCTGGTCACTTTTGGGGTAAGTTTGATTATTCAGTGTTTAAAAGCTGAATGGGGTATTGGTTACACAACTTCTATCTGTTAAAAAGGAATATATCAGTACGTTCCTCAAAATTTCTACATAAATAGAGTTTTACCTCTATGACTTGAAGCTGTTATAATTTATATAAAAGTATGCATCATGTACCATGTATTATTATCCATGCCAAAAACCTTAGCAAATAGAAGGCAACTCGAAACAAGGGATTCAAATGAGCCTATTACTTGTACTACTTTTCTAATTGCATAAAATAACCAAACTATTGAATGAGCCAATGACGATCAAAGTTGATTATATTTCTGGCCCTCACTTGTGAATTTTAATTTCAAAATGCTTTTGTAGATCATTAATCATTTTTGCGCACACCTGTGTTTAATTTAGTTCCAATGTTTTCAAATTCAACTGTTTGTTATTTTACTACTACATGTTTTATCAACGAACTTTTTTCTTTCCAGGATGCTTTTCATAATCATTTGCATGATCTTATTTTTCTTATTCTTTGAACTCTGACCTTACCTTGCTTTTATGTTGCAGCCTGATCGAGTTACGGAGTTCTGTAAGAAAAATAAATTACAACTTATTATTAGGGCACATGAATGTGTGATGGATGGATTTGAGCGATTTGCTCAGGGGCAATTAATTACTCTATTCTCCGCGACCAATTATTGCGGTAAGCATAATAGATTGGGCTTTCTCCACATCTTGTGCTAGCTTTTGCAACCTAATTGGGTATATGCATTCAGGAACTGCAAATAATGCTGGAGCTATATTGGTGGTGGGCAGGGGATTGGTTGTGGTTCCAAAATTGATTCATCCCTTGCCACCACCCCTTCAGTCACCTGAGACATCTCCAGAGCGAGCCATGGATGACACATGGATGCAGGTATAATACATGCATTTTGATGTTTTAACTATGAATTTTTTTGACTAACTTCATTCACGTTGTACAATGGTATGTCATTGTTGCCCTGCAGGAGCTCAACATTCAAAGACCACCAACTCCTACACGTGGTCGTCCACAGCCTGACCTTGACCGGAGCTCGCTTGCGTATATTTGATGATAGCCGACTGATTGTTGTAATTTATGGTACCTTCTTGTGTATTTCCTTCTTTGGCTGGCTTGATCATCAGTCCGTCGGAAGTCAAGCAGCATAGTGGCCACCTGCCAGGCAGGGACGAGGTATGGTGCCGTTGTTGTAATCTTTGAGATATAAGTTGCTGAACAGAAGCCTTTATTAGTGTACACATAGATTTAGAGTTTTTGGTAGAAGTTATAGCTTTCAACCAATTGAGTGTAATATATGTAAATTTTAGTCTGAAGTAGAGAATTTTCTGCTTCTGGACAGATCATATAGCAAGGGGAGGGGTTGGTTGGTCGTCCTCTGTATTGTAACGTAAATTCTGATTGATTTTTTTCTTTATAAGCTGATTAGTTAATGGTGTTATGGGTATGTCTTGTGATAATAATTTTGAAACCGATTTTCAATTTTGAGCTATTCTCAACTGCAGAACTTTTTTCTAAAATTGTTGTATGTCAGTATTGGGTTTGTTTCTCAAGATAATATAATTTTATGCTAACAAACAATATGGGTTAAGTCGTTTTGGCATGATCACGCTTTTAATTATGGTAAATAGTTGGATTCAGATCTGTTTTGAAAGAAATATAATGCAATGGGTCCAGAATCATCAGATCAAAGTCATCGGTTTTTAATGTCATTAAATTAAACGGATCATTTGAAAAATTATTGGTGACTTGTCCCATTAAAATTTGTTTTGGCATTGTCATCACTCATCACTCAAGAGTTTTCTGATACTTCTAAACAAAATTCTTAGTCTAAACAATTTAGATGGGAATAAATAGTCATAATTGCTACTTTTAATTAATGACAAATCCTCTACCTCCTCGGCCTAAATTGGTAAGGCACAATAGACAAAAATTGATGAGGAATCTTGAAACACAACATAACATTAAGGCATTGAAGCTGAAATAATAACAGCCTGCTGCGGCTGTACATACTTGTTAGAATTATTAGGATCACGAACCCAACTAATTTCACTCATATTTGGTGTCTCCACAAACACCATTGTAAACTCTCCTACTTTTTCTATTTTCCCTTTCTTGCCTGCTCTTAGCACCAGATTGTTGTGACGTGAGAATGAGAATATGCCATTAGTCAAGCGTACAATGTCACCTGCCTCAAACGCCTCACATTCATTTTGCCAGAACTGGAAGTTAACTGCAGCTGTCTCGTCGGCTACAACCCCCAAACAGGTTTTGTACTGCCCTTCCATTGTCGTTGTTTTGCTCTTGTCTAGGATTATGAACTGCGTGTTTATGTTATTTTGAGTTGATGGTGCTATATCTTTAAGAGATACCATACTTGTTTCTATTCTCTACTTACCTACAATAAAAACACAACTCCACTCGTTTCAAATTTCATTCGATCATTTCTACAAACATCTTGAGGAACAATTATTAATTAATCTCTAATCTCTGTTGGAAACATGGTGAAAAAAAAGCCCTTGTCCTTGCGGAGAATGGCTAAACAAAGAAATCAAAAAGATATTTGACACCAAACAAGTCTTTAATCCTTATAAATCTTAATCCTAATACGAAACTCATATCTGTACCAACAATGGTAGGAGCAATAATCATAAGTATGGTATGGCACTCGCGGAATCCATTTCAGAAGCAGGAGAAATAGTCATCTAAAAATGAACGAAGGAAGGGAAAACAGATGCATACTTTATACTTTTTGAAGAGAAAAACTAGAAAGAGAAGAGAAGGATGCTTACAGAGAATAGAAAGAAATCCGGATTTTGAGTTGCCTTTATTTTGTTTCCGGGAGTGTGCAGAGAGTCTTATCTGTTCGATTATTTTGTAAAAAAAGAAAAAAAAAGAAGAAGAAATAAGGGTTAGCATGGCAAGCAGGAAGTGAAGAAAGGGGAAGAAGACAGAGAGAGACATACGGTAGGTAATTTGGACGGCCTGGTGTTCGAATTTGCTCTGAAACGAATTTGTATAGCAGCATTTGCAATCAGAATTCGAGGTGCGCGCCTTCGCCTTATTGTTTAAGCGTGCAGTAACGAGAAAATATCCTGTTCAAACAATATTTATTTATTTATTTACTGTTTTCATCTGCGTCATTAAATAAGACATATCAAATCAAATTTGGAATGTTCCTTTTTAATGTATAAAAACAGACATATAAAAAATCACTTCAATAAATACTTGATAAAACTAAATAATTGACAAATAATAAAATAGTTATATACGATCAAGAGAAATTATAAAATACTTAGGCTAGTTTTCAATTCTCACCCCAATTTTTGGTCATTTTTTAATTTTTATAATTTCTCTAACATCAATGTGTTCAATAGTTCATTAATTTGGAAAGATAAAAAAAAAAAATATTTTGAAAATTATTAAAATAACTGCCTTGAGAATTCTTTAAAAAATATAAAAGACCATCCCACCTAATACTTGGGTAATTGATTACTGTTTTCCAGTATAAGATTTAACAAGTTCCCTTTTCCCTTTTGATCTCACTACTGTTCTGCTTAACAGTTAACACTTCTTAAGGCACGAATGAGTAAATGTTGCAAAAAATGATCTCACTAATCAATAAAATGAAAAACCAGAACAAAAGTTTAATTTATTGACAATCATAAACTTCATTATGTCAAAATCTAAATGAAAATTATCAAGTTTAATTAATTAATGATACCTTCCTAGTTCCTATAGTAGTACTTGGCCGCTCCTACCAAGCAATCTAGTATTATAGGTTAAAACCACTGTTATCTCATATTTTTCTGGTTTACTGTTTACAAGTAAGAATAAATATGGGGGGGAAAAAAAAAAAAACTTGGTGGTGCAATTGTTTTGAGTCTAAAAAGATGATTAAACTACCAGGGCTATACATCTTACAGATTTCAGCTAAAAAAAAAAAAACTACCTCCACAGCTATTTATAGCGTCAGATTTATGTTTCATCGAGTCCGCAAGTGATACATTTTGTTGCAATCCCACAAAACTTTGATTACCCCAAGCATTTCTTCAGTCTCACCGAATGTGGAACCTGTGTCTTCAAATGGGTATGGAAGCCTAGTCCATTTGTCAGCCTTTAGCTCAACCACATCCACAACACACGTCCCTGATTCCTCCAACTCTTTTCCGTACCATTTACCATACATCTGATTTACTATTCCCTTGCCAATCTCTTCTCCTTTCCCATCTAAAATCACAACATACTGACCTAGCTTGAACTCACCAGACTCTGGTATTGGAGATTGTCTAAATGTGCTTCGAGTGCCTCTTACATTTGATGGGAGATGATCTTCTCCAGGACTACCAGGTGAGTCATGTATTTGCCGGTGTCCTGCCACACCTTTTCCGGGAAAAGAAGTATCAGCCCCTAAAGGTGCACGAGCATCCTTACTTGCACGGGCTAACCTTGCTTTCCGATTATTCAACCTGTTGAAGATGCATATGTCATAAGTTTCAAAACGAGAACCCATCAAATTTATGAAGAGTGAGGACATATCAAGTTTCCCAAGTAAATCTCAAAGTTACACTCGTTAAGTATCTTACGACATTTTCAGCCTAACATCAATCACTCCAATTCTGAACTGTTAGACGGCTAAAAATTTCATTCATTTTCAGACAAAATCTCATACCTAAAGAGAAACCATTAACTAAAATGAAAATGAGGAGTCCTTACCAGTTTTTAAGCTGTGAAGCTGTAACCTCCGAACCCTGGAAAACACAATGTATGACCACTTATAAGTGGATATAAAACTAAATTACAGTATTCAAACAGTGTGAAGTGAGTGTTACGTACATAATGACTTAATTTATCAGCCCATGACCGAATTGAAACTGTATTTCGCTGCATGTCAGGTTCATCCAATAGGGCCCTCTCAATAAGCGATATTTGTTTATCATTCATTATAGTTCGTTTTCGTTTCCTCTGCTGTTTTTCTTCACCCTGAACACTTTCAACCTTTTCCACCTCTTGAACTCCTCCAAACCCACTTTCTTTGATTGGCTCATTTACTTTTGGAAACTCACCACTGTCCATTTGATCAACAAAATTCTTTCCTCCCATGGGACTTGTATCAGAACCACTACTAACAACAATCTGAACATCTCTGTCTTTCTCCCTCAAGCCTCCAGGCACACCTGATTTATCTTTATCTTCCTTGCTGTCTTGCCTCATTACATCATCCCCTTGATCCATAAGGTTGCTTCCAACATCAAATTTCTCCTCTTCCTGGAACGCAGAATTTTCTGACATTTCCTCTCTCAGATTACCGTTTGCATTATTAAGATTGGGAGGTTCTTTTCTTTGTAAAGGCGATGGGCATCCTCCTGTACTCTGCACCTCCTATCACAAGTCAAATGTTATCATTCAGGCGACTGGATTGGGTTAAAGATAAAGCTACACAACATTGTTATTCAGCTCAAAAAAGCAAAATTGAGAATTGACTATTTATCTCCCCTTGAGATATTTGAAATATCCCACACATACCACAGGAAAATGTAAGTAAGAATTGTGTAATTCTAAGTTAAAAAATTTTCACTTGATTTCTTGACGTAGCGGAAGAGTTGTGGGGCAATTAGATCTTCAACAATTAGGGCTAGAATAGGGTGATTGTGGTTAGAACAATAGAAATTAACTAGGTTTAGAGAAAACCTTTGAATTAAAATTCTTAATTAAAGAAAAGATGCAATAAATTGACTATGTTGTCCTATTTATACTAGTTAGGAAAATCTTAATTCTAGACTGAAACTATTCCCAATTTCTTATTAAATAGGAATCCTAAATAAAAAGGAAAACTGAGAAAATAACTGAAATTCTTTCCTAACTTAACTAAAAATGAAACCCTTTCCTAATTTAACTAAAATCCTAATTTAATTTGGATGCTCTTGCATCATTCTCCCCAGGTTAGAAAGAACTCGACCCCAACGAGTAAGCCTTGACATATTCCTCAAATACGGCTGGATCAACTTGTTTCAGCTCTTCTTCAGAAATCCATGTGCTTGCACTTGCTGGTTTACCAAGCCACTTTACCAAGAATCATCTATATGGGTTGCCTCGTCTAGATCGAATTTCTTTGACATCTAACACTTCTTCAATAACATCAGCCTTTGCAATTGGCAGGGCAGCTGCCGAATTTGGGCTTCAATCAAAGACGGAACACAATCGAATCCATAAAAAGGAAACAAGTCCGAAACATTAAAGACCAGACTAATTTGCATCTTAGGTGGAAGTTCAATTAAGTAGGCATTTGAACTAATTTTCCTCAACACCTTACAAGGTCCAAACTTCTTAGATTTCAGCTTGTGGTAAGTTCCTTTAGGAAATTGTTCTTGTCTCAAATGCACAAGAACTTGATCCCCTTCTTCAAATTCCTACGTACGGCGATGTTGATTGGCAGAAAAAGAGGATGTTGCATTACTAGCTTTTAGGGCAGCTCTTACCTCTTCATGAATTTTCCGAATGTGATTAACAAATGCTTCCCCTTCATCACTTACTCTAGCTTCTTGTGGCAAAGGGACCAAATCCAGCACATGTTGAGGCTTCAACCCATAAGCAGTCTCAAAAGGTGTCTTCTTTGTGCTTCTATTAACATAATTGTTACAGGCAAACTTAGGTTGAGGTATGACTGAATCCCAAGTCTTTGCATTGTTCCCAATAAGGCATCTTAATATATTTCCCAAACTACGATTTACAACTTCTGTTTGACCATCTGTTTGTGGGTGGCAGGTATTAGAATACTTCAATTCTGTCCCAAATTTCCTCCATAAAGTCCTCAAAAAATGCCCCATAAACTTTACGCCTCTGTCAGAGACAATAGAAGTTGGAATGCCATGTAGTCTTACAACCTCTCGAAAGAACAATTCGGCAATATGAGTTGCATTAGAGGTTTTAGAACATGGAATAAAGTGTGCCATTTTTGAGAAACGATCTACCACAACAAAGATAGAATCAAATCCTTTTGTTGTCTTTGGAAGTCCTTAAACAAAATCCATACTCAAATGAATCCATGGTGCATCTGGTTCAGGTAAAGGAGTATATAAACTTGTGTTTTGAGCACTTCCTTTGCCTAATAAACGAGCTGGGCATCTCTTCACTAATTTCTTCACATCTCTTTGCATTTTTCGCCAATAGTAACGGTCGACAACCATTGCAAAAGTTTTGTCCCTGCCGAAATGTCCTCCCAAACCATTTCCATAAAGTTCTCTAATAATTTGCTCCCTTAAAGACCCTTCTGGAATGCATAATTGGTTACCTTTGAACAAATAATCTTCATGCAATCTATACGGCAATTTTTCAGCTTGTGAGGAATCTTGCAAATCAGCTATTATCTTGCTGAAATAAGGATCAGAACCATATTGATTTTTTAGTTCCTCAAAACCTATGACTTGAGTGCTCATAATTGACAATAGTAAAGATCGCCTACTTAAGGCATCAGCCACGATATTAGACTGTCTAGACTAATACTTCAGCGAGAAATTAAATTCATCGAGGAAAGAACTCCACCTAACATGTCAATCATTAAGCTTTTTCTGAGATTGTAAATACCTCAAAGCTTGATGGTCAGAATAAACCACAAACTCTCGGTAAGCTAAATAGTGCTGCCAATGATGAATACAATAGATCTTACCAAAGCGTAGAACTCTAGGTCATAAGTCGAATAACGTCTCCTAGAATCCGACAACTTCTCACTGAAAAACTCTAGAGGCTTTCCATCTTGGCTAAGAACTACTCCAATTCTCACATGTGAAACATCACATTCAACAACAAATAACTTTTCAAAATTTGGTAGTGTAAGAACTGGTGCTTCAGTCATCAACACTTTCACTCGCTCAAAGGCTTTTTGTGCAGAATGGGACCACTCAAATTCACTTTTTTTTCATAGATTCAGTTATAGGACTCATAATAGAACTGAAATTCCGAATGAATCTCCTATAAAAAGATGCCAAACCATGAAAACTTTGAACTTCTTTAATGGATTGAGGAGCTGACCATTCGGTAATTGCACGAACCTTTTCCGGATCTAGTTTTAAACCTTCTGTCGACACAATGAACCCAAGAAATACTACTTCTGACTATAGGAAGCTGCATTTTTTTAAGTTTACATACAATTGTTCCCTTTGAAGTACTTCCAACACTTGTCGCAAGTGTTTTAAATGCTCTTCCTTAGAGCGGCTATAGATCAAAATGTTATCAAAGTACACTACAACAAAAGAATTCAAGAAAGGCTTAAGTACCTCCGTCATAACCCTCATGAATGTGCTTGGTGTATTAAAATTGCCAAATGGCATCACCAACCATTCAAATAACCCATCTGGTGTCTTAAAGGCTGTCTTCCATTCATCTCCGCGCCTCATTCTAATTTGGTGATACCCACTCTTCAAATCAATCTTGGAAAACACCTTGGAATCAGCTAGTTGATCAAGCATATCTTCCAATTGAGGAATAGGGAAGCGATACTTGATTATAATCTTGTTTATAGCATGACTGTCCATACACATTCTCCATGAACCGTCTTTCTTAGGGGCTAATAAAGCTAGGCAAGCGCAAGGACTCTTACTTTCACACACCAAACCCTTCTCTAATAACTCCTTAACCTGTCTTTCTATCTCAACTCGCTGCACATGAGGCATTCTATATGCAGGCAGATTGGGTAAAGATGCTCCTGGTACCAAATCAATAACATGTTGGATGCTTCTTAAAGGTGGTAAGCTTTTTGGCACATCCTCACTAACTAGCTCTTCGTATTCCTCCAATAACTGTTGGATTTCAATGGGATATTGGGGTGATTTTTCAACCTGGTCACACTCCAAAATTTTGTTTATTAAAAGCATACATGATCCCCATCTCACCATGCTCAGCATTAAATTTTTCGACACTTAAATACCTAGTTGTTTTGCTGGTTGTAGAACTCTTAGTTGCCAATTGCTTTGCCTTTTCTTTGAGAGGATACAAAGTGTACCTCTTGTTATCCTTGTAGAAGAAGTAAGTACTATGCTTTGTCTTATGATCCATATCATGATCAAACAACCAAGGTCTTCCAACAAGAATATTCCCCACATCCATTGGCACAATGTCACATAAAGCTTCATCTTCCAAGTTACCTCTCATGGTGAATTTCACCAAACATTAAGAAGTTATTGGTATCTCATGCCCCTTCTTTAACCAACCCATTTTGTATGGATGAGGATGTGTTATTGTAGGAAGCTTTAATTTGTCCACAGCCTCCTTAGATATTATATTGTCCATGCTTCCTCCATCAATGACAAGATCACAAACCTTCCCTCCCTAAACAACACGTGTACGGAAAATGCTACGCCTCCTCTAGTCTTCCTCTTCGTCTTTTATTGTTGTTGTCATGACCTTTCGTACCACCAAAGACTCACCTTCAACCGCATGAACATCAATTTCCTCTATCTTCTCATCATATTCATCAAAAACTGGCTCTAACTCTTCCTCGAACTTAGCTAAATTCACCCTCCTTTGTAGACAAGCAAATGAAATATGTCCCTTCTCTCCACAAGTAAAACATCGAACCTGAGAATTGCTGCCCCCTTTAGCTGCTGATGAACTATAATTATTTTATCCCCCATAAGGTATGATACTTTTCCCTTTATCACTCTGTTCAACATTGGTTGCACCCCTGTTGGTTTTATTAGTTGTAGCAGTCTCTTTCCACCCCTGTTGGCCTGTTTGACACCCACGTCCAGGTCCCATATTGTTTTGCCAATTGGTTCTATATATGGGTTTTCTCGCACCATAACGCGAAACTCGCTTTTCAGCTGCTAAAGTGTATTGTCGAGCATCCTCAATATTGTGTAAACGAACTACTCCCATCTCGTCTCTAATAGACTGATTCAAACCAGCAAGGTAGCAAGAAGTAATTTGTTCATTACTTTCAGATAAGCCAACGCGAGTTGATAAGTTATTAAACTCTGCAATGTACTCCTCAACTGACATGTTGTTTTGCTTCAAACAATGGAGCCTTTCATACAATTCCATTGTATAATCAGCAGGTAAAAATTGCTTCCGTAGCTTAGTTTTCATGTGCTCCCAAATGCTGATTTTAAGCTTGCCTTGTCGTGCACGCTACTCTTCAACTCTCTTCCACCATTGAAGTGTAGTACCCTTCAACTTAAGCTTTACAAATAGCACCTTTCAATTTTCAGCCATGGGTTTCCATTCAAAGTGATTCTCCGAACTAGCTTCAAAATCCAAATAATCCTCCGTATGTAACTTTCCATGAAAATCAGCTACATCAATCTTTACTACTCCACCATTCAAATCACGAGCGTGTAATAACCTCTCTTCTAGTCCCGTTCGTGCCGCTCAATTTGTGGGTCCAGCTTCATGAAAAGGGTTCACGTCCTCAATTTCCTCTTCAGTCTCAAGATCTTCTTGACTCTCGAGCTATTCGTGGTCACCTTCCGGATTCTCCATTCGGGTTTCCACAGGTTCCTGACGCTGCAAGGCTTGTATAGCCCGGGTCAAGTCCTCAATCATCCTATGCATCTTAGCCAACTCAGTTTGTTGGGACTGATTGCCTCTACCTTGACCTCTGCCTCGACCAACCATAGTTTAGAAACAGAAAGAAATCCTAGATTAGGATCTTGTGTGCTCTAATACCACTTGACATAGCAGAAGAGTTGTAGGGCAATTAGATCTTCAACAATTAGGGCTAGAATAGGGTGATTGTGGTCGGAACAATAGAAATTAACTAGGTTTAGAGAAAACCTTTGAATTAAAATTCTTAATTATAGAAAAGATACAATAAATTGACTATGTTGTCCTATTTATACTAGTTAGGACAAATCTTAATTCTAGACTGAAAACTATCCCAATTTCTTATTAAATAGGAATCCTAAATAAAAAGGAAAACTGAGAAAATAACTGAAATTCTTTCCTAGTTTAACTAAAACTGAAACCCTTTCCTAATTTAACTTGGATGCTCCTGCATCATTTCTTGGTCGGTCTCTAAGCCAAAACCATATGGCCCCACTTTTTCAAGTTCCAAACACCAAGCCTCCCTAGTTGGCTTAAACACCAAATAAACTTATTAGACCATATTACTTATTGACTGCAACATCCTCTGATTGACATCAATAGCAGTGAGTAGAATCGCTATCAGTATTTACCTGATGATTCTCATTGATATTGAGTTTAGAGAACTTATCACAAGAAAGTGATTCCTCACATTTGCTTCCCTGAATCTGATTTGAAGAAAATTAAATATTAACAACAGATAAAAGTAGTTTCTAAAGCAGAATAGAGTGAAAAAAAAACAAAAAAAAAGTAATGATAAATGTCAAAAGTACAAAAAGCTTTACTTGAACTCGATCTTCTTCAAGTTCAGCAGTATTGATTAATAATTCTAATTGCTCAAAGAAATCCCTGCAACAAAAAATTGAAACTTCAAAAAGGTTAACTATGCCTCATTTCAGGTGAAATCAGATGATATCAACAATATAGCACCTATCTTTCACACACACAACACACAGACATAACAAGGACAATGACTGGGAAACATATCTGCTGCATACAAAATAATAAATGAAACTCATAGCAAAAAGGGTAAAAACTTTGTCTTGAAACTCTCCTACAATTTAGCCAAGAATTTAAAAAATAATAAGCATGGTTTCAGTCCAGGTCACCTTAAGAGCCGCAAATCCTCGTCATTCAAAAATATAGGAATTAGTGATTCTGCATGACTTAACAATGAACCTACACATGCAAGTTACTCATAAGGAACACAAACTACTGTAATTATGTCTATCCAAGAATATAACAAGAAAATGATACTTACGCAGGTTCCTGCAGACAGTGGCAGCTTTCTGAGCACCAGAGGTAAACGAAAATCCAGGCAACTCTTTAGATGGATCCATCCGTAAGCACAACAAAAACTTGTTAAGGAAGAGATTTTTCTCCTGCTCTGTGGATTAAAGAAGAAGCTTTAAAAAAAGTAATCAAGACAACTGTGGAAATCTTATGAAAGCAATGATAATGTAACAAAATTTGGAGCCGTGACCTCACCTTCACAGATGTTGGGAACAAAACAGTGAAGATTGGCAATTATTTTGACAAATAAAGATGTTCTTTGATGAGCGTATGAAGCCTGGGGCATACTATTTGGTATTAATGAAAATTCTACTTTTGTTGCATTTGACTTGTTCAACGATGAAACTGTATCCAAAACCCATCCAGTTGCTGCAAATGGCTCATACTCCACACTAGCATCTTCTTCTCTTACGGGGAATTCAGAAGAACACCAAACAAGTAGAAAATCTCCGTGAGATAGTGAAAATATTGCACTCAGAACCTCAGTCTGTCGTTACATATGAAGAGACATAGTCACAAGTCTTGCCATGGCAGATGCCCCAAACCCGTAATAGATAATGTATATACATATTTAAATTACTTGTCAATCCAGCAGAGACTTCACAAATATTAACATAAAATACAGCATGGTTCCTAATTAATCATGAGAATGTACACAAATCAAGAAAATATAATGTTTGTGGTCATTTATGATACATAAGAAGATAGTTTCAAGAAGTATTATAACAATTTTAAAACAGGAGGTAGTTTGGAGTAATAGCTTACAAAGCACATTGTAATGTACGAACGAAAATTTGAATCATCTGAGAAAATATCGGCTAGACGCATTGCATTAAGTTGCAAAAGCCCCATTGGATAGGTTCTTTCTGAACAAGAGCTGGTGTGTTTTGGATCTTTAATAAGTGCAGTCTTTAATAAGTCAAGCACCTACATCATGACAAAAAAAAAATAAAAAATTTATTTGCAAGCACATTTGACAGTAAGAGAGCCCTTCACATTTAGAAGGAGGAATCTAGGAGTAGTAGGCTTATCACATTGAAAATCTAAAAAGGCATCTAACACCAGGCAAGCCTACAACACCACCGAGGAAACAAAACCGATGGCAACAATAATTCATCAAAACAACTTCAAGAAATAACAATTAAAGTGGCAGGTCTTATCTGCCAGCCTCCACAGAACAAGTAAACAAGCTGGCAGTGTCACTATTGATTTTCTGGGGGAAAGCATGCATTTTGTAAAATCTAACAGATTTCAAAAAACCAACCTCCAAAGCAACAGATTTTGCTAAATCCAGGCTTCCAGGGGAGCTGGCAACCTCATCCAGGTAAGAAATGCTTTCTGCTTCACATAAGTGCAACAGCTGCATAAAGGTAGTCATGATGGATGAACAGACAATGGCGTACGATACAGAACATAGCTGATGCCCTTTAAAAAGCAGCTAAAGCCCTAAAGTACACATGATTATTTTCAGTACCAGGACTTACAATAGATAGGACTTTAGCTTTCAGCCTGGAAACAGAAGCCACAACTGTAGAAGACTCTACAAAAGGTGGCAAGATGTTTAATTTCAAGATGGATTGTGCGAGAAAAAGAACACCACCCTGGCTGCATAATTCCTGAAGATGGCACCACAATCAGAGATTTTGTTAAATAAAGTAACCTATCTTTGTAAGAATATCTGATGATATATCCCAGCACAGGCAATCAGCAAAATCAAGAGAATGGACCAAAGAGATCTTCCATGCACATATCCGCAAGATAACAACTAATGATGACGTTACACGTTAGCCATAATTGCTAGTTTGCAACAAATATAAGCAAGATTTTTCTGGACAATCAAAATACTGAGAATTGGAGAATATCTACCTTTCTTGGACACTAAAATTATAAACTTGGTATCTCATATTGTTTCAAACATATATAGGGCAGGAATTTTCAAATTAACATTTTGACTTTCAATTTTCAATCATTCAGTGATATCATTATTGGTGCCAAGACTTGATCAGTCGGTAACATTAAATGTGACTTTTTGAATTTGAATTTAACCATTGGATCAAATAGCTGAAATTTTAGGTCAAGATATCAATCCACTATATTCATATGTATTCTCAAACATCTATATGAGAAGAATTCTAATTCAAAAACCTTATTCCTGAGTAGCCGCTCCCTAAAATTTTTCTGTTGGCACAATGACTGAAGAAACTGTAAAGAAGCCTCGCATTGCTGGCAGATATAGTTAACCACTTGTTCATCAGTAAGTTGATCAGACAGCTTCATCTGGAGAAACATGACAATCACATGAACTGCTCCAAAAGCTGCATCCATAAATATGTCAACCTGCAACATAAAATTCATAATCACATAAGTACGTTTATGGCTTGGCAGGAGGAACTCAAAACTTTTGAATGATTGTAGAGCATAAATTGTCAAGAAAAAAGAGTTTAACTCATAGATCTAGTAAAAAAATACATAACATGCAATTAGCCAGACCTTGATTCTCTTACTGTACCTTAGGATGTGCAAGTAATACTTGAACAAGATCTTGCCATTGTGAAGATAGACATCCTGTTAGTAAACATAGACTGCATGCAACCAATGTTGATTGCATGAGGAGAATGGTGTTTGAATTGTGGTACTCCTACATTTGGAACAAGGAAAACCAATCTTAGTACAGACAAATAGCATGGAAGATCATTAACAAGTTGTTGCAGTATAGTGGTGAGTATTCCCAACTGTCATACGGGCGACCTGGGTTCGATCCCCAACAATGGTGAATTTATTGTTTTTATGTATTTTTTTTTTTTTTTACCCAAAAAAAATAGCGTGGAAGATTAAACAAAAAGTGAATAAAAAAAGAACCTGACTACAACGACCAAGAACAATCAGCATATAAAACACCAAGTCAAGTAGCTGCTCAGAAACTTTTACATCATCAAGCAAAATCTGTAAACATTATCAAGAAACTGAAGTATTAGTAGACAAGTGCAGTATATAAAATTCCCAAAATTTTCTTAATCCTAAATAGCATTCAACCTATTGGAGAGAGAGAGAGAGAGAGAGAGAGAGAGAGAAACATCCAAATTCATAAAGATGCCCATGAGCAAGCAAGACTGGTGATGGAATAAGGATAAATTCAATCAACTGACAAAAACTATGTAAAGCAACCCAAGCCTGTCACCCCTTATCAGAGCATACATACATGTATAAAAGTGCATAGGAAATAGAATAGTAGAAAAAATCCCCACCAAACATCCAATATAGGGCATAGGCTTGCATGAGTGGCCCTGTGTGAGTCAAAAAATTGGTTCAAAATAATAATCTGTGGTAAACCACAATAACAATGGCCAGGAACCAAAGCAAGAAAAACCTTTTGTTCAGTTCAAAGTTCAAACAGCAATGGTTCCTCCTCCATGCAAATGGGTCAGGTAACCAAAATGGTGTTCCCCAAAAATGGAGGAGGGGGTTTCTAGTTGAGAGAAGCTGGTAAGACTTCTGAATCATTTTGGAAAGCAATAGGCTTAAATACAAGCATGCAGACTTTGCCACTCCTACCCCCAAACCATAAGATGGCTTCTAGTGTCTTACATTTCCGATTTCAATAAGAATCCAAATAAAAACCCTGTGTTTGGTTTTAAGACCCCAAATCTTTAATTCCAGATATAAGTTAAAATTCTCGGGTGAGCTAAGCTTTGTTATCATGCCTAAAAAACTGAAGAAAAAAATATGTAATAGATACTGAATAAAACAGAACTTTTAGCAAGGAGTACTATAAGTAACCTGCTCAAGTTTAACGTGCCGAGGCGCAAGATCACACAAGGAATACATAAGCCGAATACCACGTAATATATATCTGAATAGCTCTTCATCTCTATCAGATGATATGAGCACTGCAATAAGGTGCAAGGGAAGAAAGCTAGCAACTTTTTCCATATCAATCTGAAACACAACACAAATTAATATAAAATGTCTTAATAGCAGAGAAATGTATAACTTAGAAAAATAAGATAGTGTCACAATGATAATGACGGTAATGCTGCCCATGTACCTTTATTGGTGATCCTTTCTCAGTATGGCATTGAATGATAAAATTTTCAGTGTCTTTTAGTAATTTATTAAGCTCCTGAGAGCTAAACCCATGCAACTCCTTCACTGCTGAAATCAAGTCAATCGCCTGTTTCTATTTATATAAACATAAATTTAATCAAGTTACTTACACCACCCATAAAAGAGAAAAGAAATCCTTTAAATCAAATTCGCAAACAGAGATTAGAAGTAAATAATTTCCACATACAGCTTTATTAGAGTTGAAAGTTCTTACTTGTTCAGCACTAGATGATGGCTCTTCCTTATCATTTTTCATTTTTGAGGATCTAGAACAAAAAGGAAAATGTTTATGCAGGAATATATAGTGCTACTGAGATAGCATTGCAAAACAACACAACTGCACAAGAGTTCATGAGAACAAATAACTACCAATAAAAACCTTCAAGAAAGCTAAGAGACTGAATGCTGGCAATAATTGAATAAAGTAAAGCTCTTTTGGAGCAAGAAGGTGAGAGGAGACAACTGAAACAAGTAACAGCCAACAGAATCAAATAAAATACACCTTGTACGAGAGACACTACCCACTCAAAATAAAAATAAAGAAATGAGATGACATTATTTAAAAAAAAAAAAATGCAGAGAGGCACTATCCAATTCCAAGTTTTACTAATTATGTACTAAAGACCTTTTGGAAAATGAAGTATCAACTTCTCTTCATTTTCAAGATTTATCATATCCTTTTCTTCTTTAGCTCAAAAACTGGTAAATATTAGTCGGTTATAAAATAAAAATAAAATGAGTTCTCTAATAGGATGCTGACATAGATTTACCAGTTACCACCAGAGTAGACAGCACCTCCAGTTTTTTGCCTTTTTAATTTTCAATTTACTCCTTAACACAAACGCTCTAACAATCAAACACAACCATCCCTATACATCTGCATGATTTTCAAACAATTACATGAACTGATGCAAATAGACCTACAAGCACCACTCATAAGTTGATAACTCTCTTATTGAATTGAATTTAACACAGCCATCAATGTACAAATACATTTGCATGTATATATGTATACAAATCAATTTGGATTATCGTTGCACGGTTTTAATGTCTTCCAACATAAAAACCCTAGATTTCATGAAAACAGAGTAAATTAGACATTGAAACCCTAAAATCACAGAGCGTTCCAGATACAACACATTAATCATATACTGAAAAAATAAAATGAAAATAAAAAATAAAAAATAAAAAATAAAAAGCTTATGTGACTGTTAAATCAAAGTGGTAAAACTGACCTGGAAACTGTATCGCTGAGCTACCAAAGAAAAATGTAAGCGCCAAAAAGAAAATGAAAAAAAAAAAAAAAAGAGGAATAATTTCGCGGGTCTTTTAATTTTTATTTTCTTTATTTGGGAGTTTAATGTACACGTCTAAAATCGAATTTATAGAAATGTAAATACATGATTGAAGGAAGACTACGTTGGTGCGAAATACGGTGTTGTGTTGAGCGTTTTTAATAATAAAATATAGCCTTGCTTTTTGACACTGACGACCGTGCTTTCGTGGACCTTTGGGCTTTGCCTAATCTTTTACTTCCACCTCTCCAGCTACATCCACGTCGCTTCTATCTTTACAAATATATATATGTTCATTAATTTTAATTTCAAAAACCTATATAAAAAATGTTTAAAATTTATGATAGGTATATATATATTTTTTCATAATCTAAAACCTCAGGTTGCAAACTAAAGTTTATATATAACATTATATAAATGATTTATAAATTTAATTTTCGGATACACTTTTATGAGTTAATAAATATGATGTGATTAAAACTTTAAAAGATAAATTATTAGCTTATCATTAATAGAAGATTACATATAATTTCATGAAAAAATGTTTATTTTTAGACTGAATGAAAAGTGAGTTTAGTTCAGTGCTCTAATTGCTGGCCAAATACATTTGTCAATTATAATTATTCTTTTATTAATGTAAATATGAATTTTTTAAATTATTACTAATGAATATACCCACAAACTAAATTAATTTTTTTCCTTTCAAAGTTTTTATTTTTTACCATTTAGTTTGACAAATTTTTCATGAAAATATTAATGAATCGATTAAATTATCATTGTGGACATCATGTATTTGTTTAATATTTAAAATAAAGAAAATTCATTTTAAATATAATTCAGTACAGTTTGTGCGCCCTTGAGTGACGCCATTTAAACGACACCGTATTCTCCTTCATTACCACATTATAGCCTTCTAACAAAACCTCTGAGAAACCCTAACCTAAAGCTCATTTGTTGTGAGTACTAATCATACCCTCTCCAGTCTCCCCTCCTCTAGAACCAGAACCAAATTCAATGGCAGAAGAGCTTCAACCGAAAACAACTCTGGGCAAAAGCTTTCCAGTAAAACCTAAATTGAAACCCAAAGCCAGAACCCTTTCTCAAACCCCGGAATCAAAATACTGGTCCTCCTTCAAAACCCAACAAATCCAGAACCTCATCTCCTCCATTAATTCTATTTCTTTCTCTCAAATCCCACCTCACCTCTTTGCCGCCGCTCATTCTGCTTCTCTCACTCTCTTCTCCTCCCAAACCCTCTCTCAACACTCCGTTATTTCCTCCTTCAAAGACGTCGTTTCCTGCTCTTCGTTTCGCTCCGATGGCGCCCTCCTTGCCGCCTCTGATCTCTCCGGACTCATTCAAGTATTTGACGTCAAAACGCGGACCCCACTTCGTCGCTTGAGGTCTCATTCTCGTCCGGTACATTTTGTTCAGTACCCATTTCTTGATAAGTTACATGTTGTGTCGGGTGGTGATGATGGTATAGTTAAGTACTGGGATGTTTCTAGTGAGAATGTGGTTTTGGATTTGTTTGGACACAAGGATTACGTTAGATGCGGAGATTGTTCTCCTGTGAATGCTGAGATGTTCGTTACGGGTTCTTATGATCATACTGTAAAATTGTGGGATGTGAGAGTTGAGAATTCGAAGTCAGTGATGGAAGTCAATCATGGGAAACCAATAGAGGATGTAATGTTTTTACCTTCAGGTGGATTGGCGGCGACTGCGGGTGGGAACAGTGTGAAGATTTGGGATTTGATTGGAGGAGGGAAGTTGTTGTATTCCATGGAAAGTCATAATAAGACTGTTACCTCCGTTTGTTTGGGGAGATTTGGGAATGAAAGTGGAGAGGAGGCAATGCAGTATAGGATTTTAAGTGTGGCTTTAGATGGGTATATGAAGGTATTTGATTATGTTAATATGAAGGTTACTCATTCTATGAGGTTTCCAGCTCCTCTTATGTCTGTTGCTTTTTCACCTGATGGTATGACTAGAGTTATCGGGACATCAAATGGGAGCATATTTGCTGGTAGGAAGAAGAGGGAAAATGTGGAGAGTGGATTAGTGAATTTTTGGAGTCTAGGGAGAGTAGAGGAGCCTCAAAAGAGGTTGTTGAGGCCTACTTATTTTAGGTATTTTCAGAGAGGGCAGATTGAGAAGCCAAGTGAAAGTGATTTTTTGGTTGTGAGACCAAAGAAGTTGAAATTGGGAGAGCATGATAAGTTGTTGAAGAAGTTTAGGCATAAGGAAGCGTTGGTGTGTGTGTTAAGTGGTAAGAATCCAGAAAATGTCGTGGCTGTAATGGAGGAGTTGGTGGCTAGGAGGAAGTTATTGAAATGTGTTTCAAATTTGGATAATGAAGAGCTTGGGTTGCTTTTGAGTTTCTTGCAGAAGCACTCCACAATTCCAAGATACTCAGGGTTGTTGATGGGGTTAATGAAGAAGGTTCTTGAAATGCGGGCTGAAGATATTAAAGCTTCTGATATATTGAAGAGTCATATTAGAAATTTGAAGCGTTCGGTGGAAGAAGAGATAAGGATACAACAGTCATTGCAAGAGATACAGGGTATAATATCCCCTTTATTGAGAATTGCTGGAAGAAAATGAATTAATAGCTTTTTTTTTCTTATTTATCAGGTACTTTTCTTATTTTTTTTAACGAGCTCTGCATGATAGATGAAAGTTTTGCAATTTTGTTTAATCAGAAAGAAATGTATGTTTTCAGATTGGTTATTTTAAACATGAGTTTAGTGGAAGTAAGCTATTCTATTGGTCTATGATAAATATGGTTAAATGCTGTTTTATTTTATTTATTTAATTATGGAATAATCAGGTAAAAAATGCCAACCAAGTTTATATTTTATCTGACTGATTTTCAGACAAGGCCTATTGGATTGTATAGTATTTGACAATCAAGCAAATGGTGTAACAAACGTTGCCGACAGTGGGCAATGAGTGAGTGAGTGTTACAAATGGTGGCATATCCTGTTCACAAAAATTTCAGTTCGATAACCTCAACGTAATATCTTTGTATATTAAAATGTAAATATGGCCGTCTTTGTTTTTTCATTTTTGACCGCTGGTGAAATTACTTTAAACAATTAAATTTTCTTCAACCTAAGAGATTTAGAACTTAAAACTTCCAAGGGTTGAAAATCCAAGTACATAAAACTTCCAGCAATCTTCTTCTAATTGCACATACGGGACATTGGTATGTGGTAAACAGTATTTGTAAGAATTTGAAATGCAGAATGTATAAGGATTATATCTAGATCATAGTCCAATCTCTGTTCTACTGCTCAGTTGGATCATTAACATTCTAGAAGGCAACAGACATCACTGGTTAGCTTAAATGGTCTGACCTGCAACTACAGAACCAAAACACAGGGCTGCTTCATGCCTCAATTACATATTTGCATAGCATAAGCCAATGAAATCCCTAATCAGAATATTCACCATCTACAGCTACGAAATAGGCCAGAGTCTATAACAAGATGTTAATTAATAAAAGATTCAATGCTTATGGATAGTCTTTTGCTGCTTCATTTAAACCAGTGATCAACTGTACAGAGCGCAAGGATTGGACAGAACCTAACAGGAACTACAACAGAGCCAAGAAACTTCCAACTGGATTTGGCTGAATTGAAGAAGACAGTACATGTACAATGAGATAAACAATATAGTGCCAAAAACCTTTGCCACCACATATGAGCAATGCCCTCCTGCCATAAAAATGTACAGTTATGCAGATGATTAACAATCACTAGCTAGATGCCCCTGCAAAGTGAAAAATTAAATCGTCAAATGCCCTGAAAAGATATAAGCTTTCTCATATTAATTAAGGCTTTGCTTAGTGTATCACTAACTACATCTGAATAATATATATATATATATTGTGTACAGAGTAACATCTTGCAGCAAGCAACCCATTTCCCAATATAAAATCCATTCATGGAAGTTTCCAGCTGAAAGAACCAGTAAAAGACAGGCCAGTTTCAATTCCCAAATCAGACCAAGATCACAAGAATCAGGTCTTAGCAAAAGAAAAAGGGTGAAGTTAACAGGATAAAGATATACTCTGGATATTCAACTACAAAATTGTACCATGTCAATGATATATAGTTAGATAACTCCATATGTAGTTAAGAGTACCCTGCACATTTAGTGCCTACAGAACCCTGTTAGGTCTCATGTCAAGCTTGTCCACTCTAGTTAAGTGCAATCACCTAGAGGCACTGAATAGGGTCTCATATTAGAAACACACCATAACATTTGGGGCAGACAGTTTTCAGTGAGTTCTCAATTCATACTGACATTTGCAGATGGTTCTACTCTGAAATAGAGTCGAATGGATTGTCATATTTCTGAAAGAATGCAAATCCCTAATTCAAAGTCACGACATGCATTCCCCAGATTCTATATATATTCAAGTTAATCCTGGCAGCCCAAAAATGACGAACATCAAAAAATGATTAAAAAAAATCAGCCAGGAGCTCCCAACAATCGAAAGATAAACGTGGCCCAAAACTCCCTCCTAATTTAAATGAATGAAGAAACAGGAATCTCGAAGTTCATACCTGATGTTCCGGAAGCAGGTTAATTATCTGTAGCTCTTCTGGAGGTTCCAGACTTTGTTTGGACTCTTTTTTCCTCTCTTGAAATTTTCAATTGCCTTAATTTGGCTGAAGACCTAATTGAGTGTATCAAAGGAGCATTTTCTTCTTCGTCATCATCTTGCTTCTCTTCTTCTCGAGCAACTTCCTGGTCTGATGCACTAATTGAATCTTCTTCTTCACTAGAACTGTGTTCCTCAAAGAGTCTCTTTCCCTCAATATTTTGCCGTTTTCGTGGACGTCCCCTGCGTTTTACAGTAGCCCCTTCTTTCTCATCTGCAAAAAGGTAAACATATTAGTTCTCAAATACGGGGCTTAAGGACAAGTGACACTGTTAGGATCCCACATTGAAAGGGAAAAGGGTGGGCATGTGGGTTATAAAGGCTTGGGCACCCTCCCTTGGCAAGCTGGTTTTCCAAGGAGAGTTCTACCCAAGCCCATGAAAGACCCATGGCCTATCCCAAATTGTTGAATTATTGGAGTGAGTTCCTATCAATTGGTATCAGAGCATGATCTTGTGCCTATGTGGCAGCGCACGCGTGACAGACTGACCTCGGGCTCGAGCTGCTACCCCGAGAAAGGGCATGGAGGCCCGAGGAAAAGGGGATCTGCGTAGTCACCCAAGGGGTAAAGAGGCCGACGGGGGAGGCCGACGTGGACGTCCGTTGCGGAAGTGTGATGGAATGTTAAGATCCCACATTGAAAGAGAAAAGGGTGGGCATGTGGATTATAAAAGCTTAGGCACCCTCCCTTGGCAAGCCGGTTTTCCAAGGAGAATTCTACCCAAGCCCATGAAAGACCCATGGCCCATCCCAAATTGTTGAGTTATTGGAGTGGGTTCCTATCAGACACATTAATGATGACATGACCAATAAATGAAAAGATGGCAAGTTGGCCAGCCATGATCCAAATATCCAGGTGCTTATGAAACACCAAAAGATAAACTATTTTTTTAAACACCTTCAAATCAAATCCAGAAATTGCCATTCAAGAAAGTTTTTTAAGGTTTTCGTGGTGTTGCAAGAGCCCATAACTATCTCCCATGCTACATAAAAATTTATCAATTTTGATCATCACCCAACATAAAGGACTATTTACTTGATAGTTCTTAAATTGTTATCGTTGTAAAAAAGTGTCTCAAGTTCTGCGTTCTGGTCCAGACAAAATGGGGGCAAAAAGAAAAGAACAAAATGAAAAAAAGAAAAATCCAAGAAAAACAGGCAATGAGAAAGCAACTCCGATAAAAACAGGCCATGAGGAAGCAGAACTCTGGGATGGTTTTATGAAATAAATCCTAAATAAAATTTGGATTTCATCACAACATCCAGAGGAAAAACTAAGAATTGTCACAGCAAAAGTATGATTGGATTCTTGCACAGAAGCCTGACTACAGAATTTTTTTACAGAAAACACTTTCCATCCAAAAAGAAGCAAAAAGAAAAACACACAAAAGGAGACACACCATATCACATTTGTTTGCACACAGGCATGCATGCACAGGCACAAACAGGGAGAGTGACAAAAGGGATTTTAATATAACATAGATAACCTAGAAATCTCCCAAACTCGCTTTGCAAACCCAAGTTTAAAACTGGAGCCCTCTCCAAACCTACAATCTTTGGAAAGTGGAAAACAATGGCCATTGGCCATATGTAGATACCCATGAGGGGGTAAATACCAGATGGTCAAGCCTATGGTTTGCTCCCACAAAGAGGCATTTGAACTTGAGAAGAGTGAAATGTACAATGCGTACTAGAAAAGCCACAAGAAGGGGCCAGGGAATTAAGGAAATAATGGCTCTCATTCAGATCCACAGAAGTTAAAAAGTCTAATGAAATTGACAAGACAGTGGTACCTATTATGCCTTCGTTCTTTACATATTTTTCACGCAAGCTTTCAACAAACAAGCTATAGGGACGCCAGCCACTGGGATCTTCATCTGTGTTTATATTCTCTGTTCGTTTTTGGACATCCTTTAGTCTACATGCAAAGTACAAAAGTATTAAATGGTGCCAAAAGGCTGATTGATCAATAAAACAATAAGTTAAGGTGCAACTTAGAAATCAATGACGATATCAGAAAATAACTCTTACATGTCCAGGACATCAGGAGTAGGAAGTTTGGAGACAAAATGCAGCACAGCACTTTCCAGAAAAGGAAGCTGTTTTGGAGCATCTTCAAATGCATATTCAATTCCTTCCTTGACAATTTTTAAGATGTCTGATCTATGCTTATTCCGAGCAGAACCGATAAATATTCCTGAAAGTCGAATAGCCAGGTCCTTACATTCTTCGAAAGACTTGTCTGTCAAGGATTTATCAACGCTTCTGGAAAGTTCCACCGCATACCGATTATAGGCCTAGTTAAATTCAACATGAGGAAAAAGTTTTACATGTCAAAGATTTCAAAACGCAGACACATACCCAACTTGAAAGACTGAAAATCATGAAGGACAATTGTGCTTTCTATTTCCTAAGAAATTTTGATGACAGATGTCCATCTACAAGCGGATTTAAATATATTAAATCCAAGAGAAATTTCCTTATCAGGTATAACTTCAACTTAAATATTTTATCCTTATAAGAACAGCTGATAATGATAATAATATAAAATAAAGAATATATAACACTATAGAGCATTTGGAAGGCTGAGTTAAGCATCAAAGCAAACGTAGTAAACTGCAAAAAAAGAACTAACTACCCAGGCATTTGATTGTTTCCTATGAATCACAGGATAACCTTCACTATGTTTGATGTATATAATAAGTAAATGAATATCATAAGGAAGCAGATTAAAAGGTGATAAACAAGTAGTACAAAAAACACAGCATATTTGACCAGACACAATTCCTCAGCTTCCCATTCCCCCACCCACCCAGAACTTGAGCCCTACCCTTTTCATAGCTTCTAGAAAGATAGTGGGGATGTCATCTTCTTTTTTCTTCAGAACAGTGATCAGATGCTTAACAATCTCTGCTACATTTGTTCCATGCATCACAAAATGAGAAATGATTTCAGGACCAAGATACTCCTGCATTGACAATTGTATCATGTAAATATCTTTAGAGGAAATAGAAACAAAACTATAAGTAATACCCAAAATTGAGAGATGTAAACCAAAGCCAAAAAGATTCCACAGCCAACAAGTAGAAGGGTAAAAAGCTAAAAACAAAAATTACTTGATCAAACTGTTTGGAAAACTACAATAGGTCCCTCTGGATAAAAAATTCTCATTAGGTTTCCAACAGGTAAAAGATTGCAATTTCATGCTTTTTCACCTTAGGTACAGTATCAGTGGCAACCAACTTTGCAGCAGCAATCATGACTGCATCTCTATTGGTCTCCTCAGCATACTCTTTGTTCACATCTTCATCTTCTGTCTCATCTGCAATGTACATATTGGAAGAATAACATAAAATTTTCCTTTTAAAAATGATACCTAAAAGAGCACTCAACATGAAACATTAGAATGAAACTAAGGGTAAATCATGCGAGTTCGTCAAAATTTGAATTTCTGCAGATGCTGTCATTATCTTTCACTCAGAAATAGTTTAAAATATCAAAGATTATAAACCTTAGGGGGCATAAAGAAAATAGACACCTGAGATATTTAGCTGCTGTTCACAAAGTTTCCAAAACTTTTGGAGAACATGTGCATCGGGACAATATCCTAACTTTTCCAGCTTTGTTGATGAAAAAATTGTCATTCTAAACAAGCACCACATATCTACAAGTATAACACAAACCTGGGGTAGACAACAGCCATCAGCAGATCAAACGGGACAAGAAAAATTCAGCAGAAATATAACAGAACTATAGTGAAAATTCATTTATCAGAGTAAAAAGTGCTCACTCTGCAAGCCAGCTGATTTCCAAGTTTACTCTCTTCATTAACTCCAGAAGTGGTATTCAGGAAGTACTCAAGTTCCTCAAATAAGGTGTTACGTTTCAGCAGTAGAGAAGATAAGGATGCTTCAGACACTGTTTCAGAATTTACAATGGAGTGCAGAGACCATGCTATATGCAAATACATATTGAGAAGCAGAAAACTGACTACCTGCCAGCATGAGCATGCACAAAGAAATATAATGAAGAGGGGGGGAAGACATAACACAAATCTTTTATCAAGGGTTTATTTTACACACCTCATCATCCATGTTTTTGAAACTACGGAGAATCATGACAAGATCTTCATACAAGCTTCCAATTGGCACAGCCTTGGACAACTGAAGCTCATATAACCTTTTCAAATTTACAAGAAGAGAATATTCATCATCACCACCCTGCATGTTTGAACCACATTACATTTATATATTAGGCCCACAATGAAATAAAAAATGGTCAAGGCAGAGATTACCGCTACTGCTTTAAGTGCAGATTTAAGCTTAGCAATAAGCTCATCTTCAATATCCTTTAATTTATTGCGGGCAAAGTCTTGCAACTCTCCTTGACTCTCGCTAGAACAAAACATTATAGCTTTTACACAGGATCTCAGCGCCTCCTTTTCACCATGTTTAAAAAATGCATCTTTGATGAGCTGAAGAATGGTTTTGAAATTCTGCAAGAACAATTAGATCAGCATTCCCTATACACAAGGTTGTAAAAATTAAATAACTTGAACTGGCAAGAAATTCTGTCACAAACCTGCTCCTGTCTCTTCAGGGAATAAATCTCAAGATTCATATATGCAATAATCTCAACTAGTGATGGCACCTTTGCCTTGTCAGCCATAAATTTGCGTAATAGAAGAGGATAGTTCTTCATCATGGCAAGAGTTATGTCCCGTCTGTTGTTGTCAAATACTTCCTAAAAATTTGAAACAAAATTTGATTTGTAATATTCTTTAAAGTGGCACCAAAAGAAGGGTTATTTTCAGAGAAGACAATTTACTGGAGCAGGCACAGACGGATTAATAAATATACATAAGCACATTAAAATTTTGAGCATAAACAATCTTTCAATATCAAATCCAAAAATATTTGCTGAAAAAAGAATTCGAGTAAGAAAATTCATTCGAGAAAGCACAGTTCTCCTTGAAATATTTTTTCCCAAAGAAGCCTAAAACCTACAATCATACACAATTTGAATATTTTTTCCAGCATTCACAAGCACTTTTACCTACAAACTATTCTTTTTTTTTAAACGATCAGAACTTACAAAAAGAAAATTAAACTATTAGAATTCAGAAATTTCATTTGGCCAAAACAGAAACAATTATAGATAACACACCTTTTGAGCTTTATTGTAATATTGCTTTCGGTTATCAGAAGCAGGAACAATCCTCTCCCCAACAGCCTTTCTGACTGATGCAAAAAGAAGTCTAATCAAGTTTGTTCCGTCGTCATCATTAAGCTCGATCAGTGGGTTCTCATCCAAGAGCACAGAGATTATACACTTCCAATCCTGCAAGTAAGAGTTTTCATCTTAATCAATTAAACATATCTTACATGCAGAGAAATTAGTACCTAACTTCCATCTAAAATCATTTTAGAGTTCTTGTTGATGATGATATAAATATTTTTGCAGTCTCTTCTTCAATTATGTCAGAAATTCACAGGAACTTTTTCCTAACCCACTATTCAAACAGTTTTTCTGATTAACATCAATGCATCACCTTCAATTAAGCCAGGTTGGTTGGACTAGGATACTAAGGCATGGTCCCTAGTCCCATTCAACCTTAGCTCAAACAAAAATTTTGTAACATCCCAACTGCATGTTAAAACATAAGTCAGAGCCAACCAACTGGCATTGTTGGGCAAATCCACCTTTCATTCTATCAAAGCCAAGACACGTTTCCATGTTTCAGAGTTATAACATACCTTCATGGCCTTCATGTACTCCCAAACATCATCAATAACATAGACACTTAAAATTGGATCTGCTGAAAACTCTCTTAATATTTGCAACATTCTGCCCAGATGGACCTCAGAAGACTCACTTTCTTTTCCTGGAAAAAGTATTGTTATCAGCTAAGTGCTTTACTTGACATGACCATAACACACATAGTGTGACAGAGTCCCAAGGATCAGAACCTTTTGAGCCAGACTGGGAGCTATTAAATTTTTGAGCAATCAGGTGATCAAACACTAATTCCCCAATGGCACGCCGAATTTCTGGTGGATCATCAATGAGCAAATCATATAAAGGGCCCAAGTCATCATCAGGTAGAAGCTGATGTCTGCAAGAAGCAACATGATCCACTTTAATGCTCCAGCCATTATACATAAATTCAGCAATAACATATTAAGACTGGGAAAAACATTTAAGAGGCAAGTACCTGAGTAATTGTTTCACAAGCCCAATGGCACATACAGCCACTGAAACATCTATATCATCAGCAAGTTCAATCATGCGATTGGAAAACCTTTCAGAAAATAGACCTAGAGTTGGCACATTATCATCCACCTCATAAAGATTTTGTAATGCAAGGACAGATGCTTTTCGTACACTAGCACTCTTCAGATGCATCAGAATCAAAAGCAAACGTTAGATTGGAATAGTGCATAAGCAGAAACAAATACAGTATTATTTGGTAAAAAAATTTACTTTATCATTCAGAGTCCACCCAAGATACTTTAAGTACAGATCCTGCAAGAAGAATGAAGGATATGACAAAATCCACACACCAAGTGATTGTATGCATGCCATTCGAATATTGGGATCAATATCTCGGTACCGATGCACAAATAACCTTCAAAAGAAATATACAGCATAAGAAAGAAGAAAAGATGATAATACTTCTCTAATCCATGATAATAATATGGTCATAGGTCATACCCAGTGAATATTTTCCGCATCATATCCTCTAGGTTTGTTATATTCTTATGAGTCATTGACAACCTTTTATTTAGAGACTCCAAACGAGGCCCCTCAACTCGTTTCTTCTTTTCAGCATTCAACTGTCTCTGAGTGGTTTCTCGCTGTGCACCAAGCGTTTTTGCAACAGATATAAAAGATGTTACAAGTTGAAGGCCCATCAATGAAGCAACTTGACGGTAAACTCTCGGAGGAGTGCTGTTTAGTTTTGACACCAGGTAAATTTTAATTAAAGCAAGTAACTTTACGAAATTCTGCAATTTTATATCCTCATAATAATGGAGTACTAACCATGACAGAGCAATAATGTAGTCCATGCATTTGTCAAATAAAACCTTATCAAACAATGGTCCATTTTGGCACTCAACAACTAAGTTGTCCCAAAATGAAATAAGATTATCCTTAAAGTTTTTGAATTCCTTTTTCTTCGAACTTTGATAATCTTCAACTTCTCCCTAAGATTCCACAAGAGTTAAGTAAACACTTTGGGCACAAAATCTTGATGCATGAAGGTTAGTTAACATAAATTATATTGATTACTACATAAGAATTCTATGAAAAATCACTCAAAATGATAGTTAGCTCAATAGAAGAAGTAGCTGCAAAAAGGGAATCAAGAAAAGGATACTCTTCTAGCAAGATTCACAAGAGCAATCACTACATCATCCACATCAATCTCATCCAGCGACTCTCCCTGAATATAATATTTAGCTCCACACGCCTATACAATTGTACTTTCATTAGAAACAACTTCAAGATCCAAAAGTTTCATAATAACTCAGATGCACTTGCAATATTTTGCTGTAATGGTTCAAAAACTTAAAGAAACAGTGAGTACAAAATCAACTCAACATCTTATGTCTTCAGGATGTTCTCTGAGTGAATTTTTTATGACATCCAGTCATTTTATTGATTCATACTTTGCTTCTCTCCAAGTTTCTTTAGCATTTCATTTTTTTTAATTTTCATATACCTCAAACAGCATCGTCAAGAGTTCAGCCATAGCAGGTTTTGCATCCTTTTCATACTGCTCAACCCAAAGCTTGACCACTTGAGGAATAATTTTTCCATTTCCTTTGATAAGCTCTGCAGAAGATCATACGACATAAAAACAGATCCTAATAAAGGATTAGGCCATCTATGACATACATAACAAAGATCAATTAAAGAATGAATGAACTGATATCTAGATAACAAGTCTGAGAATAGTCAAATTTGTAAAGTCACTTTCCAGACAAAGTATCATGTCAGCTAAATAAGCTTCATAATTTAACATCTCAAAGCAAAATCAACACAGTTCTATAAGAACCTTTCTTGACCTATCTAATGGTAGGAATGTGTTGCAATGATACGGTTGATAAGTACTAGCAGTCCACAAACAAACAATAGCATACAAAAGATCTCCACAAGTAGCTCACAGATCTCTCAAGGCTACCACTGCCCAGTCCTAAACCCGAACCTAAAACTTAAAAATCTATTGTAGTGTACCAATGGAGCTGAATGCTTCAAACAAGTCCACCCAGTGGATTTGGTAGTAAAATATTCCTAATCTCATAGGAAAAAAATTATCTCAATCAATTCAGTTCCCCTTTTCTCATTCATTATAACACATTGTGGAGTGACATCAACGAACTGAAAAACCTCGCCTAATAAAAGGAGAAAAATAAAAGATTGCTCCTCAGTTTTTAGTACATTTCTATATTACTAAGGAGCCACATACTAATGTAGTCAGTAAAATTGTACAAAATTATAAGGTTTACAGACAGTTGTGCATACAGAGTATATTCTCCACCTTAATTAAAATATTCCGATTATAGAGTAGAAGATATTCATCCATAAAATAATTACATTGATAAAAAAAATTAAATTAAAAAAAAAACATTATTAATATAACTAACATCGAACTTAAATAAGTCCCCTTAAACAATTCTGTAACGGCCAAATTCAGTTAGCAATATAATCAGCTTGTGATCTCTCGTTAAAATTCAACAGTATTTTCAAAACTAAACACGTTATCAAGATCGCATACGCATATTCAGCGAGTAAATGACATAAATATATACAAAGATTCTAAGCGCAAGATTTTGGTTTATTTACCCATCAAACTTAGTTGACCTCTCTGAGCTGAACCCGAAGTCCCTTCCGAAGCACGACTGCGCTTAGTTCTAGGACGAATTTCGTCAAGATCGTCGGGCGAACCCTCTGGGTCCACTCGGTTGGGGCTCTGGTCACTTGCATCACTGGTCCGGTCATGGTCCTCCACAGTGGCACCATTTCCCTTCCTTTTCTGTACAGGCCAAAATATTATAAACGTAAAGTGACAGAAAGAGAGAACGAGAGAGAAAGTAGAGACTCACTGAGCGGCGTACTGTAGTTCCGGGGGCCATAGGTGGGCCACCACGACCTAGGGTTTACGTAAACGGAGAAGTTGCAGTGAAATTTTACACGGAGGAAGAGTATAGAAGAAGAATTGAAGAAGTATTTTTGCCCTAGATTTGCGAAGGAAATGAGAGACACTCAGAGAGAGAAAGGGGGAATTAATGACTCTCCCGCCAAGTGAAAATTCGGCGTTTTATAGCCGCTGACCGCGTTTCTTGATGCACTAGATCCTCTCTTCACACTAAAATAAAAATCATTTTTTTAACTGGG
The DNA here is from genome assembly GCF_008641045.1 of Pistacia vera. Taxonomy (NCBI): domain Eukaryota; kingdom Viridiplantae; phylum Streptophyta; class Magnoliopsida; order Sapindales; family Anacardiaceae; genus Pistacia; species Pistacia vera. Next base: position 146,417 of record NW_022196412.1, read on the forward strand.
CAACTAGCCTCTTTTAACTTCAACGCTGTTCACTCGCTAGACCACTCGTGCAAGGGAGTTTCGTCGCATAATATTAATTCAAATTTTATATAATAAATATCGCCTTTTTATTTCAAAATTATATACCCATATACAGTATTCTAGAAAAGGGTATTATTTACTTAATTTTATTCGTGACATTAAGAACATTCATTAGAAAACCTTGTTGTTATATTGTAATACTTGCAATATGTACAGTGTTGCATTCTATTACATGCTTTCATGTTTTACGATATACAACACTGATATAATGTTTTAAAAAGTTGGGGCGGCAGTAAAAGCCTAAATAATTGCAAAAACATATCACAGATCGGCATTTCGAATATACATATATACTCATTTTTTATTTAATATAATTTTACTGGTTATTAATAATAATACAATAATATTATACTTATAAAAAAATCTTACAAAGATTTTCATATAAAGTAAGGTGACAAAAAATTAATAGAAGAATGAAACAAAAAGTTAAACTTATTAAATTCATTCTTTCATTTATTTTTTGTCACATCACTTTATATAGTGATATTTGTAAAATTTATTTATAAGTGTAATATTATTCATAATAATATACTCAACATTTACCTTATTTAGAATATATTCACTTTGACTATAAACTACCACCGAACAATACATGCAATACCTGAAATTGGGTGACTTCTAAGTCAAAACGCCAATCTTAGAACCGTAGCCGTCAACAAGTTTTGAGTTATAAAGTTTTACTTTTTTTTATTTTTTTTTTAATGCAATTGTTTAGTGATAACAAATTTTAAAAGGGTTGTTTAAGTAAATTTCACTAAATACAATCATAAATGGCATCATTTTTCAAATTATTTAGCCATTGATATCTTAGCCTGAATACCCAACATAAACGGAGGAAATGTGCTTGAGCTGAGCTGAAGCCGTGTTGAACATCGTTTGTTCAACTCCTGTTCCTCGGAAAGGTTACACAGACCCTAACAAACAGTCACTGTTTCTTCAGTTTTATTAGACAGACTATTAAATTCAGGAGTATTCAGTTATTAAACATTCCAACACTTTTCAAAGCTGTAAAAGTGAGATTTTTATTCGTCTGAAAATACAATAAAGTATGCAATATAATTTACCTCCTAATATGCAAAGCCAACGATTCCAGATGCCTAAAGTACTAAAACACATTTAATTATAAACACAGCCTTGTTACAGCCAGACATGAAAAGCAGACCAATTGATAAATATAACAGTTTAATTTATGGCACAAGGTCAAAGTGATGGTGCACATAACCATTTGTAACTTCAATGAGACTTAGGGCCCCTTCACCCATGGTGTTGAAAAGCAATAAAATTGTTCACACAGCCACCAACTGCGCACAACTGAGCAAAGCCAAATCACAATCTTGATATCATGCAGTTTCAGCCATCGAGTTAATTAGGAGCTTATAACCTTCTGGTACTGCTGCCTGTGTCAGCACACATTGTGTCAATGCAGGGACATCAGAATTTAGGTCAAGAAACCTTGCCAGAAATAGCAACAAATGAAAATCTGAAATTCGCTTGACTAGTGGAAGATTCGGTGAGCGGTCCAGATGACTCTTAAGTGCCCTCATTGTTAATTGGGTGTTCCGGTTCTCAATGGGAAAAGTAGATGAAAGAGGGCCCTGTACCAAAATAAAAAGTTAGTGCAATGGCAGCATTAAGTAGTGAAGCACATGAACATTTAGGATGTCGTAAAAAGAAGTTAACAATGATCCAGTAAATAATAAAATCAGAAAGCTTCTCAACCAAAGTAAGACTAGCAGAAAAGAGCTCCCCAACCATTAAAAATAATTTCATCTTTTTAGTGCATGTGTCAAATTACACCTATATCTCAATTTGCAACATATCAGTTCCATCTCTAAAAAAACTAAATATGTAACCACCCATGCAAGCCTGGGCTGTATAAATACATAAATCAACACCGACATATTAAACCAGGAGGCTCTTCAAGTTACTCTAGAAATAGTTATAAAAAAAAATTACCCGAGAAGCAACCCTAACCTAAACCTAAGGATGACTTATAACCTCATATACAGTGTCATACTAGGTTTCTCCACTAAGGGACCGCCTGCCTTTTTGGCCTACCTTAGGTAGGAAATAACATCTCTATTATTATACTTATAACTAATCTACAGATGCCTATCAATATTCAGGCACCAGAACACCACAAGTTGCTGATAAAATATTGACTTTAGAAACTAAACCAAACGTCAACTCTTCAAATTGGAAAATTATAGTGTATGGTTCATGTCCTCACTCATAAGAGAAAAAGAGCAACAATATTTGATGTTTAGATGCTCATTCTTTGATTCTTAAATAAGTTATTGAACAATTGCGTTTCAAAGAGAAATAGAACTGAAAACGCGACTCAAATAAAACTTAAATGGACCCACTGCAATGAACAACAGATAACAGCTTTATTGGCAAAAAAGATTCATGAGCAGCATGTCAGAGACCATAAGCTAGAACAATGACTCAGAATTCTCAAAAGAGCCATGCTAAAACTTACTAAGCGGCACTGAGCATTCTAAGTGGAGATGAAACAAACCTCAACTATGGCCTCTAATTTAATCTCAAGCCTTAATTCTTCCATTTACCTTGTTATCTATATAATAAAAATTGCCCTATCATATGCACATATAAGTTGTCAATTATGTTACTACACAATTTAAAATATCTGCAATCATCAAGTCAAAAGTAATTCAGTTAACAAAAGCGCACCTGGTGATCCAAAATTTTAACCACCACCAAGAAAAAATCATTATCAACTTCCTTAACATCCTTCACACCAACAACCACTTCCTTCTTCATCTTCGATAATTTGGGATCATCACCTTCCGAAATCTCAGTCTCAAACCATCCCTCCTTAAACAACCTGACGCACATATCACTCATTTGAAACGCTTCAAAATGAATTGCGGCAGTTCCATCCTCACTCACCTCCAACTTAACCACCGTCGTTACCCACTCCTCCATATTGCTCTCCGCGTGATACTCAACGGCCTGCAAAACCTCCCTGGTCGATAAAGTGTAATCCTTTTTATTCTGCATTATCGTTTGTGTGAAAATAAACCCTACTTTCTTCATCCCCAATCCAGCAGCAATGCCATCCACCAATTTCTCCTCCTCCGGATCACGCAACAGACAAAGCATCTCCTCTGTCCCCTGCTGCGGCGGCTCGTAGATGAAATTCACCTCCACCTTTTTATCTTCCGACACCGTTCCATACATGAATCCCCCGCGTTTGACCGCGAACGCCAGTGATTCGTTGACGTAATGCTGAAAAGCGTCGGCACAATCGCGGTCGAAAGAGACAGAGTCACAATGCGGATTCTCCTGCCGCGTGACTCGCATCTGTTTGGCAATCAGGTCGTCCATGGTCATCTTGCGGCCGAAAGATCCGGCCGGCTGGATAGCAGGGCCCTTGATGCTGCGTTCTCCTTCGTAAGACAAGAAAATTATTGAGCCGTGGGAGATATTGAGAGAAGATAAGGGCGTGTTTGAGTTAGACATATCGGTGAATTTTTGGAGATCGGACGGTGATTTGGCTAACAATAGGTTTTGATTAGTTGAAAGGGTTTGGTTTTGAACGGGGATTTGAAGCTGGGATTGGATTAGGGTTTTGAGCTGGGATACTGTGATGTTTGCGCTGTCGATTGTGACGCGCTCAAGGCCATCTCTGCTGCGTATACGAAGCAGCATGTTTGCTCGAGAATTAGAGGTGATCGATCAGATTGAAAATTGTGTGGGAATTTAACAACTCTTGGGAGAACAAGTGCTTGGAGTGAAGAGTGGGAATTTGGTGAGAGAAGCTTTTGGGATTTCTTGGGAAGAAAGACTGGAAGAAGGTGGAAGGGACACAAAAATTTTATACTACTGCCATCTATAAGCATACGTCGTCGTTTGGGATGCGGATTCCCATTTACAGTCAGGTGAAGAGTCTTCAGTGTATCGTAATGAAACACTTCGTTTAGATAATGGATTGGACTCCTTGTTCATTTAGATAATGGACTCCTTGTTCATTTGGGCTTCCACGCCGTAACTTTTATGGTTGATTAACATTATCTTATAGTCAAAATTAAATTGTGTTTAATGTATATAAGGATTATGGATTAATGATCTCTTAATGATAGTATTGTTACAGCATCTTTAACGATACTCTTTATTTTGAAGAGTATCTTTCATATAAATAAAGAGCGTCTTCATTTATTTTAAAATATAAAAAATATAATTTTTATTCAAATCCAATAGATTCTTTAAATTTAACGAAGATGCTATTTATTTTTAAAAAAGAAACCTAATGAGAGAAAGAATTAATAAATAAAATACATAAGAATTTTTAGTTTATTAATTAAAATTAGGATAGAAAGTGAAATTTGACTCTCTAAATGTGGAGAGTTAAACTCACTCTTTAATTTATATTTTAAAGATAAAACTCTTGTTTTTATGGATAAATTCTTTATAATAAAGAGTTTAGGTCATATAAAGAGTCATTTGGAAATGCTCTTACCATTATACTTTAATCCTTTGAATAATTATCCTTCTCAACAATGAATTACACAATTTTACTTTAAATCTAACTTGTTTATTTACACTTTGTCAATGAATACATGTCAAAGTTAAACACCTTTCAGTTTGGCATATTTATTTTCATTGGTAAAATAAATATAACAATCTAAACTCATAAATGGAATGGACATAATCCCAACTCAATCAGGTCATGTAAATTAATTATTAATCAACATTTACAATCACGAGGATAGCTTAGAAATAGAAAGTATTATTAACCGGCAGCAGTAACACGTCTACTACAACTTATTCGGATGTAAACCAATAATACAATCATGAAAAATCCCAAAAACCTAAAACTCATCAATCTATCATTGTTTCGACGTTAATAATATTAATGAATTAATTATTTAATTAACAACACTACACTTTTTTCTAATCTCCCCCTTGGTGCCTGTAAGGACCCCAATGGCACCCATTCGCTTCATCGATTGCGCAAACTCAGTGAAGAACTTGTTTTGATTCATCAGCTCCGAAACGATATTTGATGCGCCCTTATTTGTTAAAACGGCGGCATCAGATTGGAAGAGACCTTTGTTCTGTTTAAGAGTAACGTAGTAATTAGTATCAAAATCTAGAGAACTTCCAGGGTCCATCTTGACAGTGGTGGTTGTGTCGCTCAGGCTCCGACATTTGGTTTTCAAGAAATCCGCATACACTGGGTCCAGTGAAGGGTCTTGATCTCCTTTTAACCCTTTTCCTGTGAAATTGTAGAGCTTGTTGCTGAAGAGTTTGCACCGCCCTATACCGAATGTGTGTGCACCTGATGCCAAACATGTCAGCTCTCATGTTCGTCTAAAACGCTTAACCGAGTAATAATATGTTGAAATGCAAAGTTGGACAGCTTAACTAAACTTATAATTATATATGTATGTTGTATACCTGATAGTACCACCAGGTCATGGATGGTGAGACCTCTGCTTTTAAAATTTTGTTTGAGCTCGGTGAAGTTGAAAAAAGGTGAAGGAATATTATCTAAGAACTCGGAAGCTAAGGACACTCGGCCATCTCTTCTACCAGTAAGCACTTTCCACATTGGTTTTTTAAACTGCAAATTTAAGTAATGTTGTTATTACACACATAAAGGGTTTGATTCTCTAAAGCAGTGATATGCAGACATATGTGTACTGTTTACACACAGAGAGATGTACATAAATATTTAGTGTTGTTAACAGTTTAAGTGATTACTTGATATGAAACCGAGTCCCTTGCGGCCAAAGCCACGATATCGGCACAAGATACAATTCCTGGACATTCCTTCTCCAGCTCTGCCTTTATGTCTTCGATGACATCAAAACCTGACAAAATGGCATTAGGAAATGTATCCTTCTCTGCAGTGTTGTTTGCGGTTGAGTTTATCAAAATTGAGGCGTCGCAACCCTGAAATGTTTTGAGTAGTAAGATAGCTTATTTAAGTAATAAAAATAATATATAAGAAGTTAGATGCAAAATGATTCGAAAGTAAGCATATATGTACATGTGTGTGTGCATCAGAACCTGAAATTAAGCTGCAAGTTGAATTAGCGTATTGATTTATTTTTGCTTCTATATATAACTAAAATCATGAGATGGCTGAATTATACCCGAACAAAGCAATCATGAAAATGCAATCTGAGAAGTTTTGCCGGCAACTTGGGGTTGGTTGAAACATGTTTTCAGGTCATATCCCTCACGATGTCCTCAGCACGAAGACACGTTTTCTTGTAGAGTCTCTTCCTTAGACTGCCTCCTTGGCAAACACCATTAAAACAAAAGGCAATTACACACACCAAGAGAACAAACTCACCCTTCACTTTCATCTCTATAAAACTTCACTCACTAACTCTCAATCTAAAACTATTTCTGTTATTACTGGAAAATTAAGGGCTGACGTAAGAGATCATGTGATGGGAGGGTGACCTGCTCTTGTCAGAACGGTAAACCCACGTCAGGCCTGCCAGCAGTCATGGAGCTCCCACGCGTCCTTTTCTCTGCTCCAAATCGCGTAAAATCAGTTTGGAAGGTGGGAAATGTGACATAAAGCCGGATTTACTCCTGACATTCGCACCAACCTATGGATTTACTGATGGTTACTTACACTAACCTCACTATAAAAAGAGGAAGACCCCTTCATTAAAGGGATTCGGCTATTTTACACTTGGAATTAGCTCTCTCTCACTCGGTCAACATTGTATTTATTTTTCTTGTCAATCATTTTATAAGTCAGTCCGCTGCTGCGACCTGACCGACTTTATTAATACAAATCAGTGGATGTAGGACTTGCTACCTTAGCATCCGAACCACTTTAAAAGGCTTTTATTGCATTTATTTCTCTTTTTACTCACAATCACGTGTGCCTCTTGATCAATCAACGTTGTACACGTGTCGGTTGGTTGGTGTCTAAAATCACGCATCAACAGTTTGGCGCTAGAAGGAGGGCCAGATTTAGTGTTCATCCTTCATCAGGAGAATCTCTAACCTACTGGTCCTACAGCAACAGATGGCCCGCCAATCTGAACCTGAACAAGCTAACTAGCGCGTTGAGGGAGTTCCCCAGACCCAAGGGGATACCCCTTCCAGAGTACCTCCATCCCTACAAATTGCTGCGATGGATATCCCAGCAACTTCGCAACTTGACTCCACCATCAGAGGTTACCTGGAGAGGTTCGACAATACTCTCCAGACGGTCAACCAAAGGTTGGATCGTCTGGACCAAGGCGTGCCCTCTAGAACAGTTGGGGCGGTGCAACCGCCAAAAACGCCTGCAGGTCGCGCGAAAGCGAGGCAAAGGGAAATAGCTCATGCCGCGAGCACTGCAGCGCGTAGACGCAAGGGTAAGCAAGTGGCAAAAAGCAAGCATACAGGCTCTAGAGGGCCAGCGAACACAAACCGTGCCCCGAGCAGGGTTCTAGTAAAACTGAGACTCGGCGAAAAGATAAATCTCGAGTTGTCCCATGCCACGTCGCATGTGAACCCGAACAGAAGTGCTAGACGGGGTGATTCTTATCACCGCCAGCGGAACGATCCTGATCGCTATCGTCAGGATGTTCCTCACACCTCGCGGGGCGGTTCGTACCACCGCGAGGGTTGTGAAAATACCCCACACCATCCATCGCCTTCGCACGCCTCCAACCAGAGTGTGTCGAGAGCGGCCGGAAACGCCGGCCAGGGCGAAGAGGAGTGGGACCTCCGGACTCTCCTAAATCGTAATCGCGAGGGTCGGACTCGCGTGGGGGAAAGTAATCCCCAACTGGCTCCGTTACCACAAATTGAGGAGTTGCAGCGAGCTCTGGACAGGCTGAGAGAGCAGCAGAGCGAACAGGCCCAAGTCGCCTCTGCATCCCCCTTCTCTCCCGAAGTGTTAGCTGCTCCACTCCCGCCAGGTTTTAGAATGCCTGACATGCGGCCGTTCGATGGGAACCATGACCCGCAAGACCACTTGTATGAGTTCAATGACCTGATGGAGCTCCACCAGGTTTCGAATCTTGCAAAATGTTGTTGCCTGGCTGTGACGCTAACTTCTCATGCCAAAAGGTGGTTAAGGTCGCTCCCAGCGGGAACGATCAGTTCATGGCCTCAGATGAGCACGACGTTCATGCAGCATTTCCAAGCAAATCGAAAGTTCTCGATGCCTTTGAGTTATCTCAGCAATATAAGACAAGAAAGGGACGAGTCCCTATAATCCTATATCGACCATTTCCACAGGGAACTCAACAAGGTGGCTCATGCCCCCGAAGGGTCCATACGAACTCTCATCATAGCCGGAGTTCGCCCGCAAACTGACCTGTGGAAAGAATTACAGGCTGAGGACGATGTTTCCCTCACCAGATTCTATAACCTCGCGGAAAAGTACCTCCGCATAGAGAATTCATTGGCGGCACTGCGACATCGCGATCACGGAGCTTCGAGCAGTATGTCTGGTCGGGGAGAAGGTAGAAGAGCTGATCGCAAAGGAGATAGTGACGACCAGTGAAAAGGAAAGAAACCCCGCTACGAGTACAAGAAGTCTTATGCCCCGATTCCTCGTCGTGACCGCGACAGGCCCCAGTACACCCAGCTAAACGCCTCTGTATCAGTCATCCTTGATAAGTCCGAAGAAGCCAGTCTGCTCGGAGAACCTGAACCCATGAAAACCCCTGCGACAGCTAGAAATAATAAAAAGTACTGTCGCTATCATAGGGACAATGGGCACCATACTGATGAGTGCCGAGCCCTGAAACAAGCAATCGAAGAACTTATCAAGAAGGGGCATTTCAAGGTGTACATCGATGACTCTGCTCCCTCGAAAGAAAAAGATCGGGGGGAGCCAAGTAGGAAGCGTCGCGATCAGAAAGGGGTGCTCGGTCTCAATTTGATTTTCGGGGGACTACATTTTGCTGAAAATTCACGAGGTGCCCAAGAAAGGTATGCTCGTGAAGCTCATCAGGACCCCATTAGAGTAATGAGTGCGGATCAGCGACCTCAAAAGATTCGCCGGGAGGAAGAAACTTCCTTCTCCGAATAGGATGCAACCAGGTTGCACCATCCCCACGATGACGCCCTTGTAATCACTCCCCTGATAGGGCGCTTTAACACTCAGAGAATGCTGGTGGATAACGGGAGTGCTGTGAATATCCTGTTCGCATCTACCTTTGAGAGGATGAATTTGGACGAGGCCGACCTGAAGCCTGCCTCGTTCCGGCTATACAGATTCACGGGAGATCATCTACTCCCTAAGGGAACAATCTCACTCCCGGTCACGCTGGGCGATTCTGACGAAGTGACCAGAATGGTTGAATTCTTGGTGGTGGACTGCCCGTCAGCCTTCAACGGGATCCTTGGGCGACCTCTGCTGAGACAGTTCAAGGCGGTCACTTCGATCTATCATCTGAAAATGAAGTTCCCCACCCCGACGGGGATCGGGGAAGTCAGTGGCTCTCAGCGCGCATCGCGCGACTGCTATGTAAAAGCAGTCCAGATGGCGCACAAGGGGAAGGGCATTCCGCGAGATGCACCTCGCCAGGCCATGACGATCAACAGGATCGATCCACGACCTGGCCCGGTTGAGGATAGCCTAGACCCTCGCATTCAAGACTGCCCCTCCAGTGGGCTAGTTGAAGACCTGACTGAAGTCCAGGTCGACCAGAAAGAGCCGAGCAGGGTGTTAAGAGTCGGTAAAAATCTCAACTCCCAACTCGCTAACGAACTAAAAGGTTTTCTCAGGGAAAACATCGACGTATTTGCCTAGTCGCATGTAGATATGGTCGGGATCAACCCGGACGTTATTTGCCATGCGTTAAATATCGACAGTGAAGCCAAGCCAGTTCACCAAAAAAGAAGAGCAATGGATCCGGAACGGTATACTGCATTGAAGTCAGAAGTGGAAAACCTCCTCCGAAGCGAATCCATCCGAGAGGCATTGTACCCGACGTGGGTTGCCAACCCGGTCTTAGTAAAGAAGCCAAACGGAAAATGGCGGACGTGCGTTGATTTTAGCGACCTCAATGAGGCCTGCCCGAAAGACAGCTTCCCTCTACCAAGAATTGACCAGCTCGTGGACGCCACCTCGGGGCACGAGCTGCTAAGTTTCATGGACGCATACTCGGGGTACAATCAGATCCCTATGTATGGCCCAGACGAGGAGCACACGTCCTTCATTACAGACTGGGGGCTATACTGTTACAAAGTTATGCCTTTCGGCCTCAAGAATGCTGGCGCAACCTACCAGCGACTGGTTAATCGGATGTTCGCTGACCAGATCGGAAGAACAATGGAGGTCTATGTGGACGACATGCTGGTCAAATCCCAGGTCGCCTCAGAACACATAGGACATCTCGCTGAGATGTTTGACATCCTCCGATTCTACAGAATGAAATTGAATCCTCTCAAGTGTTCATTCGGGGTATCATCAGGAAAGTTTCTGGGATACATGGTTAATCAGCGAAGGATAGAAATAAATCCCGAGAAGGTTCAAGCCCTGCTTGATATGCAGAGCCCGACCAGCAAAAAGCAGGTCATGAGCCTAAATGGGCGAATAGCGGCACTAAGCCGCTTCATATCGAGACTAACAGATCGTTGTTTGCCTTTCTTCAATGTCTTGAAGGCCAATAAGAAATTCGAATGGACTCCCAAATGTGAACAGGCGTTCCAGAGTATAAAAGAGCATCTCGGGAAACCGCCTATCCTCTCTAAACCTCACCCACAAGAGATTTTGCCCCTGTACCTGTCCGTCTCGCAGTTCGCGGTCAGTGCAGCTCTAGTTCGAGAGGAAGAGAAAGTTCAATGGCCTGTTTATTACGCGAGCAAGCGTCTGTCGGATGTCGAGATGCGGTATCCTGAAATGGAACGGTTGGCTTATGCTCTGTTGATCGCCTCTAGAAAGTTACGACCTTACTTCCACGCCCATACAATCCATGTAATGACCAATTACCCCCTCAGGCAGGTCCTCCAGAAGTCGGAAGCCTCAGGTAAACTGCTCAAATGGACAATGGAATTAAGCCAGTTTGACCTAAAGTACAAGCCTAGGTCAACCATCAAAGGGCAAGCTATCGCCGACTTTATTTCAGAATTCTCCTACCTCCCAAATGAGTCGGACCAACAGCCCGACAAAGTCATCGAAGGGAACATTCAGAACCTATCGACCTGGAATCTCTATGTCGACGGATCATCGACCCGAAAAAGGGCAGGAGCAGGTCTCCTCCTGTTGAGCCCCAAAGGGGCTCGTATCCACGGCATCCTGAGGTTTGGATTTAAGGCGACCAACAACGAAGCTGAGTAAGAAGCTCTGCTCGTCGGACTACGGTTGGCCAGAGAAATGGGCGCAACCGCAATATGTGTTCACAGCGACTCTATGCTAGTCGTCAACCAAATCCTAGGGGAATACCAAGCCAAGGAAGATAACATGGTCTGTTACCTAAAAGAAGTCAAGGCCGCGCTGGAACAGTTCAAGCATTTCACAATCACTTAGATCCCCAGAGATAGCAACTCTGTGGCCGACGCCTTGGCAAAAATAGCCTTGTCGTTGGACTCTAGGGCACCTGATAGCATTCCGGTTCGGTTTATCGAGATCCCGAGCACTAGTGCAACCGAACAGGCCGTGAATGTAACACAATCGGACTCCTGGATGACGCCCGTTTATAGGTATCTTAAAAATGGGATCTTGCCCGATGACAAGGTCGAGGCACGGGTCCTGCGAATAAGATCTGTTCGTTACACGCTCATCGGGGATCAACTGTACAGAAGGGGATTCAGTGCCCCTCTCCTCCGATGTGTGACCAGCGAAGAGGCAGATTATATCATGAGAGAAATCCATGAAGGGATATGCGGAAATCACACCGCCGCACGGTCTCTAGCGAACAAGGTGGTTCGCCAGGGATATTATTGGCCCCGGATCCAGGAAGCTACACAGAATTTTGTCAAGAAGTGTGACAAGTGTCAGAGGTTCGCGAGCATTGCACGAGCCCCCTCTCACAAGCTGGTAACGATGTCTAGTCCCTGGCCATTCTCTATGTGGGGGATCGACCTCATCGGCCCCATGCCGGTCGGAAAGGGAGGAGTTAAATATGCCGTGGTCGCGGTAGCGGTAGATTATTTCACGAAATGGGTGGAAGCTGAACCACTGGCCGCAATCACGACCAGGAAGCTGAAAGACTTCGTTTTCAAGAACATAGTGTGCCGCTACGGAATTCCTCACACCCTCATTTCAGACAATGGGAAACAATTCGACAACGAGGAGTTCAAGCTCTTCTGCGACGAGCTAGGCATTCACAAAAAATTCGCCTCAGTCGCCAGGCCGCAAGCAAATGGTCAAGTTGAAGCTGTCAACAAGACCATCAAGCACACTCTAAAAGCCAAGCTCGGGGCGGCCAAGGGAAATTGGGCCGACAATCTCCCCGAAGTCCTATGGGCATACAGGACAGCTCCAAGAACCTCCACCTTAGAGACGCCCTTTTCGCTAGCCTATGGCTGCGAAGCAATGATTCCCGTGGAAGTGGGAACTGGTTCTCTTCGGAGAGACTTGTACGATGAAGTTGAAAACGAAGCACTTATGAGGGTGAGCCTGGATCTTATTGAAGAACACCGCACCAAGGCTTCGCTAAGGATAGCAGCCTACCAGCAACGTGCGAAAAGATTCTTCGACTCAAAGGTCAAGCGAAAAGACTTCCAGGTCGGGGACCTTGTGCTGAAGGAAGTTCTCCTCGGAACCAGGGAACCAAATACATGGGTACTAGGACCTAACTGGGAAGGTCCATACCGGGTCGACAGGGTGATCAGACCGGGGACTTACCACCTCAAAAGGTTGAATGGTTCCAAAGTACCCCGAGCTTGGAATGCCGAGCATCTTCGACCATACTATCAGTAATCCCGAACTCAACCCTTGTTATAAATTAGTTCGATTTTGTTAAGTTCCCTGTAATTGTAAAGTATTATCCTGTTCGCTTAACAGTTCAAGTTTACCCTGTTCGCTTTTAATTCATGTGTAATATTGCCTATGTAATCGAACTGAAATTGCGAATAGCACTCATATATGATAAAGCGAACAACAATTGAAAGAAATGTATTGTCATTTATTTACAACAAAAGTTAAGGACCCTGTTAATTCAAAAAAAGGGGGCCTCATTACATTAGGCCTGGTCGGTGGGGGGATCCTTCGAAGCAACACCCGAACCCTCTGCCTGGTCGGACCCCCTGGCGGCTGCTGCTGCTGCTTCGTCGTCTTCCTCTGCCAAGATCCGCAAGGTCTCTTGCCAACCCAGTGGGAGGTCGGACATGTCCAGATTTGGGTTCTTTGGTCGCAGCGTGTAAATAGACCCGATCGCCCAGTCGGCGGCCTTGTCCTCAATCTCCTCGGACTGGTTCTGGATCTCCTCAGTCAGGGAAGCAATTTTCCCTTGACTCTCCTGGAGTTCGACCTCGAGAGCTATCTTTTCGTTTTGAAAGGCCTCTCTCTCCTGCTCCGCTTCCTGAGCTCGTATGAAGGTCGTTTGGAGCTCCTGTTCTTTCTCCCCGACCTCCTTAGAGAGCCTAGCTGTTGTCCTCTAGAGCTCTCTTATCTCCTCCGCACGTCGCTCAAGCTCTGCTTTCTGAAAGTCGACTGTCCTCATGGCAGCCAACTTCTCATTCAGGTGTTTGTTCGCTGCCTCAGCGGACGAAGCTCTTTCAGATTCAGCGTCGCTCAGGCTCTGTTTGAGCTTCGTAACCTCATCTTTGAGGTCGTTTTCTCCCTTCACGGCCCCCAGCCGGGCCTTTTCCAGGGACATCCTCATAGCGAGCAGAGCCTACGAGCAAAAAGAGTTAGCACACAAAAAAAAAAAAAAAAAAAAAAAAAAAAAAGAGAAGAAAAGAAAAGAAAGAAGTCGTTTACCTTGCTCATGTGCTGAAACGACGTGGTCATCAGGTCAACGTCGCCCGAATCTGCTAACTGATCGTACAACTCCGATAGCCCACACTCGAGCAGAGAGTAGACTACCGGCTGCAGGTACTCAGGCAGGTCCCCAAGTTCGTCCAGCACCAGTGTGTCCTTCGCCTTATCGGCGGCCACCACCTCCTCTTCGGGTTCTTTGCCCGACCTCCTCCTAACCTCTCGCCTCCACCTCAGTGGCTCTTCTTCAGTTTCAGTCCCAGACTCTTCGGCCTGAATCTGTTTCTTCTTCGATCGCTGGGCCTTCTGCTTTGTGCGAGCAGAAGGTTGAGCGACCTGTTTTGATATGGTCGTTTCTTGCTCGGGACGGGTCTGGGGAGGCACGGCAGGTCGCGTCGGTTGAACCACTGAGGGGCGAGCAGCTTCGGCCTCCCTCTCTCTCCTCGAGCGGGGGAATTTGAACGGTGCTCGTCGGGTCTGCCCGGACTCTCTCGGAGGCATGGTCGCTGCATGAGAATATGTTAGTAATCGAACGAAAACTATTCTGCGACCAGGAGTATCAGCGTAACTTACCTTCTAGGGACTCTAAAGATGCCCTCTCACTAAGAAAGCCGTATTTCCGCAAGTTCGCAGTTGTTACAAGCTTCCTCGCGTCCCGGCTCTCTTCGGGAAGAACTCCAAATGAGACGAGCCTGTCCGGGTCGGAGAGCAAGTCCTGGCTGGTCGTCTTGTTAACTGCAAAATAATACAGGTCGTTAGAGCAAAAGAGGCTTACAGCCAATAAACCTAGCGAAGAGAAACCTACTCGGGTTTTGAAAGTGGCAGTGGCCGTCGTAGCAGAAGAAGAAGAACTTCATCTCGTAGGCCCCCGCGTTGCTGGGATAGCTATGTATCCCTGCAGCGATGGTAGGTCGCCGGGACAGGTAGTAAGAATCCGTGTCCTTGCTTTTCTTGAGGAAGTACGCGACGCCGAGCTCCACTGCAGTTAGCTCGCCCAAGCCGCACTCGCGGCACGCGATGTACATCGCGACTGCGATGACATACGCGTTTGGCATCAACTGCATCGGTGCAATCCCGAAGTGGTCCAAGACCGACCTAACAAAAGGGTGGAAAGGAATCGTTCCCCCACCCTTGAAGATCTCTTCGGAGATCGCAGCTAGGCCGTCGGCAGGATGTCGCGACGACCTGATGGCGTCGAGGAACACCTCTGCTCGGATGTCGAACTGCCTCTTTATCTAATCGAACTCTTCTCAGGTGAGAACCAAGAAGACATCGAGGGATACGTTCGCGGGGACATCCCGCGAAGACGAACCAGCTCCTTCCTCAGGTCGAGATGTTGAGGGTTCCATTCCAAAGGTCTGCAATACCGACAGACAAGGTCATTTTAGCCATCGGATGTCGCCTAGCACGGCGGCGTGGAATAGTCCTTAAACCCTAACAGTAGCTCGAGCCGCCATTCACGACCCGAACCTGATTCCGGCGTCACGTCTCTGATGAAACATCAAAAGACCCAACGCCATTGCAACACCAAAATAAACAAAAAGGGGGGAAAGGAAAAAGATTTTACCTTCTGGGTCGCGTGACCGAGGATAATCCCTGCTTCAGATATCGGAAAAACGCCGATCGTAAAAAGAAAGTCTCCGTTTTGCAAAAGTCTCTCACTCGAAGACAAAAAGATACTAGTGGTACCATCTGAAAAATTCAACTTTTTATATGGATTCCGAAACGACGATTACCACCCTAGAGTCGAAGCGACGCGCCTCTCTCTCCCCGCATTAAATGCGCCCCACGCTGCATTCAATGCTGAGATGAGAGTTGTCGTTTCGAATTTATTGCACAATTAATGCTTTGTCAAAGCAATTATGGGCCAGCACACAATTCGTTTAATGCGCCTGACACGCACCTGACACGCGCAGAGCACCTGTCAGTGCAGAGATAACCTCATTTGGTTCATCGCTAAAGCAGTCAGGGGTGCCCGATGAGGCTAGCTCGCCTAAGGATGATTTTCAGGTCGCTTAGGCGAAGTTCGCGCAAGGATGTATTCGCAAAAGGCTTTGACCCGAGCTCCTGTTCTTCAGGTCAAAGCTACCCAGATTTCCAATCCCGGAATGGTTTAGTTTCCAAGGTTCAATCCTCAAACCTTAAAAACTAGGGGACTTTTGTTATTACTGGAAAATCAAGGGCTGACGTAAGAGATCATGTGATGGGAGGGTGACCTGCTCCTGTCAGAACGGTAAACCCACGTCAGGCCTGCCAGCAGTCATGGAGCTCCCACGCGTCCTTTTCTCTGCTCCAAATCGCGTAAAATCAGTTTGGAAGGTGGGAAATGTGACATAAAGCCGGATTTACTCCTGACATTCGCACCAACCCATGGATTTACTGATGGTTACTTACACTAACCTCACTATAAAAAGAGGAAGACCCATTCATTAAAGGGATTCGGCTATTTTACACTTGGAATTAGCTCTCTCTCACTCGGTCAACATTGTATTTATTTTTCTTGTCAATCATTTTGTAAGTCAGTCCACTGCTGCGACCTGACCGACTTTATTAATACAAATCAGTGGATGTAGGACTTACTACCTTAGCATCCGAACCACTTTAAAACGCTTTTATTGCATTTATTTCTTTTTTTACTCACAATCACGTGTGCCTCTTGATCAATCAACGTTGTACACGTGTCGGTTGGTTGGTGTCTAAAATCACGCATCAACAATTTCCTAATAAGGAAATGCAACCCTACTCCGAATCTCTTACTCATACTGCACTTGATTCACAAGCCCTTCTTTTATACTCGTGTAAAGTCAGATCCATTTAAGCAATGGCATTATGGAAAAGTAAAAATTAAATTATGAGAATCTAAATTTGTCGATAAGATAGGAGAATGTTTATAAAAAAATCTGACGGACATATACTCCCAAGTTATTACATACCATGAAAATTCTTCAATAACAAAGCTATTGTCATTAATTAATTTATAATAAAATTGATAGAAAACCTTAACTGGCAAAAATAGTTTTCTATCTTCAGCTTATTAATAAACGTATTCATTACAAACACACAAACCCATGTCAGCATTATTATGACACCATGGATTAAATAATAATCAGGAATTCGTTGACAGCAGTAGCACCACTCCATTCTTATCAAATATATATGATGCATAAACAAAATACCTGTCAGCATTATTATGACACCATGAATTAAATAATAATCAGGAATTCGTTGACAGCAGTAGCACCACTCCATTCTTATCAAATATATATGATGCATAAACAAAATACCCATATTCTCATTTCCTGTGTGCTTGATCCCTCTGTCTGTCTCACAACTTTTACTTTTATATATGCTAATAGTTAATTATAGATAGAATTAGTTATTAATTAAGGGGTTTTGTACTTTTACTTTTGTTTATTAAGGGGACGTTTGATTTAGGGGATGTTGGATTACTGAAAAGTTAAATTATCTTAAAGATTATTGAGAATATTTAGAAAAATGTGTTTGGTTAATTGGTGGGTATGTTATATTAATATGTTTGGTTGGGAGGAATAAATTGGTGAGTATGTTATTTAAATTACTAAATTGTCCTCTAATTAAATATTATTATTATCTTATTTTTTAATACTGATTATTATTTGGATTATTATAACCCCCTCCATTTAAAAATTTAGCAAAAATAATCCCATAATAAAAGTTTGGAAAATCAACAAAGCACCTCCACCAACCCAACCACAACCGACTGCTGGCAACCATCGTCGGCAGCCGGCAGTCGACAACCTAACGATGCACAGAAGACAAGAAATGACCTCTGTGCGTCGTATGGCCATTTTCCGCCAGAGATTTGACCGAAAATGGCCAGACGTAAGTATACATCAATGTTAATGGTAGTTTCACACTTTCAAATGCCTACTTACAAGTTTTTCAGACATTCTCTTTGCACGTGTGTGAGAAACATGACAGTTAACTAGGTTAGCGAGAATCCCTTGTAGATATTATTTTGTCACAAAAATACTATCTTTACTCACGAACTTACTAACCACATTACTCACTTTTGTTAAAATTACATATGGTACACATACTATGATTATGGTACCTGTACTATACTTTATATTTATAAAAGTGAGTAAGGTGGTTAGTAAGTTCGTGAATAAGGTTAACATTGCTCTATTTTGTCATGGGCAGAGCATTCTAAGAAGTAGGATTAGGACAAGTAATTCACTTCACTTAGATTCATCAATTAATGCCTCTTCCAATTTCAGCTTTTATTTCGTCACTGATTCCGACAACACAGTAACAATCTGTTATATTCAGTACTAAATTAGTATATAGGAAATTAAAATTAATGAGCTCATCTTCTTTTTTACAATTTTGATCTTGTAAATCCTATATTCTGTTACTTACAATTTTGATTGTTAATGCACACACACACTAGGGTTTTCTTTATCCAGCTGGGGCATTGATTAAAATAAAGCAGAGATTGAGACAAGTGCCTTTTATTTAGTGAGGTCCATCAATTAATGCATCTTGGATTTAATTAACCAAGCTATATAATTATGAAAAAAAATCCACATTAATTAATATATTTACTGCTTAATTGAATTAAACAACCAAAGGGTCTATTTATTCTCTCATGTTTGGAATGGAATATTTAACATCCGCCCTTTTGATGAATATGAAACTGGAAACACTTTGGATTATAGTAATACATTTCTATTAGACATTATAAAGATAGATAAACATATATATCTCATACAGGCGTGATAAAATGTAGAAAGAAAACGATACAAAAAGAGAACCTAGGTTATAATATTTTTTTGTCTTGTAAAAGGATAAAATCTCCTAAATAATACAAACTCGTCTATATAAACTGGCAGATTTTAATGTGAATTGGTGACTTGCATTAGAGATAAACTTAACAATCAATTAGGATAAATGTATATCAAATATGTAAGGTTGGGACATCAGTTCGTGAGAAATAGTTTATATATATAACATTACTCTTTGTAAAATTTAAAAAAAAAAAAAATGGTTCAATAGTCCTACCATCATAATTTATCTTTCATTTCAAACAATATTGCACTCAAACTAAATTTAAATTCTGAAATTGATAAACTACTATATAAATTTAAAAAAGTTTTTTGGGGCCTTAGATGAACTATTCCAGTAATTCTTGTCGTCCTCAAAACTTCCATTGTATGCAGGTGCAGCATTGGAGCACTCTCCATTCAAAGACGAACTCTGTGCACCAGAATCACAATCCATTATGTCTGACAAACCTCCGAAGATGAAATTCTCAGCCATCGATGCTTGATCCGTGGAGTACATCATTTCATGCAATGCCATTGACTTACTCATATTTTCTTTCCATCCTTGCATATGGTTCGGTTCCTCAAAGCATGGAGTTAAATTTACGACAACATTATCGCCTATTAATCCAAAAGTTGGGTTTATTGGCTTGTTTCCTGGATAGTGAATGTTGAGGCTGGCGACTCAAGGCTGTCTTTAGTTATCCCAAACATGCCGGAAGCCACTCCTTGCCATGCTTTAAGGACATCAGGACACTCTTGTCTAGCTTGTCCAACCCTGCTTTTGTTCGTTAGCTGAGTTGGCGAAGAGTCTAATGGAGGCTTTGACACTGATTTCATCTCTCTGACAAATCGAGCTTCGGCTTCAACCCTTGCACTCTCCCACTGAGCCATGTGGCCAAGGTTCGAGGCGTGCTTATTGGACTGATCAATGACCGAACCGAGTGCGTCGGTTTTGGGCTTATGGGTCACAGGATCGATTCCCATCTTGGTTAGTCTCTTCTTAAGATGTGTGTTCCAGTGGTTTTTTATTTGATTGTCAGTTCGTTTTGGTAACTGACTTGCTATGGCGGACCACCTGAACGAAAGTATTCCATTCATGATTAGAAATCGATCATTTTCTCAATAACAGACAAAGATATAAATGAGCATTTTTTTTTTTTTTTAAAAATCACCTAATAATGATAAATAGACCTATCATCACCTAAAAAACGTAACAATAGTAATGCGAGACCCGTTTCTAATTACTCTTATATACTTTACATATTAACATGCTATGATACTACATGTACATCAATTGCACGATGACAAAAGTCACAAAACAAATAAAGTATTTATTAGGCTCAGTTTTCCATTAACAGAAGTAAACTGTAGGGTAACGCAATCCATTATTCCTTCTGTGGGTGTGCTCTGACAACTCAACCAAAAGATACTCTACTATAACAAGAAGAAATGTTTGTAAGCTCTACACATTATCATGACAAGTTCATAGCTCAGCAACTTTTCAAAGGTACTAAATTCTAACAAAGCAATTATTTAAAGTGTTTACTTGTTTCCAAGAAGGGCATGGAGTTGAATGATGGTCTGTTCTTCCCGCATGCTGAACTTTCCTCTCTTCATATGGGGGCTTAGGTAATTAATCCACCTTAATCTACAGCTCTTCCCGCATCTTTGGAGTCCTGTAATAGGCCAAAAGAGAAAAAACCAAATGAATAAAGAGTTTATAAAACTGAGCTACGTAGCTTTGATCATTCTCCGTTAAAATCCCTTGAAGGTTACCAGCTTTTGCAGGCAACAAAGGCCAGATTCCATGGCCATGTTGTTTAATGTAGTCCAAGAGTTTTTGATCTTCTTCAGCTGTCCACGGCCCTTTCCTCAGACCCGCCTTGTCGTAACATGCAGAACTATCCATTCTTGGAGCAAATCAACGAAAAAACTATGAAACTTAAATAGCTTTCAAGAAAAGGTTGAAGAGAAAGACAGACAGTGTAAATAGGAAGGAAAGACTGGAGTGAGAGTTATATGGATTAACAATAGAGAGGTGGTGGATATATAGAGAGCGCATTTGTTGATTAAATGAATAGATCGTACAAATTTCATGACCAGTTTACTCTTGAACCTACCCTTGCCTCTTATTTCAATGCATGGGTTGATCCATTCCTGGCAATGCGATCAGTCGTAGCTTCTTAAAACATTGATGTTGATGAAGGAAAAAACAATACAAAAATATGAGATAAAATCCTGCCTAAGCTACTGTTATAAATTATTAAAATGTTGTAAATATCATGCAATTTAGAATTAAAAGTCTTTTTTTTTTTTCATTGGCAAATACTCAGCTTTTTGGTTTCATGGTTTGCAGTGTAAATATATAAAAATAAAATAGGACCCATGGAGTAAAAGCAAAGGTTGTAAAACATAACTCCTTTGTACATATTTTAGGGAAACATTGTATTTAGTAGAACAATAACACTACGGGATCGAAATATTAGCACCGAATTTCTGTACCGGCCGACGTGGAACGCGTTCTCCCATTTCTTTATAATTTTTTTCTAGTGAACGGCCGTCCATCAAATTTGGACCCGTTCACTCACATGGACGCCCGTCCATGTTATATGGACAGCGTCCATATGCGAGGACGGCCGTTCATATAATAGGACACCCTCCCTATTAAAATAAAATAAAAAATTTGTAAAAGTTTAGGGACGGCCGTCCATCCATTATGGACGGGCATTAATTATGGACGACCGTCCTACTAATGGACGGTCATCTATTATTTATGACGCCTGTCCATAATGTTATTAAAATTTAAAAAAAAAAAAAAACATTTTCGCGTTTTAGTAATAATATTGTTTTTTGTTTACATTAGCTTCTCCAAACGCTTCCTCTAACAAGCGCTAAAATTCTCCGAGCGAAAGAAAACCAGTGCCAAAATTCGTCGTCCCCTTCTGCTTCATCGTTGCCGTCTGTTCTTCGTCTCAGTGTTGCGTCTGCATTCCTCAGCCATTATTCCCGCAACAAACGTTTTCTCCTCATTTTCCAACTACCGTGTGAATACGAAAGCTATCATCTGTTCATTTCATCAAACCATAGCCATTTTTACGTCGAAAGAGAGATCCATTTTTTACAGGAAAGGGAGATTAGAGAGATTTGTGCAGGTCATAAACATTTTTATATAATTTTACATTTATTTAGTTTTTTACCGTGAACATTTTTATATAACTTATCCATTTATTTAGTTTTGTATTATATTTTGGATTGAATATATGTTACAATAGAAAAACACTGATACAGAAAATTTGTTGCGGATTTTTGAATCAGTTTCGTGAACGTGAACACTAGTATTGGATTGCTAATTACAGAATATGGAAGAGTCCAGTTTGGCTCAGAATATGAAAGAGTCCAGTTTGCCTCAAGATATGGAAGTCCAGTTTGCCTCAAATATGGAAGAGTCCAGTTTCCTCATTTCAATGATATTGGTAAATTTATTGTATCGTATTGTTTATTTATTTTGAGTTGTATTAGTACTCTATTTATGTATTATAAAACTATTAAATCAGGAAAATGAACGTGAATTAGAAGATATGGGATGTGCAGAGGGAAGTAGAGCCTCATATTGGAATGGTTTTTGATTCAGTTGATAGTCCGGTGAAGTATTAAACGGTATGGTACAAAATGATTTGAAGCAATGATACATCAAAGAAAGCGAAGATGGGAGATGAGATATGTGACAGTGGCATGTTCTTGTTCTGAAAGGAGAGATGTAAGTCCAAATACCTTGAAAAAATAACCTGTTGCCAAAACAGATTGTAAGAGTCGATAGTGCAGCTTTGAATGGTGAATGCAAATGGGATTAAATCAGTTGTACTTGAACATAACCATGATCTTCACAGTCCGACAAAAAGAGATATTTCAAGGTTAACCGGACGATACACTCTATGTGAAGGCGACTTGAAGTTAATGATAGGGCTGGGATTAGACCGTGTAAGAATTTTCAGTCACGTTCATTTGAGCAGAGGTGTAGAGAATTTGACGTTCTAGAAAAAGATTGTAGGAACTACATTGAAAAAGTGAGAAAGTTACAACTTGGAGTTGGAGATGCTTTTGCAGTACTTGAGTATTTTAGAAAATGCAAAGGAAATTCAATTTTCTGGTACATGATTGATGTAGATGAGAGAGTCGATTACAGAATTTTATGGGTTGATGCTAGATGTAGGGGTCATATAAAGAATTCGGTAATGTTATCACCTTGACACAACGTATCTGACGAACAGTATGACATGCCATTTGCTGCTTTTGTGGGGGGTGATCATCATGGACATTCAACGTTGTTAGGTTGTGGTTAATTTCTCATGAAGACACTGAGACTTGTATGGCTATTTCATTCTTGGCTTGAATCATGGATGTCACTCCTGTAGAATAATCACTGATCAAGATAAGGCATGCAAAATGCAATGAGATTGTTTTCCCTGGTACAAGACATAGGGTGTGTTTGTGGCATTAAATGAAGAAACTACCTGAAAGTTAAGGGGGTATAAGGAATATGAAACTATCAAGTTTAAGTTGCAAAATGTTGGTAGTATTCCTTTACGCGTGAAGAGTTCGAAGAGCGCGTGGAACCATTTGTTGATGTGCACAACCTTCACGATAATGCATGGTTAGTGGATTGTATAAAGAAGAGTACGTGGTCCTGCATTCTAAAGGTACTTTCTGGGCAGTATGTCTACTACCCAACGTAGTGAAAGGATGCATGCATTTTTTGATGAGTATGTCATCCAAAACCATTTTGAAACAATTGTGGAACATATGATAATGCATTGCGAGCCAAAGTGGAAAAAGAAAGGGAGGCTGATTTTAGATCTTTTAAATCTTGGATACCATGCATAACTAATTACCCCATTGAGACAATTTCAAAGTGCATACACAACTGCAAATTTAAAGAGCTCAAGATGAGATTGCCGGAAGATTTATTGTGAGTTATCTTTTCTGAAAAATGTGATTCATGCAGGAGTTTCAAGTTTGGGAAGATGTTGTGTTTGGAGATAATAGTCGCTGTGTTCCTCATGTTTATACTTTGATGAAGTTCGTTGTGATATTCGTTGTTACTGTCATTTGTTTGAGTTCAGGGGATTTATGCAGACATGTCATTATGGTGTTGATTCATAAAAGGGTTTCACACGTTCCGAAAAAGTACTTACGGCGTTGGAGGAAGAATGTGAACAGATGTCATATGAAAATTAAGGTCAGTTATAATAGGTGGAGCACCAACATTGAAGGACACGTTTTGATAGTTGTCTATTAATTCGACAGTAGTGATCTGGCATCAACAATGAGGAAGATTATAATATATGACAAGTTTATGATTGACTGAGGAAACAGTTGGAGCAAAAGGAAAGTGAGGGAGGCTTGGTACAACAGTGAACATCTCTTCTGAAACCAGTTTGACTAGTCAAGATGGAACAGTCCTCCTAAAGAGGGGAATACCCTAATCATTAGTCCTAGGCAGTCGTACAAGGTCGTCCTCCATGTAGAGAAAGCATCGAAGATTGAAGAAATTGTACGTAGGGTTAAAAAGAAAAAATTACAGAAATATACATTATTTCAATAGTTTTTTTGAAACTTATTTACTTATTTGAAGTTTAGAATAATATCGACTTGATTATTTGTGTTATGATACTTTTTAAGAAAAGCATCGGTACAGGCGACAACAAGAATAGTTTCTTTCGTGTACTTCCTTGACCGATGCGGAAACTCAAGTGTTGTCCATGATGTAGTTACTACACAAGTATGTGTTATATATCTTGTATAATTGTAATTGCCTTAAGTTTTCTATACTGTGTGCTAAATTGTGTTGTTAAACAATGACAGATGCCAACTGGTCCGGTTCCAAATCTCGTAGGACAAAGTAGTTTCTATACTGACAGGAGTTTGTAAATGATGAACATGTCTCGTTGGAGATGTTTGATATTTTTGCCAAGTTAAGCATATAGAATTGTATTTGGTAGAAATTTTTCATGTTTGGTTAATTTCTACCGAATGCATTGATTGTGTATGCTTATACAGTTGTTTTATTTTTTGTATTTTCGTCATTGATTGTGTGATAGTGAATTCATGATAATGACTTAATGTATATGGCATTTTGGATATGCATTTCTTTTCAGTGTGATTTTTATGTCTTTGGGTATGTCTAGTATTACATATACATTGAAAAGAGTGTAGCATATATAAACAAAAGACAAATCTATTTATAAACAAAAGAAAACTTTATTTATAAACAAACTACAATCTTTATTAACAACATCCGCTCAAATCAATCTATTTATAAACAAAAGGGAAAAATTCTTCATCATGGTGCAGGGGGTGGGTTGACTAGAGGAGTAGGAGGCTGTTGAGAAGTTCTTCATCATGTTGAAAATCTCTGTCATGCAGTCTCCAATGAGGTCAACTGTTTCTTCAATTCTTGATGCAAACGTGTTGAAATCACTTTGCGTTCTTGCATTTGCCTCTCACTATGTGAACGCTCTTCTTGAAACTTTTCTATCCGCTCAAATCTGTTTTCTATTTCTGTAAAGTATGAGAAGCCATATCTTCTACATTCTCGATGGTCCAGGTTCAGTACCCGTTCTTCTTCTTTTGCACACATACTTGTCCTCGATAACCCCTTCTGGAATACTGACCTTCTTGAACCGTTGCATCTCCCTCCATTTCATCCCTATAAGATACCATTGTCCTGTCACATTCTTTTTATCAAACCCATTCTATTCAATGTCACATCCCCAACACATTAGTTGTAGAAAATGTAATCTTTTTGTTGCATCATCAGGGTGATATCAATATTCAACTTCTCACATATTACGTAACCAGCATCCCCCAATATATTTCTCCTTTCTCTGTAGAGATCTCTCCCAACTTCTATCAATAACTTTGCTGAATTAACTTGCCCCTTGCTACTGCTGGTTCCATGAACAATAAATCCTTAACCGTCACATTTCATTTGTCTCTTTCCTATCATTAAATGTGAAAGTCAATTTCTGTGAAATACTCTCATAGCAGGATTCTGTAACTTGTAGATTTACACCTAGTGGATGGTAAGTCCCTATTTCGGAAGCATCAATCCAAGCTTGTTTGAAATCCCAGTTTCTAGGTACGTTTTCCAAACCTTCACAATCAAATCCTATCCATTTGCTAAATCTTGTAGTGTCACTACAAAGTTCTGATCTTTATTTAAAGAACATTGTTACACTTGAAACTCATCACTGTCTGTCTCTAACTTCCAAACTACCAAAAAACTCTATATCAAATGCCTATATCCATCATATCTCATACTGACTAAACGGTCCCATTTCAAATGATATCCACCCTTGATTTCATCACCTAACCTAAACTTGTTAGAAGTCCTAAACCAAACTTCTTCCAAGGCATCTCTTTTCGACACGTCCTCGTATTGTTTTTTATGTCGCTAGTCTCGAAATTGAAGTGCAGATGAGGATGTGCCTTCCTGAGGAATGGTTGTATTTTTTGCCCTCACCGTTTTTTGCTTTCTTCTAAAACCTGTATACATAAAAATCGTCATCATAATCTGCCAAAGACACATAGCCAAATTAAGCTTGTTGTTCAAATAAAATCCTGTGATGAATGCCAGAAAGCTTACTACTGAAAATGAAAAGTATTTTTCAATAACAGTCGTAAAATTTGTACAACATTCTAAAAAATATGTTTTCTTGGTTCTCTGAACAGGATTATCTGAAAAACATACAACTGGGATAATCTTAAATTACTCATAACAATCACAACACAGTTTGCTTCCGAATTATCCATTTTATAGCTCCGACAGTTATTCTATGTGCAATAGATAAGGATTGATACAGTATATTCATCATTTTACAATTTGGCTGCTGATTTTTTTGTTAGGTTGAATAGTACCTTAAGAGATGTCAAACACAGCTCAAAAGTGGGCTACCAACATTTCCACTTGCTAAAAAAAACAATAGCAATATGAAAATATTCAAACAGTTAGATAGGTGAGATGATTTTTTATATGTAGATATTCTTTCATATCTCTTTGCTTTTTTTATTCCCATTATAAGTAGGCAGCCAGAATTATTGAAGCTAAGAAGAAAATATAGTCATCAAGGGGTATAACACTACTTAATTAAATTAATTTAATATCCTTCTCTGGTATAATGGAATTGAAGGTGAAAAGAGAATCGAATATTTAAAGGCTTCTACTTTATTTGCACCTTTCTACTCTTACTTTATCTTCTTCTTCTTCTGGTATTGAGATGAAAAAGTATATAACTTTAACAAAGAAAGGTATCAGAATCATTCAACAAGTCCAAAATTTAGAAGGTAATGATTCTTCTTCAAGCACAAGAACTTGTTCAATTTGTCAGGCGGCCAGAATATTCATATTCAACATCAGGTAGTTTCAAACTTGAAGGTTTAAAATTCATTTTAACTGTTTAAGACTTCTCTCCTGAAAATAGTGTAACTTTCTAAGCACTATAGTAAAACTGTGGCCAATATTTATTTTTCTTGTCATAAATAAGAAAGGGTTGATTTGAAGCAGCCGAGCAAAAAGGGTTGATTTCATTTCCAGTAGTAAGTATTTACAGGTAAGATTTATAAAGGGTTTAGATGGGCAGAGTGACTTGGAAAGTGCAGGGGCTTTTGTAGTTGCATCAAAGCAAGAGCTGGTGAGCTTAATAAGAAACGGTGAAATGAGTGGGTGTGTCAGCTGAAACAGAGAAATTATATAACAAAGTGTAGACATGTGAATGGAGGGTGATTCATGAAGGATAAGGCTTTCTTTCCACTCGAATACAGGATTTGTTTGGTTTATTTACATCTTCACTCAAATTAATACACTAAGTCTATACTATTACTCCAAATCATGTTATTTAATTGACATTGTGTAAGCACTTTAAACCTAACCTCTCCCATAATGCTGTAATATTTAATTGAATAACAATTGCTTGCTCACAATCACAATCACGATCACGATCACTTCAATATCAAATCATAGGGTAAATTTCCCCAGATCAAATCAGACAAAATCTAAGTTGGAAGCTGTTTCTGCAGCTGAAAAAGGCTAAAGCAATTGCAACTAATCTCTCTCTCACTGCTGAACAGTTGAAGACTGAAGCTGAAGCTGAGCCGAAAAGAAAGAGAAGGAGCTTATAATTCAGAAACGTCACCTCAAAGAAGAAATTCAGAAAACTAAGTCTGAAATTGACTCAACTGAGGAAAAGTTGATGAAACTCTGGTTGAGTGTGTGAGGCATTCAGGTATATAATTGAGACTTTAAATTACATCTCATATATTAGCGGATGAGAATCTGAATCTGTTTATTAATCTTAAATTTTCTCAATTAATATCTGTGTGTTATACTTGATGTTACATTTAATCTAAAATTCCAGAATTCCACAACCAATTTTCCTAAAATATGCCTAAATCATTTTTTCTTTCACGGTAGTTCCCACAAACAGCATGTAAAATAAACTACATTATCTTTATCAATACAGAACACTTCTATTCATCAATCACACAAACCATCCCACCAAATTGACTGGATTTTATCTCATCAACTCAACTCCATTCAACACATTCATCCACAAAAACAAAAAAAAAAAAAATTCAAAAAAAAACTTGAAAAAGGAAAGTGTTTAATTACCAAGACGAAGAACAAGCGCAGAACAGGAGTCCAGAAGAAAAACACCGCGAAGACGCAGTAACGCAGATGGAAGACGAAGAAGATGGTAATGGTTGCCTGGGTGTTAAAAAACTTTAAACTTCCCCAAATGTTTTAACCTAAAACGCGAAATTTTTTTTTTTAAAAAAAAATTTTAATAACATTATGGAGGACGGCCGTCCATAATTAATGGACGCCCGTCCATTAAGTATGGACAGCCGTCCATAATGGTTGGACGGCCGTCCAACCCTTATGGAGGACGGCCGTCCATAATTAATGGACGGGCGTCCATTCAATATGGACGCCCGTCCACAATGAATGGACGGCCGTCCACAAGTTAAGGACGGCCGTCCAGTGTTAAAAATTAAATTTTTTTTACGAATTACTTTTGGACGGGCCTCCATTACTTACGGACGCCCATCCAAAATTTATGGACGGCCATCCATAATGGAAATTTTTTTTTTCATATTTGGGTAAAGGACAGGCGTCCATTATTTGTGGACACCCGTCCAAAATTAATGGACGGCCGTCCATAATGGATGGACGGCTGTCCCTAAGCTTTTACAAATTTTTTTATTTTATTTTAATAGGGACGGGCGTCCATATTATATGGACGGGCGTCCCTAAACTTTTACAAATTTTTTTATTTTATTTTAGTAGGGACGGGCATCCATATTATATGGACGGCCGTCCCTTGCATATGGACGCCCGTCCATATAATATGGACGGGCGTTCATGTAATATGGACGGGCGTCCAAATTTTATGGATGGCCGTTCACTAGAAAAAAATTATAAAGAAATGGGAGAACGCATTCCACGTCAGTCGGTACAGAAATTCGGTGCTAATATTTTGGTGTCCATAGTGTTATTGTTTAGCAGAATTGGTGCTAATGTCACCTTCATATTTAATTACATAAAACCAACAGCTAACTTGAAGCCCCCTGCATCAAGACATTTTATTTATTTTATAATAAAAGTTAATTAACGGCTCTCCAGTATCTGTATATTTTTATTTGTTTTTTACTTGCTTTATCATATTTTAATGAATTATGGCATGACCTATGATAATTACTACTAGTAATAAATTAGTATTGACAAATGGGGCCGAATGTTCCATCGCAAATAAACAAACCAATTATCAATTCCAGAAACCAGGGTAGTTATATATTTCCCTTTTCGTATAAAGCCTTCAAACCTACAATTAATATATTAATATCTAATTGATAATATATATTAATGGGATATATATATATATATATATATAAACCATCAATATTCCACCCATTTTTATTAATCTCAAACATTAACTTAACTGTAAAACGGCATTTATTTCCTTTTACCCAACATATATTAAGCTTTAAAAAATTTCTACGCCTGGTAAACCTAAATAACTAACCTCTCTTACTACTCACAAGCCTCCCAAATGTAACAGAAACAAATTAACCAAAAAAAAAAAAATTTCAAATGGCCAGCGAATGAACCTTGAGCCACACATGGCCATTTGACAATGACTCGGCCTCACAACAACTAGATTTCTCCGCCTTTTTAATCTACGCCGTTGTTCGCCAGGACAATGACAAGGCTCTGGCATTTAGTTTTCAAGAATGCAGCATAAGTTGGGTCCAGTGAAGGGTCTTGATCTCCTCTTCCTGTGAAATTATACAGCCTCCCGGTGAAGAGGTTGCAGTGGTCTAATCCGACTGTGTGTCCACCTAATTAAATGTCATGCCATAATAATTATGTCAAATTTTTCATTGCAAAGTAAGTTAAAGTAAATAATTATATACCTGTCAGTATATAAAACTAGAAAAATGCTATCCTTATAAAGACAATTCAAAAAGGTATAAAGTGACATCAGTAAGAAGGAAAAAACAAAGAAAGAACAGAAAAAGAGAGAGAGAGAGAGAGAGAGAGAGAGAGAAATCATGAAGATGAAGAGTAACAATTGTCTTTGTATGCCCTCTTTGTATTTGTCTTTGTAAGACTAGCATTGCACATATAACTAGGTCATAAACAATAAGGGCTCCGTTTGGTTCAAAATTTGGGGGTTTTGGAAAAAGTTTTTTGAAAAAAGTTAAAAAAAAGTTGAATTGGGCAGGTATTACGATGTAGGATTTATAAATTAATAGAATACCCCATATATTTGTTTTTTTACAAAATACCCCCTATAATAAAACATTAAAAGTTAACAAAAATACCCCTAACCCACCCTCAAACACCCCCAGTCGGCCACCACCACCGGAGGTGGCTGGAGTCGCCTTATGGGCGCATGACCGGCTGGATCTTGCCGGTCATGCGTCGATATGGCCTTTTTCGGCCAGATCTACGGTGGATCTGGCCGGCAAAGGCCAGATCTATGGCCAGATCTACGGCCAGATCTGGCCGTCAACCGCCAGATCTGGCCGTATTTGCTCTCAACAACGGACCAGATCTCAACAACGACCGTTTGTTGGCCATCGTGACCGACTGTTACGGCCAAAGATCTGGCCTTTTCTGGCCAGATCCACCGTGGATCTGGCCGGAAAAGACTAGATCGGCGCACTACCGGCCAGATTCAGCCGGTAGTGTGCCATCCTACCAGATTTCGGCCATTTTCCGATGGTGGTAGCCGGAATCTGGTAAATGTGGATTATTGTAGTGTTTTTGTAATTTAAAAAAAAATATTTAGGGGTATTTAATTAAATTAACAAATTTAGAGGGTTTAAAAAAAAATTGAATAATATTAAAAATAGTATTCCAAAAAATGAGAGTTTTTAGGTATTTTACTGTTTAACTTTTTTGGGAATACTAAGAGAAGTATTCCCAATCTTGAACCAAACGTAGCCAAGACCTTTGTTTTTTAAATTTTGCTTAAGCTGAGTGAAGTTGAAGAAAGGTGCAGGAATATTAGTGCGGACCTCTGAAGCTAGGGACTCCCTGCCATCTCTTCTATCAGTAAGCACTTCCCAAATTGGTTTTTTGAACCGCAAATGTTTTTACATGCAATTTATGAATATGATCGATGGTTATGTGCCGTATTGGCATAAAAAAAATATTATGATTTTAGAAAGTTAGATTTGTTAAGTTACGTGAATTGAAACCGAGTCTCTAGCGGAGAAGGCCAGAATATCGGCACAAGATACAACTCACTGGACATTCATCCTCAAGCTCTTATTTTAATTTCTTCAATAACATCATATCCTGACAAAGATAGGTTTGGAATTGCATCTTTCTCTGCAGTGCTACCTGCTGTTTTGATTTGTTTTTTCACATGTTTTATTATCTTTTAAAAAAATAGAACAGTACGCAAATGGCATTGATTATAAGACTTGTGAAAAAGTAATGCCAACATATATTACTGAAATAATTAAAGCAATGGAACCACCTCAAAGTATAATCTATAATATTTAACTCAAACTTATCCTACACCATGCATTCTCATATGCCAAGGAATTACTAGATGAAAACATGATTTTTGATTTTGATATTTCTCAAAATAAATTTTAAGTTGACTGCTCGTTTATATTTATTGGATACACACATTTGATAGTTTTGTGTAGAGGTTTAACGTCATAAGCACGGTGTATGATAATTACTAGCAGTAATAAATTAGTATTGACAATGGGGTCGTAAACAAATCAACTTATGAGCAATTCGAGAAACAGGAGGTGGGTGTACTGTGTACACGGTACATTAGCCTTTTCGAGTAAAGCTAATTGCCTTCATAATTTGGAAGATAATTGCCTTCATAATTTTTCTTTTTCATCAATTTAGATGAAGTTTTATAACATAGAGTCATAAATAGTAAAAGGATTTATACTTTAATAAAATATTATGATTAATTGACATGATCTATATTGGTTGGTGAAGTAAAGCTGAAGAATCTAAATCCTTGGGTGAATAAATTAAGATGATCTATATTAAAAAACTGGACGGACATATAATTTCAATTTTCAACTCACTACACGCCACGTTAATTCTTCAATAACAAAGCTAATTTACAGTTACAATTAAGTTGCATTTACATAGTATAATATTTTATTATAGGGGATGTTATATTAATGAAAAGATAAATTATTTTAAAAATTATTGAGAATATTTAGAGAAATATGTTTAGTTGGTTTAAATAAATTGGTGAGTATGTTATATTTATACGTTTGATTGAGAGGATAAATGAGTGGGTATATTATGTAGATTACTAAATTGCTCTCCTTTTTAAATATCAATATAATATTATTTTTTGAATCATTTCTTTTAACCCCTACATTTGAAATTTTGCTAAAACACCCTAGTCATATAGAACTTTAATTTGTAGTAAAATCACTCTCTCCCACGCCAAGCCACTGCCTACAACGAGCCACCACCGTTGGCCACCGCTGACAATTGACGGAATGGTGCAAGACCAATCATATATGGCCAGTCGTGTACCGGCAAAGCCATTTTCGGCCATGGATTATAGATCCATGGCCATAGAAACGGCCAGATCTTGCAATCCAGAAATGGCCTTATCGGCGCATGACCGACCAAATCCCGTCGGTTGTGCGACATTACGACAACTGCCGACAGCGGTTGGCAGTGCTAGCTAGCAGTGGTCTTGGATAGTTCGTGGTATTTTGTTAACTTTTAAACTTTTTTGTGACTGAGGTGTTTTAGCTAAATTCTCAAATGTAGAGGGGCTCGCTAATGGTTATTTGGTAGACATTTGCAGGCAATTGTATCCGAAATGGTAATTAATTAAGGGCAAAATATGTATAAAAATCATATTAACTGGTAATCTTTTAATAACATCACTTAGGGAGGGTATGTGATTACCCCTATTTAACTCATATAGTAAACACTATTTGCAATAAAAGATATCCATAATATTTTATTACTTGCAAATCAAACAACGGAATCTTGCAAAATAAACAAAGATTACCCTGTTATCTTATATGACCCCGATCCAGACACACCCTTATAGAAACCTTAATCGAAAATAAGGTTTCTATCTTCAATTTAATCGATACACAAACAAAATTCATAAATTAACAAAATAATAATAAAGAATTAATTGATAACGCCACACTTCTTCCTAACTTCCCCGACTTCGCCTGTAAGAACCTCGATGGCACCCATTCTCTTCATTGATTGTGCAAACTCAGTGAAGAACTTGGTTTGATTAGTTAACTCTGAGACGATGTTATTTGCACCTTTATTGGTTAGAAGGGCAGCATCGGATTGGAAGAGACCTTTATTCCCTTTCAGAATAGCATAGTAATCGGTATCGAAGTCTAGAGAACTGCCAGGATCCATCTCTACTGTAGTTGTTGTATCGCTAAGGCTTTGGCATTTAGTTTTCAAGAATGCAGCATAAGTTGGGTCCAGTGAAGGGTCTTGATCTCCTCTTCCAGTGAAATTGTACAGCCTGCTGCTGAAGAGGTTGCAGTGGCCTACTCCGATTGTGTGTCCACCTAAATATATAATGTCAAATTTTGGCTAGCTCCATTGCATTACAAATTAAGTTTGAGTAATTAATGATGTAAATAATTATATACCTGATAGGACAACAAGGTCATGGACAGTGAGACCTTTGTTTTGAAAGTTCTGCTTAAGCTGAGTGAAGTTGAAGAAAGGTGCAGGAATATTAGTCAAGACCTCTGAACCTAGGGATACTCTGCCATCTCTTCTACCAGTAAGCACTTCCCACATTGTATGGTTGAACTGCAATTGTTATTACATGCAACTTATATATGAGATATGATCCATAGTTATGTGCTCTATTTGCAGATAAATAATATCATTTTAGAAAGTTAGATTGGTTAAGTTACTTGAAATGAAACCGAGTCTCTCGCGGACAAAGCCAGAATATCGGCACAAGATACAACTCCTGGACATTCAGCCTCAAGCTCTGCTTTTATATCTTCGATAACGTCATATCCTGACAAAGAGAGGTTTGGAATTGCGTCCTTCTCTGCAGTGTTATTTATTGTTGAGTTTATCAAAACAGAGGCATCGCAACCCTGAAAATATAATTTTCAATTAAGTTATGCACACCACATTTAAGTAAAAATTATACTTGAAATGAAAGCGTAAGAAAGTACATATGATTTAAGCTTACCCTAACAAAGCAGTCATGAAAATGCAGTCTCAGGAGCTTCGCGGGCAACTGGAGATTGGCAGAGACATGTTGCCAGGTCTTAATCTTGATTATGTCCTCAGCACGACTGCATGTGTCCTTGTAGAATTTCTTCCTTAGATTACCTGCTTGGCAGACCCTAATTAAACAGAAACCAACTAAACACAACAACAAAACAAACTGCCTGCTCTTCATCCCTAAAACTTTTAGCTATTCACCAATGATCCAAATTTCTAAGCCACAATGCAATGGATACTTACCGTAACCTCCAGTCCTTTTATACACGTCTCATGGCATCTTTCATGCCTAGTTATACAGATAAGCATTGTATATTTTAGGGACAGAAATGAAAATTAAATCCATTTATTATTTGAGAAGTCAAGCATATAATTAGGAGTCAGCTCTTCAAAAATTTATTCACTTGTAGCATACACTGACGGCCATTTATGTAATGTATGAAAACTAGCTCGGGGATGCCATTTCTTAGTTAACAAATAACAACATGTGTATTTATACATACTAAGTCAAATTAAGTGGTTAAGATTTTAATATATATCATGACTGGTGGGTTAAATAAATTCATATTTTAATTGAAATTTGAACTAAATTATAGGGACATATTTCCTCTTTATATATAATAAAGAGAATATGTATGCAATATTCCAGTGCACATGTATAGGTTTTGTTACTACTGAAAAGTTAAAAACAGTATTTGTTTAATCACTCCAGTCGAGTGATTATCACCCTAATATATATAAGCCTAAAATATGAAGTCACAAGATCAAAAGAAATAAAATAAAGGAGGGAATAGTTCAAGTCAGTGTATTCAAGTTCAAGGCTTGCAGGAGTGGTTGACTGTACCGATTTCAGCCAAATACTACTCGTTGCACATGGCTTTTTTTAAGGGCGGTGGTTGAATATAGTTGCAGTAAATAAATAACATAATAGTCACATTCGGTGCGTTTGTTTATTTGTTTTTGCAATATCCTATCCCTATTTTTTCGAAATAAATATTTGTTTTTTGAAAATTTTATTTTATTATATTTAATTATCTTTAAACCCTCTAGGTTTGTTAATTTTACTAAACACCCAAAAAAAGTTTAAAAATTGACAAAAACACTCATATCCACCCATATCTGTCAGATTCCGACCCAAAATCTGGTATTATGGCGTAGTACTGGTTGGATCTAAAGGTGGAAAAGTAACCCGCCCGGCCCAGCCCGACCTGGCCCGCGGCAGGTTACATGCTTTGGCGGGCTGGGCTCAACCCGCCCGCCAACAAAGGCGGGCCGGGTTAGGCCCGCCAATTTAGGGAGAGTGGCTGGCCCAGCCCGGCCCGCCAGCCCTAACCCGCCGGGTTAGGCACGGTCCGGGCCGGGTTAGCCCGATTTTTTTTTTTTTGTGTTTTTTTTTTTTTTTTTTTTTTTTAATTTAACTTTTCAAATAAATAATTATAAATATAATTGTTTTTAGTTAACTTTTCAAATATCAATAATTCAATTCAATTCAATTTTTTTTTTTTTTAACATTTCAAATATTAATTCAATTTTAATACAATAAAATTGTAATATAAGAAAAATTAGACTTATTCATTTATCAAAAAATAAAATAAGAAATTACAACAATTATTGCCTCGTTAAAAACCTCACCAAGAAAAACCCAATGGGAGAAAAACTTGGTAAAGAAAAAAGAGTGCAATAATTGACAATTAATTTACAAATTACATTTTACAAAACAACTAAATTGGGGGTGGTTCACTAGGACCTCCCTCATCTGTATCATCTATATTACAAAATTGAAATGATTCTACTAAAGCATTGTCGATAACCTCGTATTGATCTTGATGGCGCGATCGTTCCCAATCTCGAAGACATGTGAGGACTTCAATCATTTTTGGAGCAAGTTTAGTCCTCCTTTCATTTAAAATCCTTCCACTTGCACTAAATGTTTGTTCGGATGAGACGGTTGAGACAGGAACAGCGAAAACATCCAAGGCAAGTCTTGATAATACCGGAAAAATACATTTTCTGGCTCTCCAATACTCTAAGAGATCAAAGTGACCTGTTGAAAACATTTCGGGGGTTGCCAAATATTGTTGAAGTTCATTACTCTGCGACTCCATGGAGGACAGCATATTAGTTGTTGTTGTTGTTGGTGGTGGTGCGTCTGAAGAGGAGGCTGTGCTTCGGACTCGGGTCCTCTTCGGCCTATTCAGTGCATTCCAAGAGAATAAGTCTTCATTTGTTTCTTCTGCTACAGCTTCTCTGGATATTTCGCCTCTTTGCGACTGCGGGTTCCCATACCTGTTTTCATATTGGAAATATACTTCGAAAAGACTATTTTTTACCTCTCCTATTTGATTGATATATGATTCGTTTTGTAAATTTTCACTTAAATTGTCAAGACCATTTTCTAAACGTGCTAATTTAATTCTAGGATCAAATATAGCACCTAAACAATAAAGAAAAGGAACGGGTTTCCAATATTTCAAAAAAAAATTTTCCATTGCCTTTATTGGTGCATGTAAAATTTCATCATCTTTGTTTTTTGTAAATAACTCGGAAATTTTTATAATTGCATGTATTACCAATGGACTAGTAGGGTAATACACACCAGAAAGTTGTAAAGTGGCTTGGTAAAAACATTTGAGAAAAGAATGAAATACTTTAGCTATCTTCCAATCATTTTCTACCAAATGATGAGGACCTCTATTATTTGCTACAAAATAACTAATTATATTAGCATAAGGTAAACATGAATCAAGCATTAAATAAGTACTATTCCATCTAACAGGCATATCTAATGCAAAAGTTCTAGGAGACATATTTGATTTTATACAAGCTTCTTGAAATTCAGCATTTCTTTTATTACTACCAGTAATCCAAGCTAAAGATTCCCTAATTCTATCAATATTTTGTTTAATTGTTTTCATACCACTTTTCACAATTAAATTAATAACATGACATGCACAACGTTGGTGAAAAAACTTCAAATTATTATATAAAAGATAATTATTTTGAAAAAATTCTATAGCTTTACTATTAGAACTTGCATTATCTAAAGTTAAACTTATCACTTTATCAATAATATCATAATCTTCTAAAACTTCAATAATTTTATTATAGATTTCTAAACCACTATGATCCACATCCATTAATCTAAATCCTAATAAAGATTTATTTAATTTAAATTCATTATCAAAATAATGACTAGTCACACAAATATAATCTTGTTTAGCTCTACCACTCCAAATATCAGCAGTTAAAGCCACACTAATATGACAAGTATGAAATTTATTTTTTAATTCTAATTTCATTTTTTTAAACAATTTTATTAAATCATTTCTAGTTGCAGTTTTAGAATAACTTTTAAATCCTGGAAAAAATGAATTTTGAACAAATCTTTCAAAATATTTATCTTCTGCCATATTAATAGGTTGATCAGATGCAGCAATATATAAAGCTAACTGTTCCCTATATACATCAGAATTATAACGCCAAGTAGTACCCATATTAGTTATTTGAGTTTGATTGCTTTCTCTATTTCCATGTTGATTAATATGTTTATTAGCATGCCTTTTTAAAGTACTAGTACCATTACCTGAATCAGCTTTATAAACATTTGCACAATATTTGCATCTTGCTTTCTTGACTTGAACGCCATTTTCTGTCTCGTAAAACTTGTCGAAATGCGCCCAAACGTCTGATGTGTGTCTGTTTTCGCTTTCGACGGCAGTTGATGATCCCGCCTCAGCTTGAGATGAAGTTGGACGAGGACGACGATTACGAGGACGACTTCTAGAACCACCGGGCGCTGTTGGAATCGACGGCATATTTTGAGGTGTATCGGATTCTGAGACTGGGATTGGGACAGCGGGACTATTTGAATCTCCTGCATTCATAGTAAAATCAGCGGGACTAGGACTAGGATAATAGTTTTCTTCCTCATTGAAATTGATGGGAGAGAAATATCTATCCATTGTAGACTTGTAGTTGAAAAAAAAAATGATGTAGAAGAAATAAAAATTAAAGAAAGAGATTTGGAATATGGAAATTGGAAATATGAATTGAAAATTGCAAAACCTAATAAAAATTAAAATAAGAGCAAATTGATAACAAAAATATTAAGAGAATAAATGAATAATTGAGACTTGAGAGTTGAGAGAATAGAGATTAGAAATTTAGAATAGAGAATATGAGAAAATGAGAGAATTTGAGTTGTGAGAAAAATATGAGAGTTTAGGGCCAATTTATAGAAAAAAATAGGGAAAGAAAATGACGAAAAAGACCCCTCCAACGGCTATAAAACGGCTATATTTCAAGGGTAAAAGTGTAGTTGAAAAAAATAAAAAAGATTTACAATTATTATTTTTTTTTTTTGGCCAACCCGGCGGGTTGGCCGTTGGCAACAGCCAACCCGCCAGCAACCCGCCGGGTTGCGGGCCTCTTGTAAAGAGGACAAATTAGCAACCCGGCGGGCCGCCGGGTTACCATTGTGTAACCCGGCCCGCCTGAGGGTTGCTGGCGGGTTGGGCTCGCCCTCTTTTTTACGGGCCAGGTTAGGGTTGGCCCGCCTAACCCGGCCCATTTTTTCCACCTCTAGTTGGATCTAGCCGATAGTGCACTGATCTAGTCTTTTCGGTCAGATCCATTGTGGATCTGGTTAGAAAATGCTAGATCTTTGGTCGTAGCTAGTCGTTAACAACAGTCATATCTTTGGTCGTCGCGACCAAACGCAGCCAGATCTAGCTATTAACGATTAAACCTAGTCGTAGATCTGACCTTTTCTGACCAGATCTACGGTAGATCTAATTGAAAAATGCCATATCGGTGCACGACTGGCCAGATCCAGCTGGTCTTAGGCCAATACGGTCACTCCGGCCACCCTCCGGCAGTGGTGGCCAACTGCTGGTATTTAATGGGTGAGTGTGGGTGTTTTTGTTAATTTTTAATGTTTTATTAAGGGGTGTTTAGAAATTAACAAACATATGGGGTATTTTTGTTAACTTTCAAATTTTACCTCGTAATAACCATTAAACTTTTAGGCTCCGTTTGGTTCACAATTGGGTGTTTTTGGAAAAAGTTTTCTGAAAAAAGTTGAATTGGGCGGGTATTACGAGGTAGGATTTATAAATTAATAAAATACCCTTTATATTTGTTTATTTACAAAACACCCCCTATAATAAAATCTTAAAAGTTAACAAAAACACCCCCAACCCAATGTCAAATACGGACAGCCGGCCACCACCGCCAGAGGGTGGCCGGGTTCACCGTATTGGCGCATAACCGGCTGGATCTTGCTGGTCGTGCGCCGATATGGCCTTTGCCGGCCAGATCCACGGTGGATCTGGCCGACAAAGGCCAGATCTACGGCCAAATTTGGCCGTCAACGGCCAGATCTGACCGTATTTTCTCGTCAACGATAACCAACAAACGATCGTCGTTGATGGTCAACGACGACCGTTCGTTGGCCGTCGTTATAAATCGTTACGGCCAAAGATCTGGCCGTCAACGGCCAGATCTTTGGCCTTAGATCTGGCCTTTTCCAGCCAGATCCACCATGGATCTGACCGAAAAAGGCTAGATCGGCGCACTACGGCCAGATTCAGCCGGTAGTGCGCCATCCTAACAGATTCCGGCCATTTTCCGGCAGTGGTGGCCGGAATCTGGTAAATATGAATTACTGGGGTGTTTTTGTAATTTTTAAAAAAATATTTAGGGGTATTTAATTAAATTATCAAATTTAAGGGGTTTAAAAAAAGTTGAATAATATTGGGAGTAGTATCCCCAAAAATCAAAGTTTTTGAGTATTTTACTGTTTAACTTTTTTGGGAATACTAAAAGTAGTATTCCCAATTGGCAACCAAACGGAGCCTTACTTTTTCAAAAATACTATAAATCCTATCCAAAATAATAAAACAAACCAACCCTAATATATCTTCTAATGGTCATCAAATTCAGAGTGCTTCAATTATGTGAAAAGAATCTTTATTGTTTGCCATGAAACTCGACTCATCAATTCATTGTTTATTTATTTGATTGATGTATTATATGTTTCAAAATTTTAATTAATTAAGGTGAGCCTAATTTGAGTCTGTGACGGACAACTTGTATTAATTTAGAGTTTTAATCAATAATTAGCTGTAAGTGACTAAGCGTGTTCTATAATGAAATGAAAAGTCTTCCTATATATGCTACAACCAAAATTGGGACAAGGATTTTCCCTTTTCTTTCTATTTTAATGTTGGTCATATATAAATTAAGTAATATTTAATACAAACTATATAAAATAAACATAATTTTGAGGTGTGAGCATGAGTGGCATGGTCCTGGCCCTAAGGAGAACCCAGGAGCTTAAAGAGAGAGAGTCTCATCCATGTGGTCCAGTGGTTCAATTTGGCAAATTAGGAAACACCGTATTTGTGTGGAAGGTGTAGATTATTACTAATTAGTATTGTTGGCACTGTCATTTTATACTTGAACATATATTTTATTTTAAATTTATATACTTATGAGTCGAAATAAAAATTATGGTTGCCAACTTAGCTCTACAAATTCTCACACCCAGTAATTAAACAAATCAAAACCTTATAATATATAAGATTTATAAAATTGTTAAATTGCAGTAGATGCTTTGGATAGACCTGAAATCCCTTTAGTTAATAAAAA
The DNA here is from genome assembly GCF_008641045.1 of Pistacia vera. Classification (NCBI taxonomy): domain Eukaryota; kingdom Viridiplantae; phylum Streptophyta; class Magnoliopsida; order Sapindales; family Anacardiaceae; genus Pistacia; species Pistacia vera. The sequence continues at coordinate 187,614 of NW_022196412.1, forward strand.
GCATGAAACACTTATTTAGTACAAGGAAAGTTCAACTCTAGTCTCTACATTAATTTACGGCTTTGTATTCCAATAAAAGCTGTGCCAAATATGGATTGGGCTCAAGTGGTTCTACTTTGCCACAATCCATTTAAGATTTGTTGACCAGATGTATGCCTTTAAAGGCATCATCCAATATATGGGTTTGATCATGAGTAGGGGCGGACCCTCATATTTAAAAAAAAATTGTTTATATAGGCCCGTAAAAAAATTCTGTTAATATATATATTCATGCCTACTTTCAGATTTAAAAAAAAAAAAATGAGAAACACTATATATATATATATTCTCTCAACTTTTTTCTACGTCTATCTATTTTTTTTTTTTTTCCTAAAATTTTTTACTCCCATTCTCTCTTTCACTTTCTTTATGTTATTAGTTCTTAAAACTTTTGAAAACTGAAATTGTTGAAGCTTTCACTAATCAAGGTAAGTTGACTTAATTTAAGAAGTTTGAGTTATTATCTATGTTTATACTAAGAAAATTTTCCTTTTTTTATTAATTCATATTAAAAGTCAAGGCCAGGTTGATTTAATTTAAGTTTTGATCGACTTTAGCTTAGGCTAGGTCTGATCAAAATCATGAAAATTTATATTATAATCTTTGAAAGCAAAAAAATAAAATATAAAAATTAAAAAAAGAGGAAAAATAAGAAATTTTTGTAGAACATTTTTGTAGATTGTGATTGTTGTAAACTCTTTTAATTATATTGCATTTAAGTATATCGTTAGATTCCCATGGTCTTTTGCTCTCTTTAAATGAAGAGGTTTTTCTACGTAAAAATTTTCTTGTGTTTCCTCGTGAATTGGATATTATTTTCAACATAATTTGCTAAGGTTTTGCTTCTCATAGATTCATTCAAGTAATAAAGTATTGTATTATTGCATTATTTTCTTTCAGATTATTGATATTGTATTATTTCATTTGCTTAAGGTTTGGTGATTTTTTTAAAGTTTTCACTAGTTGTTTGACAAATAATGGCGGAACCGCGAGGCCCCCCCGGGCAAAAATACTGGGTCCGCCACTGACCGTGAGAGAGGGTATTGGAGTCCCACATCAACTATACACGCTCAAGCCTACTGGTTTATAAGAGGAGGTAATTCTCCTATTTAACAAGACCTTACTGGGTAAGGAGTCCGACCCACCTCAAATTCTATCCATTTTTATTCATATAAACACTCTAAATTTTATGAATACAAATAGCAAAGTTTGAGACCTTTTCCTTAACTATTAAAAAAAAAAAAAAAATTATGAAGCAAGAATCAAAAAATAATTTTAAGAAATTATAAGCAAAGGAACTAATAGAGCGTATTATAAGTATTGAATATGTTGTGTATGATCTTTTCAACGACCATATTTGTGCCCCCTAACCTCACACAAAACCAGGATCTGATGGTCGAGCTTACCCCACGTTTCGCTTCCATAGCAGATGATTTCCCTAACAATTCCATCAATTTTAAACATGGGTGTTCAGACTTGAGTATGGGAAGGGTTAACTCAAATCTGGATTATGGGAGATTATGCATGTAATCTACCTTATAACAACAACTCTCAACCACTGTCAGACAGTATATAAAAGGGAGACTCTACCTCTATTTTGGGGGGATGATTCAAACATAGAACATGAAACCCACTTAGAGAGAGTTTAACCTCGCCTTTACGTCCCTTGTAGTGGTTCTGTGTGTAAAGCAAATACAAACAACACTATAGCAATGGATGTAAGCTTGATTCAGACGTAGGCTTGATTCATACTTACCGAACCACTTTAAAAACCTATCTTATCATTTCGTTGTGGATTTTCTAATTCATTCCAAGTTGATTTTTCTTAATCACGCACACATTCTGTCTAGAATTGTCAAAGATCGATCGGGTACCTCTTGGTTGTTGCGTTTTCGCATAAAAGTTTTATATTTCATCATCTTGTAGTAACATTTTATTACCTACCATAAACATTTCGTGTTTAAGATGTGAAAAATAATCATATTTAACTTTCTTTTATAAAAAGAGAGTTAGAAAATTGTTAAAATATTATATATAAATAGTAAAACAAAAGGGATGCTTTTGTTGTATTGGTACGTTGGGTTGTCTTCCGTAGATTTGAAAACAAATAAAATAAAATCACGAGTTGAGTGACAGAAAAAGCCGAGAGAGGTAAGCATCAACTTAATCTCTGTTTAGACAGCCCCTGCCTGCCACACTCCTTAGTTTTTCAAATTCAAATAGTGGCTTTTTGGAGGGAGAACAGAGCACAACCTAATTGCCCTTGTGGTTGTGGACTTCTAACGGGTCCATAATTTTGTGGGACCCACCAGGCGATCTATGTTCTTGTCTTTTGTCTCCTATTTTAATAATCAAAATAGATCCTTAAAACAAAAAGGATTCAATCTGGACCGCTCCTTCTCTCGATTTCATACAATAACGCAGGCTCTTGCCAGTTTAGCATTCATAGTTGTTATATTACCCTTATCATTATGTATGTTACCAAGAGTTTTAAAATTATAATTTCATAGCAATATGTAATTATATATGTAAAAGTAAAAACACAACCTGGGAGTTTTTGCAAATTTGAGAGAACAAGAGGGCCATATGAGTCATGACCAAATCAGAAAATACTGGAAATAATTAGAAAAATAATTTTATGGGAATTATTACCAGGCAGCTCTAGAGGTAGGGCCGCAGGGTTATAGAAATAGAAGTACAAGACGGTAGAGAAAAGACAAATATTTTGGAAAAACAAAAAGGAAAAAAATTCATTTCCCTTTTACCTTCCCCATTAATCACGCGAATGACATAAAAAGGACCCCTTATTATTGGAAATATCAAACTTGTCCTCATTTTGCCCTTTTTTTATCACTCAACGGTATCCAATTACTCTTAACCCTGAAAATGACATTAATTAATTATTCTTCATTATATCATTCACCAAACTTTAATTATATCATCAAACTACCAAACTAAATTTAACCCCACTTAGTCATTTCATGCTTATGTTTACTTCTAAGCAAAATAAAGGATTAGTTTTCATAATAACATTTATTAATGTGTCACCAATTTAAGCCATTACATATGGATTTATTTGGGAGTGAGGAGATAATGTTGATTTGGATAATTAGTTAAAATACTTTATGCACAACGACAACGGTAACTGTCACATGGTAAAGTGGCATTCTTGATATAAACCAAAACACTAAGGTTAAATAAAAAGAATTGTGTTGATAAAGTGACGGGCATCAGAAAATTTGAAACGAGTGGCCGTTTGAAGTCCAAGTCTAAACTTGAAAATCCCACCCGACATAAATACAACCATCAAACGAACTCTAACTCAACCTGAAATTTAAAATTCTTCTCCTCACCAAGAACATTGACCAAAGACAGATTAATCTTGAAGCATGACGGGCCTGGTAATGGTGAGAGTTGGATGTGGTGGTGCTGGTAAAGGAAACAAAGGAAACAGAGACAGTGATGAAGAACAGAACCAGCTTTCACTGGCGGAGATTCTTATAGCAGCTCTCAAAAAATCAATGATGTCCTGTCATGTTGATAGAGATGAAGATGTTATCTCTACGGTTGATAATATGGATATCGGCTGGCCTACTAATGTAGAACACATAACCCACGTCACCTTTGATCCTTTCAATGGCTTTCTTGGTCTTCCTGTTGAGTTCGAAGTTGAGGTCCCATGTCAAGTTCCAAGTGCTAGGTACTCGTTTATTTTATTGCTCTTGTTCAATTTTTAACTAGTCTTTATCCGGGCTCTTGTTTATGCTTTGGAATGTTTGAAATTTGAATGCGCGCTCTTATGTACGGATTAACACAGATCTTTAAATGAGCTACCATGTAGTTTCATTCCAGCTGAAAGTTGGTTCTTCTAGCTCATGTTGATGGGATTCTGAACTATATAACACTGTAGGGAGGTTAATCATACACCGTTTCGAAGCCCTACTTTGCTGAAAAATTCAGCTGAGTATAGGGGCTAAGTATAACTTCTACTTGAATTTAATCTATTTTATAAAATTTAAACCCAACCTCGTTGTTATCATAAGTTGGAGAGAGCCCCTGGTTTCTCATCTCCCTGATTAATATAATTCAAGATTAACAATTTTGCTCTCTCCCAATTATTCATTTTCTATGTAGCGAAAAAATGAAATTTGGGTTCAGAATAGTCTTACTAGTGTTAATGGCTTTTGTGATCTTCATATAGTCATAAATAAGATGCAAGAATTGTTTAAAGGTATTAGATTTACCACTTGAGATTTCTTTAACGCAGGAAAGAAAAAACCAATAAAAGATTTTCTCAATTCATCAACTATGCAGAGTTTTAGTTTCTTTCCATTCCAATTTCGAAATGTATTGCATGGATTTTCACTTGCTAATTTGCAATTGCAATAATCCAGTCCATTTTTTTGTAGTATGTTTCGTGTTAGCTCTTTTCTCTGGATATATGTATTGTTTTTAACGAACATTTCCTATGTGTCTTGTCCGTGGTCTTGTCTCTCGAATATCTAATTTTGCAGTGCTAGTGTGTTTGGCGTCTCAGCGGAATCAATGCAACGCTCTTTTGATTCAAGGAGGAATAGTGTCCCCACTATTCTCTTGCTAATGCAGGAACGTTTATACTCACAAGAAGGCCTTAAGGTACTTGATGTTAAATTTTGACATTAGCTCACCTTCATACAATATGAGCATCGAGTTCCTCACTAGTTTTTGAGTCGCTTTGTAGGCAGAGGGAATTTTCCGAATAAACCCTGAGAATAGTCAGGAGGAGCATGTGAGAGACCAGCTGAACAGGGGCATTGTGCCAGACAATATTGATGTCCATTGTCTGGCTGGCCTTATAAAAGCCTGGTTCCGAGAACTTCCATCAGGAGTGCTGGATGGACTTTCACCAGAGCAAGTTCTCGATTGCAATACAGAGGAAGAATCTGTTGAGCTTGTGAAGCAATTGAAGCCAACTGAGGCTGCATTGCTCAATTGGGCTGTTGATCTTATGGCTGATGTTGTGGAGGAAGAGGAATCCAACAAAATGAATGCGAGAAATATTGCGATGGTTTTTGCTCCAAATATGACACAGGTTATAAGCTGTCAACTATCCTAGCTATCTAAAAATTATATTTACTTGTTTTCAAATGAGAAGTCGTACCAAATACGAAGTTCTACTTTTTGAATGCAAGAAATTCATCTTAAATAACGTCATAATGCCACTGAAAATTTTGCTCCTTGATTAGATGTCTGATCCATTGACGGCTTTGATGCATGCTGTTCAAGTAATGAACTTGCTCAAGACCCTAATTACCAAAACTCTGAGGGAACGTGAAGATACAGCAACTGGAGGATATTCACCAATGTTATCACATTCATCTGGTCAGCAAACTGATGAGGAATATGATAGTCAGCAAGAGAGGGATAGCAGCTGTGAATTGAGGGGGCCAATATCAGAATATGATGATAATGCACATTACAGCCACAGTAGTGAGGATGAAGATGAAATTGAGTCACTCGGTGAAGTAGAAGAATGCTTCTTGAGGCAATTGGATGAGAACAAAAATGTCTCAAATGGTGGTTTCTTAAAGCAGCCAGTGGGTGATTTGCAGGGAGAGTATGCAAGTCCCAGAAGTTTTTCTGGGTTTAATCCTGAGTCTGGTATTTCTTTTACTGATAGCAAAAGCTCTTGTTCAAGTGATGGAGAAGACTCGAGGACAAGTATGATTGCTGTAGAGCAAAACATCAACAAAACGGGTCCATCAAAAGGCATTGAAAACACAAAGGATGTGGAAATGGTCGAGAAATTAGTGGAGTCAGCATCAATCATGAGTGTCCAATAAATCTGTCTGACTATCATTCTCACGGTTAGGAAAAATACTTTATTTGCCCATTTTGGTTTTCTTGCTCTCTCTTCAATCAGAGGGTTATTTCTGTAAATTGATATTGCTTGAAGTTTGGGGGTTTTGCTTGAACTGGGTTGGGTGCGTTTGCTTGTGGTGGTGGATGATTGAGAAAGCCGGTCGTGGTTCAGCTTGGGCTGAACATGTACTAGTTCTATGTTGATGTTCTAGATTGTAAAAGAAATTTAACCTTGACTTATTTAAGATTTAGTATTCCGGAAGTCTATTTGTGGATGATTTCTTAGGGAGTTTGACCTTGTCATGCTTGTTTGATTTGTAGTATAAATGTCCTTCAATAGTGAAAATATAATGGCTCTTTGATTCACTCTTTCAAATAAGATTCTGCGTTTTCCTAATAAAGTTAAATAGTAAAATGGGTTTATTTTCAAAATATTATTTTATATTATTTAATTTTTTTAAACCCTCTAAATTTATTAATTTAATTAAATACCCCTAATTTTTTTTGAAATTACAAAAACACCTCCGATAACCCACATTTATCAGATTCCGACCACCACTGCTAGAAGTTGGCCGGAATCTGGTATAATGGTACACTACCGACTGAATCTGATCAGTAGTACGCTGATCTAGCCTTTTTCGGCCAGATCTACAGCTAGATTTAGTCGAAAAATGCCATATCGACGCAAGACCGGCAAGATCAGGCCGATCATGCTTCGATACGGCGACTCTGGCCACCCTCCGGCTGTCTGCATTTAATGGGTAGTTTGGAAGTGTTTTTGTTAACTTTTAATATTTTATTATAGGGGTGTTTAATAAATAAACAAACATAAATGGGCATATTTGGCTTATTATTTTTATCCATATTCCCAACCCTATTCTTCAAATAATGTTTGGCACATTATTCCAGAAATATTACCCTATTTTTTTAATTACTTTGAGACCCCGTAAGGTTATTAATTTCATCAAATACACTCTAAAAAAAAAGTTTAAAAATTATCAAAAACACCCCTACAACCTATACTTGCCAGATTCCGGCGGTGGCTGGAATCTGGCACTGTAGGTGGTGGGGGTGATTTTATCATTTTATATATTAGGGTATTTAATTAAATTAGCAAACCTATGGGCTTTTTCATAAATTTTTAAATTTTATCTCGTAATACTCCATTATCCAAAATAATAAACCAAACGCACCCAAAGATATTTTTATTAATTTCTAAATCCTACATCATAATACCCACTCAATTTAACTTTTTTTTTAAAATATTATCTTAAAAAATATCAAAATAATTAACCAAACGACCCAATACATTTGTGTGCCAGTGAATAAATAAACTAAGCTTCAAATTGTATTCGGATCTAATTTCTGATGCTTCTTGATTAATAGTATCAGAACTGGAAGTACTTTTACAGGACTGGCTTTAAAGTCCCAGGCGTACCCATTTTTTTATGATTGGTTGAACCGTTGTAGATCAAGAAAGGGTATTCTTGCAGTTCTCTCGTCTCGTTTCAGTTTTGAATATACTCCTAAAAGAGATGATGGTATGTTGATGTAAGTTTCGGATGGTATATGAATTTTTTAAACTGAAAGACATAATTTTTTACTATTGATGATGGCGGAACCTAATCCGTTGATGAACCACTATTAGCTACTTGCTTATCTTTTTAGTTTTTATATTTAATATCCGCATGCTACTAAAGCTGGGATCAACAGATTTTTCAGAATCCAAAGTTTATCTTTCACCTCGGTTTGATGCTTCCTCTTGCTCTCTTTCTTCTTTCCTCACTGTATTCTCTCATACGACGCCTAATTTATCATAGATTGGCATGTTCTTCTTCTTTAAGAAAAAGTGGGTGTTTATTTATTTACCTTGCTTGCGATTTACAACCAATCACCTCAACAATCCATCTTGCAATACTCCGACAAAAGATAATCAACTGCAAACAGTAATCCGGAAAATTTAACTCAAGTCAGTAAATTAAATATGATAATTTGTACAGTTGTTATCATTGAAGTAATTAACTGTCTTTAGACAGGCTGTTTTCCTACCTTTCTCTTTAACTCCAAACCAAATGAAATGATGTTACAAGACGAACAAAGGATCCCAATCCCAATTCCAGAAGAAATATTAGCAAAGAAACTAAATAAGAGAAAACAGAAGCCAGAGTTAAGATGCCAGACACGTTTCCCAGAACAGCTTGTTCTTCTCCATTTCACTCATTACTTTTTCAGATGAATCATTCGATTTCTTGTCTCCAGAAATACCATTTTGTTCTTGACTTGACCATGTTCTGTAACTATGAACCTCCTCTCCTTCCTCCACTTCATCATCAACATGTACAGCTTGAGCATCAAACCCGTTATTTACATCACAAACAAATGGGAAGCCAGATAAAATGTAGCTACATGATTCAGCATCGTCATCTTCATGGTTAATGGCAGTAACAATGTTAGGATCAACCACAACATCAGCCTCTGAGTCACCAGTTGCTTCAAAGAAAAAATAAGAAGACACATCAAAAACATTCTTCACGTCCATCTCTTTCGACGAAAAAGAAGAAAGCGCAACATGAGTTGGATGATTCAGGAACTTTGGTTTAATGACAGCCCACGTATATATATATATATATATATATATAGGAAGCTCTCTACATGATTGGAAAGAAACAAAAGTGAAGAACCAGGGCTGTCTTCTTTTGACTTGATTAATATGTTAACAGTAGTTCGCCGTTTTAGCTGCAGGTGGGCTTCATTTCATCAACTTGCCAATTGTTTTATGTTCAACAAAAGAAGAAAAGTTGATGTTGAAATATAAGAAAATGACCGATATAAAAAAATGTGCATCCCTTCTAGAAGAAAATATCAAATATAGGGTGGGTAATTAAGAAAAATATGATTCATAAAAATATATATATATAGATGAAAACCAGTCTTCCAGAAGGAAAGATAGTCCATGTGTCAACATCTTGGACCTTACTTGTTTGGCACCTCAAACAGTTCTCATCATTTAAGAATTGTTACTTTACCACATTCCACGATTTGCTGCAAGTATTTAGCTATAAAGAAACCCAAACTTGCATGTGTTGACATAACAAAAATTAATGGTAAATTAACTATTGAAAAAGTCATCGTCAACATGCCAACTCCAGAATTAGAAGATGGTTGAAGACAATAGAGAAAAAAAAACGTCATCAAATTTTACCAAGTTGAACAAATTCAGCGTTGAAGACTCAACCGTTAATCAATATACCACGGTTAGTATATAGGTAGGCCCATCTGTTTTTCGTCCCAATCGGTTTGTTTCTTCTTTTAGAACACAAAATGAAAACAAGTGAAATATTTAATGTTTCACGAAATCATTAATCAATGAACATGACAGGGTGTTAAACCATATTTCTGAATCGTGGATGATTCTCAATAGAGACTTGTCCTGTTAAATTATTGTTCCAAATTCCAATCAGTAGGTGGGTTTGCACAAAAAAGGGTAACCAGGATCTAGAATACAAGCTTGACTTTGTGACAACTCAACCTTATCATAACAAGATAATGTCGGGAATCGAAATTAACAGATATATACGTGAATTAAATGCATACGGCAAGACAAGGCAATTACATAGGATTCCACCAATGATTTTACCCACTATAAGTCTTAAATCTACCACGTGTCTATGGATTATTGCCTGATACTTAAAAACCCACCCGAATTGGCACGCCGATGCCTCTAATAGTCAAGTCATTTGGTTTTCGCCTTACCCTTATCAAAGAAAACAATGCGAGTAACGATTGACATTTGACTGTTGATTTATATTTATAAGCGTAGAGCTCACTCTAAATCAGTTTTACCATGATTATCAATTAGTGAGAAATACCTTAGCCAGCCACAACATTCCAACTTCTTATAATACACGGTACACAAAATCTAAGGCCATTTGTTACGTTGAGCTTAGGAAAAAAAAAACACGCGCAAAATTCATTACATTTCGGTCTAAATTTTACTATTGACTTATCAGAATTTTTTCTTTTGTCCCTTCTAGATTTCAGACCTACTAGAAGATGACCAAACTATATTCTCATGCGAGCAAGAAACATGAAAAATTAGAGACCAAGACAAACTCGCACCTGAAAAACTTGCTGCAAATTAGAGGATTGGCAATAATCATGAGCTGCAAAAGCAAAACATGAAACATATTCTTCACAGACGGATACATAAAGTCTACTTTCTAAAAAGCTGGCCAGTCTAAAGATGGAACCTGGCCTCTCTCTAGAAGCTGGCCCAGTCTAAAGATGAAACATCTTCTTCACAGACTGATTCTTCAAATTTATCTCTTCATAGCTTTTTCTACCTTCCATCAACATTGCCATAGTAGACACTATATTAAATAATAGGAATTCAGATTTTTGATACTTGAGACATAATACAAATCACAGATAAATCTTCTATGAATGCAATTACATGATCATGTGGCCTTTCAGATTTATTTAAAGACCATAATCCAACTCAAGGAGTGACCTGATGTTGACTGTCAAATCTTTATTTCATGTGTATATCCTTGCACTAAACAATATTCAGAAGCTGCATTAGATTCTTCACAGACGGATGGATAAAGTTTACCATGATGTTTCCCAGGCAATATCTAAATAATGCATAAAAAGTTAGAAATCAAAACCAAGAAATGCTAATATAATGAGCCAATCTCTCTTAAACTTTCAAGTCCCTAATAGAGTTACAACTATTGAAATAGCTCCTTTGCTCTCTTGTGCTGGTCTTCAACTGTGTGGCTGTAAGGTGATCAAAGTACATAAAATTAGAAAGCAACTAGGGAGCAGAATCACACCAGAAAGAGGATTTTTAACGAACAATTTCCTATGTGTCTTGTCCGTGGTCTTGTCTCGTAATATCTAATTTTGCAGTGCTGTGTTTGGCGTCTCAGCGGAATCAATGCAACGCTCTTTTGATTCAAGGAGGAATAGTGTCCCCACTATTCTCTTGCTAATGCAGGAACGTTTATACTCACAAGGAGGCCTTAAGGTACTTGATGTTAATTTTGACATTAGCTCACCTTCATACAATATGATCGAGTTCCTCACTAGTTTTTTGAGTCGCTTTGTAGGCAGAGGGAATTTTCCGAATAAACCCTGAGAATAGTCAGGAGGAGCATGTGAGAGACCAGCTGACACAGGGCATTGTGCCAGACAATATTGATGTCCATTGTCTGGCTGGTTTATAAACCTGGTTCCGAGAACTTCCAATAAGTGCTGGATGGACTTTCACCAGAGCAAGTTCTCGATTGCAATACAGAGGAGAATCTGTTGAGCTTGTGAAGCAATTGAACCAACTGAGGCTGCATTGCTCAATTGGCTGTTGACTTATGGCTGATTTGTGGAGGAAGAGGAATCCAACAAAATGAATGCGAGAAATATTGCGATGGTTTTTTGCTCCAAATATGACACAGGTTATAAGCTGTCACTATCCTAGCTATCTAAAAATTATATTTACTTGTTTTCAAAGAATCGTACCAAATATGAAGTTCACTTTTTGAATGCAAGAAATTCATCTTAAATAACGTCATAATGCCACTGAAAATTTTGCTCCTTGATTAGATGTCTGATCCATTGACGGCTTTGATGCATGCTGTTCAAGTAATGAACTTGCTCAGACCCTAATTACCAAAACTCTGAGGGAACGTGAAGATACAGCAACTGGAGGATATTCACCAATGTCATCACATTCATCTGGTCAGCAAACTGATGAGAATATGATAGTCAGCAAGAGATAGCCTGTGAATTGAGGGGGCCAATATCAGAATATGATGATAATGCACATTACAGCCACAGAGTGAGGATGAAATGATTGAGTCACTCGTGAAGTAGAAAATGCTTCTTGAGGCAATTGGATGAGAACAAAAATGTCTCAAATGGTGTTTTTCTTAAAGCAGCCAGTGGGTGATTTGCAGGAGAGTATGCAAGTCCCGAATTTTTTTCTGGGTTTATCCTGAGTCTGGTATTTCTTTTACTGATAGCAAAAGCTCTTGTTCAAGTGATGAGAAGACTCGAGGACAATTGATTGCTGTAGAGCAAAACATCAACAAAACGGGTCCATCAAAAGGCATTGAAAACACAAAGGATGTGGAAATGGTCGAGAAATTAGTGGAGTCCAATCAATCATGATGTGTCCAATAAATCTGTCTGACTATCATTCTCACGGTTAGGAAAATACTTTATTTGCCCATTTTGGTTTCTTGCTCTCTCTTCAATCAGAGGGTTTTTTCTGTAAATTGATATTGCTTGAAGTTTGGGGGTTTTGCTTGAACTGGGTTGGGTGCGTTTGCTTGTGGTGGTGATGATTGAGAAAGCCGGTCGTGTTCAGCTTGGGCTGAACATGTCTAGTTCTATGTTGATGTTCTAGATTGTAAAAGAAATTTAACCTTGACTTATTTAAGATTTAGTATTCCGGAAGTCTATTTGTGGATGATTTCTTAGGGAGTTTGACCTTGTCATGCTTGTTTGATTTGTAGTATAAATGTCCTTCAATAGAAAATATAGCTCTTGATTCACTCTTTCAAATAAGATCTGCGTTTTCCTAATAAAGTTAAATAGTAAAATGGGTTTTTTCAAATATTATTTTATATTATTTAATTTTTTAAACCCTCTAAATTTATTAATTTAATTAATCCCCTAATTTTTTTGAAATTACAAAACACCTCCGATAACCACATTTATCAGATTCCGACCACCACTGCTAGAAGTTGGCCGAATCTGTATAATGGACACTACCGACTGAATCTGCAGTAGTACGCTGTCTAGCCTTTTTCGGCCAGATCTACAGCTAGATTTATCGAAAAATGCCATATCGACGCAAGACCGGCAAGATCAGGCCGATCATGCTTCGATACGGCGACTCTGGCCACCCTCCGGCTGTCTGCATTTAATGGGTAGTTTGGAAGTGTTTTTGTTACCTTTTAATATTTTATTAAGGGGTGTTTAATAAATAACAAACATAAATGGGCATATTGGCTTATTATTTTTATCCATATCCCACCCTATTCTTCAATAATGTTTGGCACATTATTCCAGAAATATACCCTATTTTTTTAATTACTTTGAGACCCCGTAAGGTATTAATTTCATCAATACACTCTAAAAAAAATTTTAAAAATTATCAAAAACACCCTACAACCTATACTTGCCAGATTCCGGCGGTGGCTGGAATCTGGCACTGTAGGTGGTGGGGGTGATTTTATCATTTTATATATTAGGGTATTTAATTAATAGCAAACCTATGGGCTTTTTCTAAATTTTTAAATTTTACTCGTAATCTCATTTCCAAAATAATAACAAACGCACCAAAGATTTTTTATTAATTTCTAAATCTACATCTAATACCCACTAATTTAACTTTTTTTTAAAATTATCTTAAAAATTCAAAATAATAACCAAACGACCCAATACATTTGTGTGCCAGTGAATAAATAAACTAAGCTTCAAATTGTATTCGGATCTAATTTTGATGCTTCTTGATTATAGTATCAGAACGGAAGTACTTTTACAGGACTGGCTTTAAAGTCCCAGGCGTACCATTTTTTTATGATTGGTTGAACCGTTGTAGATCAAGAAAGGGTATTCTTGCAGTTCTCTCGTCTCGTTTCAGTTTTGAATATACTCCTAAAAGAGATGATGGTATGTTGATGTAAGTTTCGGATGGTATATGATTTTTTAACTGAAAGACATAATTTTTTACTATTGATGATGGCGAACCTAATCCGTTGATGAACCACTATTAGCTACTTGCTTATCTTTTTAGTTTTTATATTTAATATCCATGCTACAAAGCTGGATCAACAGATTTTCAGAATCCAATATTTATCTTTCACCTCGGTTTGATGCTTCCTCTTGCTCTCTTTCTTCTTTCCTCACTGTATTCTCTCATACGACGCCTATTATCATAGATTGGCATGTTCTCTTCTTTAAGAAAAAGTGGGTGTTTATTATTTACCTTGCTTGCATTTACAACCAATACCCTCAACATCCATCTTGCAATACTCCGACAAAAGATAATCAACTGCAAACAGTAATCCGAAAATTTAACTCAAGTCAGTAAATTAAATATGATATTTGTACAGTTGTTATCATTGAAGTAATTAACTGTCTTTAGACAGGCTGTTTCCTACCTTTCTCTTTAACTCCAAACCAAATGAAATGTGTTACAAGACGAACAAAGGATCCCAATCCCAATTCCAGAAAATATTGCAAAGAAACTAAATAAGAGAAAACAAGCCAGAGTTAAGATGCCAGACACGTTTCCCAGAACAGCTTGTTCTTCTCCATTTCACTCTGACTTTTTCAGATGAATCATTCGATTTCTTGTCTCCAGATACCATTTGTTCTTGACTTGACCATGTTCTGTAACTATGAACCTCCTCTCCTTCCTCCACTTCATCATCAACATGTACCTCTTGATTTAAGATGTGAAAAATAATCATATTTAACTTTCTTTTATAAAAAGAGAGTTAGAAAATTGTTAAAATATTATATATAAATAGTAAAACAAAAGGGATGCTTTTGTTGTATTGGTACGTTGGGTTGTCTTCCGTAGATTTGAAAACAAATAAAATAAAATCACGAGTTGAGTGACAGAAAAAGCCGAGAGAGGTAAGCATCAACTTAATCTCTGTTTAGACAGCCCCTGCCTGCCACACTCCTTAGTTTTTCAAATTCAAATAGTGGCTTTTTGGAGGGAGAACAGAGCACAACCTAATTGCCCTTGTGGTTGTGGACTTCTAACGGGTCCATAATTTTGTGGGACCCACCAGGCGATCTATGTTCTTGTCTTTTGTCTCCTATTTTAATAATCAAAATAGATCCTTAAAACAAAAAGGATTCAATCTGGACCGCTCCTTCTCTCGATTTCATACAATAACGCAGGCTCTTGCCAGTTTAGCATTCATAGTTGTTATATTACCCTTATCATTATGTATGTTACCAAGAGTTTTAAAATTATAATTTCATAGCAATATGTAATTATATATGTAAAAGTAAAAACACAACCTGGGAGTTTTTGCAAATTTGAGAGAACAAGAGGGCCATATGAGTCATGACCAAATCAGAAAATACTGGAAATAATTAGAAAAATAATTTTATGGGAATTATTACCAGGCAGCTCTAGAGGTAGGGCCGCAGGGTTATAGAAATAGAAGTACAAGACGGTAGAGAAAAGACAAATATTTTGGAAAAACAAAAAGGAAAAAAATTCATTTCCCTTTTACCTTCCCCATTAATCACGCGAATGACATAAAAAGGACCCCTTATTATTGGAAATATCAAACTTGTCCTCATTTTGCCCTTTTTTTATCACTCAACGGTATCCAATTACTCTTAACCCTGAAAATGACATTAATTAATTATTCTTCATTATATCATTCACCAAACTTTAATTATATCATCAAACTACCAAACTAAATTTAACCCCACTTAGTCATTTCATGCTTATGTTTACTTCTAAGCAAAATAAAGGATTAGTTTTCATAATAACATTTATTAATGTGTCACCAATTTAAGCCATTACATATGGATTTATTTGGGAGTGAGGAGATAATGTTGATTTGGATAATTAGTTAAAATACTTTATGCACAACGACAACGGTAACTGTCACATGGTAAAGTGGCATTCTTGATATAAACCAAAACACTAAGGTTAAATAAAAAGAATTGTGTTGATAAAGTGACGGGCATCAGAAAATTTGAAACGAGTGGCCGTTTGAAGTCCAAGTCTAAACTTGAAAATCCCACCCGACATAAATACAACCATCAAACGAACTCTAACTCAACCTGAAATTTAAAATTCTTCTCCTCACCAAGAACATTGACCAAAGACAGATTAATCTTGAAGCATGACGGGCCTGGTAATGGTGAGAGTTGGATGTGGTGGTGCTGGTAAAGGAAACAAAGGAAACAGAGACAGTGATGAAGAACAGAACCAGCTTTCACTGGCGGAGATTCTTATAGCAGCTCTCAAAAAATCAATGATGTCCTGTCATGTTGATAGAGATGAAGATGTTATCTCTACGGTTGATAATATGGATATCGGCTGGCCTACTAATGTAGAACACATAACCCACGTCACCTTTGATCCTTTCAATGGCTTTCTTGGTCTTCCTGTTGAGTTCGAAGTTGAGGTCCCATGTCAAGTTCCAAGTGCTAGGTACTCGTTTATTTTATTGCTCTTGTTCAATTTTTAACTAGTCTTTATCCGGGCTCTTGTTTATGCTTTGGAATGTTTGAAATTTGAATGTGCGCTCTTATGTACGGATTAGCACAGATCTTTAAATGAGGTACCATGTAGTTTCATTCCAGCTGAAAGTTGGTTCTTCTAGCTCATGTTGATGGGATTCTGAACTATATAACACTGTAGGGAGGTTAATCATACACCGTTTCGAAGCCCTAAACCTTCTTTTCTTTGCTGAAAAATTCAGCTGAGTATAGGGGCTAAGTATAACTTCTACTTGAATTTAATCTATTTTATAAAATTTAAACCCAACCTCGTTGTTATCATAAGTTGGAGAGAGCCCCTGGTTTCTCATCTCCCTGATTAATATAATTCAAGATTAACAATTTTGCTCTCTCCCAATTATTCATTTTCTATGTAGCGAAAAAATGAAATTTGGGTTCAGAATAGTCTTACTAGTGTTAATGGCTTTTGTGATCTTCATATAGTCATAAATAAGATGCAAGAATTGTTTAAAGGTATTAGATTTACCACTTGAGATTTCTTTAACGCAGGAAAGAAAAAACCAATAAAAGATTTTCTCAATTCATCAACTATGCAGAGTTTTAGTTTCTTTCCATTCCAATTTCGAAATGTATTGCATGGATTTTCACTTGCTAATTTGCAATTGCAATAATCCAGTCCATTTTTTTGTAGTATGTTTCGTGTTAGCTCTTTTCTCTGGATATATGTATTGTTTTTAACGAACATTTCCTATGTGTCTTGTCCGTGGTCTTGTCTCTCGAATATCTAATTTTGCAGTGCTAGTGTGTTTGGCGTCTCAGCGGAATCAATGCAACGCTCTTTTGATTCAAGGAGGAATAGTGTCCCCACTATTCTCTTGCTAATGCAGGAACGTTTATACTCACAAGAAGGCCTTAAGGTACTTGATGTTAAATTTTGACATTAGCTCACCTTCATACAATATGAGCATCGAGTTCCTCACTAGTTTTTGAGTCGCTTTGTAGGCAGAGGGAATTTTCCGAATAAACCCTGAGAATAGTCAGGAGGAGCATGTGAGAGACCAGCTGAACAGGGGCATTGTGCCAGACAATATTGATGTCCATTGTCTGGCTGGCCTTATAAAAGCCTGGTTCCGAGAACTTCCATCAGGAGTGCTGGATGGACTTTCACCAGAGCAAGTTCTCGATTGCAATACAGAGGAAGAATCTGTTGAGCTTGTGAAGCAATTGAAGCCAACTGAGGCTGCATTGCTCAATTGGGCTGTTGATCTTATGGCTGATGTTGTGGAGGAAGAGGAATCCAACAAAATGAATGCGAGAAATATTGCGATGGTTTTTGCTCCAAATATGACACAGGTTATAAGCTGTCAACTATCCTAGCTATCTAAAAATTATATTTACTTGTTTTCAAATGAGAAGTCGTACCAAATACGAAGTTCTACTTTTTGAATGCAAGAAATTCATCTTAAATAACGTCATAATGCCACTGAAAATTTTGCTCCTTGATTAGATGTCTGATCCATTGACGGCTTTGATGCATGCTGTTCAAGTAATGAACTTGCTCAAGACCCTAATTACCAAAACTCTGAGGGAACGTGAAGATACAGCAACTGGAGGATATTCACCAATGTTATCACATTCATCTGGTCAGCAAACTGATGAGGAATATGATAGTCAGCAAGAGAGGGATAGCAGCTGTGAATTGAGGGGGCCAATATCAGAATATGATGATAATGCACATTACAGCCACAGTAGTGAGGATGAAGATGAAATTGAGTCACTCGGTGAAGTAGAAGAATGCTTCTTGAGGCAATTGGATGAGAACAAAAATGTCTCAAATGGTGGTTTCTTAAAGCAGCCAGTGGGTGATTTGCAGGGAGAGTATGCAAGTCCCAGAAGTTTTTCTGGGTTTAATCCTGAGTCTGGTATTTCTTTTACTGATAGCAAAAGCTCTTGTTCAAGTGATGGAGAAGACTCGAGGACAAGTATGATTGCTGTAGAGCAAAACATCAACAAAACGGGTCCATCAAAAGGCATTGAAAACACAAAGGATGTGGAAATGGTCGAGAAATTAGTGGAGTCAGCATCAATCATGAGTGTCCAATAAATCTGTCTGACTATCATTCTCACGGTTAGGAAAAATACTTTATTTGCCCATTTTGGTTTTCTTGCTCTCTCTTCAATCAGAGGGTTATTTCTGTAAATTGATATTGCTTGAAGTTTGGGGGTTTTGCTTGAACTGGGTTGGGTGCGTTTGCTTGTGGTGGTGGATGATTGAGAAAGCCGGTCGTGGTTCAGCTTGGGCTGAACATGTACTAGTTCTATGTTGATGTTCTAGATTGTAAAAGAAATTTAACCTTGACTTATTTAAGATTTAGTATTCCGGAAGTCTATTTGTGGATGATTTCTTAGGGAGTTTGACCTTGTCATGCTTGTTTGATTTGTAAGTATAAATGTCCTTTAATAGCTAAAATATAATGGCGATTCACTCTTCCAAATAGTATTATGTGTTCTCCCAATAAAGTTAAATAGTAAAATTAGCTTATTCTCAAAAATACCCTAACAACCCACATTTACTAGATTCTGGCCAGCTTCTAACAGTGGTGGCTGGAATCTGGTATAATAGCGCACTACCAGCTGAATCTGGCTAGTAGTGCGTCGATCTAATCTTTTCAGATCAGATTCATGACAGCTAGTGGCCGTAGCCAGTCGTCGACGATGGCCGTATCTTTGGCTATCGTTGACGACCAAATGCAACCAAATCTGGCCGTCAATGGCTAGATCTAGCCGTAAATCTGGCATTTTCTAGTCAGATCCATCGTGGATCTAACCGAAAAAGGTCATATCGACACACGACCAGTAAGATCCAGCCGATCATGCACCGATACGGTAACTCTAGTAATGGTGGTCGGCTATCTATATTTAATGGGTGAATTGGGGGTATTTTTGTTAACTTTTAATATTTTATTATAGGGGTGTTTAATAAATAAACAAATATAGAGAGTATTTTTATTAATTTCTAAATCTTACATCGTAATACCCATCTAATTTAATTTTTTTCAAAATATTATTTAAAAAAGTATCATAATAATCAGCCAAACGACTCAATACATTTGTGTGCCAGAATAAATAAACTAAGCTTCAAATTGTATTCGGATCTAATTTCTGATGCTTCTTGATTAATAGTATCAGAACTGGAAGTACTTTTACAGGACTGGCTTTAAAGTCCCAGGCGTACACATTTTTTTATGATTGGTTGAACCGTTGTAGATCAAGAAAGGGTATTCTTGCAGTTCTCTCGTCTCGTTTCAGTTTTGAATATACTCCTAAAAGAGATGATGGTATGTTGATGTAAGTTTCGGATGGTATATGAATTTTTTAAACTGAAAGACATAATTTTTTACTATTGATGATGGCGGAACCTATTCCGTTGATGAACCACTATTAGCTACTTGCTTATCTTTTTAGTTTTTATATTTAATATCCGCATGCTACTAAAGCTGGGATCAACAGATTTTTCAGAATCCAAAGTTTATCTTTCACCTCGGTTTGATGCTTCCTCTTGCTCTCTTTCTTCTTTCCTCACTGTATTCTCTCATACGACGCCTAATTTATCATAGATTGGCATGTTCTTCTTCTTTAAGAAAAAGTGGGTGTTTATTTATTTACCTTGCTTGCGATTTACAACCAATCACCTCAACAATCCATCTTGCAATACTCCGACAAAAGATAATCAACTGCAAACAGTAATCCGGAAAATTTAACTCAAGTCAGTAAATTAAATATGATAATTTGTACAGTTGTTATCATTGAAGTAATTAACTGTCTTTAGACAGGCTGTTTTCCTACCTTTCTCTTTAACTCCAAACCAAATGAAATGATGTTACAAGACGAACAAAGGATCCCAATCCCAATTCCAGAAGAAATATTAGCAAAGAAACTAAATAAGAGAAAACAGAAGCCAGAGTTAAGATGCCAGACACGTTTCCCAGAACAGCTTGTTCTTCTCCATTTCACTCATTACTTTTTCAGATGAATCATTCGATTTCTTGTCTCCAGAAATACCATTTTGTTCTTGACTTGACCATGTTCTGTAACTATGAACCTCCTCTCCTTCCTCCACTTCATCATCAACATGTACAGCTTGAGCATCAAACCCGTTATTTACATCACAAACAAATGGGAAGCCAGATAAAATGTAGCTACATGATTCAGCATCGTCATCTTCATGGTTAATGGCAGTAACAATGTTAGGATCAACCACAACATCAGCCTCTGAGTCACCAGTTGCTTCAAAGAAAAAATAAGAAGACACATCAAAAACATTCTTCACGTCCATCTCTTTCGACGAAAAAGAAGAAAGCGCAACATGAGTTGGATGATTCAGGAACTTTGGTTTAATGACAGCCCACGTATATATATATATATATATATATATAGGAAGCTCTCTACATGATTGGAAAGAAACAAAAGTGAAGAACCAGGGCTGTCTTCTTTTGACTTGATTAATATGTTAACAGTAGTTCGCCGTTTTAGCTGCAGGTGGGCTTCATTTCATCAACTTGCCAATTGTTTTATGTTCAACAAAAGAAGAAAAGTTGATGTTGAAATATAAGAAAATGACCGATATAAAAAAATGTGCATCCCTTCTAGAAGAAAATATCAAATATAGGGTGGGTAATTAAGAAAAATATGATTCATAAAAATATATATATATAGATGAAAACCAGTCTTCCAGAAGGAAAGATAGTCCATGTGTCAACATCTTGGACCTTACTTGTTTGGCACCTCCAACAGTTCTCATCATTTAAGAATTGTTACTTTACCACATTCCACGATTTGCTGCAAGTATTTAGCTATAAAGAAACCCAAACTTGCATGTGTTGACATAACAAAAATTAATGGTAAATTAACTATAGAAAAAGTCATCGTCAACATGCCAACTCCAGAATTAGAAGATGGTTGAAGACAATAGAGAAAAAACAACATCATCAAATTTTACCAAGTTGAACAAATTCAGCGTTGAGGACTCAACCGTCAATCAATACACCACGGTTAGTATATAGGCAGGCCCATCTGTTTTTCGTCCTAATCGGTTTGTTTCTTCTTTTAGAACACAAAATGAAAACAAGTGAAATATTTAATGTTTCACGAAATCATTAATCAATGAACATGACAGGGTGTTAAACCATATTTCTGAATCGTGGATGATTCTCAATAGAGACTTGTCCTGTTAAATTATTGTTCCAAATTCCAATCAGTAGGTGGGTTTGCACAAAAAAGGGTAACCAGGATCTAGAATACAAGCTTGACTTTGTGACAACTCAACCTTATCATAACAAGATAATGTCGGGAATCGAAATTAACAGATATATACGTGAATTAAATGCATACGGCAAGACAAGGCAATTACATAGGATTCCACCAATGATTTTACCCACTATAAGTCTTAAATCTACCACGTGTCTATGGATTATTGCCTGATACTTAAAAACCCACCCGAATTGGCACGCCGATGCCTCTAATAGTCAAGTCATTTGGTTTTCGCCTTACCCTTATCAAAGAAAACAATGCGAGTAACGATTGACATTTGACTGTTGATTTATATTTATAAGCGTAGAGCTCACTCTAAATCAGTTTTACCATGATTATCAATTAGTGAGAAATACCTTAGCCAGCCACAACATTCCAACTTCTTATAATACACGGTACACAAAATCTAAGGCCATTTGTTACGTTGAGCTTAGGAAAAAAAAAACACGCGCAAAATTCATTACATTTCGGTCTAAATTTTACTATTGACTTATCAGAATTTTTTCTTTTGTCCCTTCTAGATTTCAGACCTACTAGAAGATGACCAAACTATATTCTCATGCGAGTAAGAAACATGAAAAATTAGAGACCAAGACAAACTCGCACCTGAAAAACTTGCTGCAAATTAGAGGATTGGCAATAATCATGAGCTGCAAAAGCAAAACATGAAACATATTCTTCACAGACGGATACATAAAGTCTACTTTCTAAAAAGCTGGCCAGTCTAAAGATGGAACCTGGCCTCTCTCTAGAAGCTGGCCCAGTCTAAAGATGAAACATCTTCTTCACAGACTGATTCTTCAAATTTATCTCTTCATAGCTTTTTTTACCTTCCATCAACATTGCCATAGTAGACACTATATTAAATAATAGGAATTCAGATTTTTGATACTTGAGACATAATACAAATCACAGATAAATCTTCTATGAATGCAATTACATGATCATGTGGCCTTTCAGATTTATTTAAAGACCATAATCCAACTCAAGAAGTGACCTGATGTTGACTGTCAAATCTTTATTTCATGTGTATATCCTTGCACTAAACAATATTCAGAAGCTGCATTAGATTCTTCACAGACGGATGGATAAAGTTTACCATGATGTTTCCCAGGCAATATCTAAATAATGCATAAAAAATTAGAAATCAAAACCAAGAAATGCTAATATAATGAGCCAATCTCTCTAAAACTTTCAAGTCCCTAATTGAGTTACAACTATTGAAATAGCTCCTTTGCTCTCCAGTGCTGGTCTTCAACTGTGTGGCTGTAAGGTGATCAAAGTACATAAAATTAGAAAGCAACTAGGGAGCAGAATCACACCAGAAAGAGGATTTGGTCTGTGAGGTATTTACAAAATACTAACGTGGGATAAAAGTAATAAGTGAGAGGTAAAAAAAGAAGCACTCATCACTCAGAAATGGGGATAGAAAGCTTTTGTACTGTCTATTCTTTGTGTCGTCTTTGAAACCTTCAGTAATGCAATCACAAACATCAATAGGGTTGCTGAAAGCTACTTGAAGCTGCAAAAAAAAGCTTCACAACTCCAAATTAAAAAAAAAAATTGTCAAAATAAGATACTACTGACAGGTTTGACCATTGATCACAACATAGCAAAGATAAACAAACATTATTATGAAAGCTCAACTCACCCTGTACATACAAGCTCAACTTCTTCATAGGTCATGAGGAAAAAAAATCAAGAACTAGAAACAGTCACGATGACAAAGCACAAAAACATTAAAATGCTACAAGAAGACAAGAATTCATAAGCAGTGTCAAATGTCAAGAAACAAGAACTCAATCCTCTAGTCAGATACAATGTTGATACCGATGTGGAAGGAGAAACTTCACAAAGGAAGAACTATAGCAAATAAGATACTGAAAAGATTTGGATATGAAATAGGCCCCAACGTATTCTCATTATCAACAATTTAAATTGGCTAATATTAGAAATATGCATGCTAACGTGGATGTAGTGAAAATAAGTTACACTTAGCAAAGAGCAAAAGAGGAAGGTTATAGTACACTGCACTTCAGACAGACAACAAGCATCCTAACCAGCCTGCATTGAAAAGCTTTTTATTTCAATGGTCAGACATGGTTTTCACATTGAGTCACTGTAGACTAAGAGACTGCAGCATCTCTATTTTCAAATATTTGTTTGGAGAAACTATCTACTTCCTACTGGCTGTTTCCGGTTGCAAATTGGTGTGAACTGTCTAAGTAAAATTTTAAAAGATGAAGTCCTTGCAAAGACCAAATATAGTACAGTATCGACTCTTAAGAAGAGTAAAGGGAAAAGGGGATTAAAAAAGTACAATTCGTCATTGTGAACAAACAATATTAATCCTTCAGCCAAATTTGTCGTGGGCAAGAGTTTACTAGTGAAATGAAGAAGAGTTTGGATTTGTGTGTGAGTTAGCAAAAGCATGTATATGCATATATACAGTAGTTTGTAGAAGTCTTTCGCAAAATAAGAAAGATTCAATAAGTGTGTCAACAGGAAACCAAAAAGTTCATTAAGGCCAACAGCACAGACCTCCATTCATATCCTCACATAACGATGTACCTCTTCATCCTATCCTTGTCAATCAATTATCTCTGGCCACCTACAAAAAATGTCATGCTGGTTAAAACTGATTAACAATGAAATATACAAAAATGCAACATATACTTCTATAACAACATACCTATCCTGGTATCAAGTGAACTATCCAGGAAAGAGAACATAAGCATGCAGAATGTTAGATAGAAAAAAAGTAAAATCACCCATGAGAAAATTAATAAAGCAATATATTCAAGAATTGGAAAACAATGTTCACTAGACAAGTTCCTAATTTGAGTTATAACATGATCCTAATATTAGTATTTGATGTGACATCCATTGTATGAACTATGAAGTACACAAAAAAAATAAAAATAAAAAAATAAAGAAAGACAAGAGATCAACACAGTTTTCTCAGCAAATATGTATATGGTAACTGAACATTGATACATATCCTCAATGGAAACAACATTGACAAGCACTCAGTATAACTTTGATTTTGACCCAACCAATATAGCACAATTCTTGGAAAATGATTCTGGTGGCTAAAAAACTAATTTTTTTTTTTTTCTTTATATGTATCTTTTTGGACGCAATCACGCAATGGCCTATGCCAGGGAACACGGGAAAGAATAAAGAACAATGCACTATGCAGTCACAAAATATGCAGGAGATAACATACTTGTAAATCTTTAAGTATCTCCAACACAATGAATTACTTCCTGATTCCTGAAAACAAACGCTGCCAATATTAAGAGAAACAAAAAGGTTTTTATCAAAAGAAAATAAGCAAAAATGCCAATAAGGACAGGAACTCTACAGCGAAAGAAAAAAGAGAGGCACAGGGGGGGATATGTGCTACAGAGGTTTCGTAAAACATCATACCAACAACGTATTTTGTGGGAAAAATCAATAAATTAATAATTGATGTCTAAATGAATTTCCATGATACACAAATTACAAATTGTATTGGCACAGGATGCACCATGAATTACAAGTTTCTGGGATTTCAATCCCAAGAGGCAATTACAAGGAGGATGGAGTAATGCATGTAAGCACCGATTTATCTCAACCATCCCAGATGCAGATACTGAGGTCACTCCCGAACATCCAGATTGCACGAGAGCACATATCATAGAGCATTCTGCTTCCTTCCATGACTCAACCTTCCAATCAATAAGGTTTATTCTGTTTGTTGTCTCTCTTAAGCTGAACTTTCAATTTCTTACCACTTAATTGGAATCCATTCATCATAGCAATGGCGTTTTGAGCAGCAACTGGTCCGTCATAACTGACAAATCCTGCAAATAAAGGCTTACTAAGATATACAACCCTACGTATTTCCAATGAATTCAGAGTTAAGAATAATTTGCTCACCAAAACATTTGCTTACACCAGTAGCTTTATCAACAAAAACTTTGGCGCTCAGGACCCTACCAAATTGTTGAAAAGCATTGGCAAGATCTTGGTCACCAAAATCTTGAGGTATGTGATAAATGAATAGATTAGCACCCGGTGGACCTAAGTAAGAAGATAGCATAAATTAACGGAATAAACCTCCAAGAGCTTTCCATGAAAACAAGTGAAATGAAGCAAAAGATGGCAAACCTTCAAGCTGACCCCCAGAACTTGTACCAGGACTCGATGAAGCTGCTGAGTTAGTATTTGCACCTGTAGGTGTGACCGAACCAGGTGAACTGCTCAAAGGTCGGTGACCCAACATTCCTCCAGGATATGCCATGGGATACTGAAGAGCAGGTACATTAGGATAACCTGAGCCCACATAACTTGCAGGAGGTATTGCATAATTTCTAGGGCCCATATTTGGTGAGAGGTCAGGTGTGGCACCACGTATTGCATTTCCTTGATTTACAGGAGGGATTATACCATGAAAGGCATGTTGATTCTGCATTGGTGGTAGGCGGTACTGCATAAGTCCATAGGCCCCAGGAGCCTACAAAGAGAAGAGATGATCAACAACTTATAAGTCAATTTTGATTTTAAGTACTATTCAGGAAGTGTGGTACAAAGCCAAAATAGGTGAAATTGCTGATCATTTCTACTATACTAGCCCAGATGCATTGCAAAAAATTTAATAAACACCATATAAAGCAAACATAACTGAACTTGCCTGATATCCATATCCATTATATGGGGGAACATACCCTACTGGCAAGGCTCCGAACAATGAGGGATGTTGAGAATCAACATTTGGTACATTAGAAGCCTGGGATTGAGCTTTCTGGGCCCTTCTTGCTTGTCTTTCCTTTTCTGTATCTGCCCATTTGACAACCAAAGGAACACTTGAACCCTAGCAGAAACAAAGGATAACCATCAGAATAAAATCACAGAAATAAATTAGCCCAGCAGTCCCAGGCTTCTAATTGTATATAAGCAAATGGTAATTATAAATCCAACTCAACAACTTCAAAAATAGTACTGTAGATTAACACATTGAAGTTAATTGCTCTAGGCTTAAGAGCATACTCAGAAGCAAATTTTCTGTCTTTAATTGTAATCCTACTATTGATTACCATGGCAGATCTATTGAAGAAAGATAAGAAGGGACAGTGCAACACAAGTTTAGGGCCAAAAAGAAAGATATAACCTCAGATGTCTTTGTCCAGAGAAAGCTAAAAGAATTATCAGAACATTGTACTCCAAGTAATTTCTTCTAAAATACCAAATAGAACAGGAATAGATCTCCTAAACAAGTACCAGCAACCCAGAGGTTAATTTTTTGAGATAATATCTCAACTACAAAAAGAATATAAATATTAGACAAACCTCCATTTTATGTTTTCCATTGATAGCCTCCAAGGCAGCAAGGGCTTGTTCTTTTGTCTCGTACTTCAAAAAAGCACAACCTGCAATAAAGAGAAACATGTAGACAAATAAACTATTTTGCTAACCTTGAATAAGATAATTCATTGTTTGGAAACAATTAAGCCAGAGACATGGAAAAGGAAAAAAAAAAAAAAGGATCTTCCAAGCACCTTTACTCGTTTGCTGAGAACCTCTTAAAATTTGTAAATCCTTTATTGTACCATATTTAGAGAACAAAGCAGAAACTTCAGCTTCAGAAACATTCTTCGGCAGCATACCTACAAAAAGTTTGTGTTCTAGATTGCAAAGACAGCAACCAAAAACAAAAGATCAGAATACATGATATGAATATAGTATAAAATGCAGCAAATGGAGCAGCATCAGACAAATGAGATTTACTGCTGCAACAACACACTTTAAAGGAGATATAAGTACCAAGTATTAAAAATATATTATACCTAGCCTTTCCAATTCGCCATCTGCATATTTCACTTGCAACGGACTAGATGCCTGAATTGAACAATGAGCAAGAATAACATGAGCAGGTCAAAATCAGCAATCAGCTGTGGCAACACACTTAAATCAACGGAATTCATGTAAGCACTTACTCATCAAATTTTTCCATTTCTATTTTTCATAAAATTGGATTTAATCAAGAAGTTCAAACCATAAGATCATAAATAACTAGTAAGCATATGCAAGAACACAAAGGCTTAACTGGGTAAACACTTGAAAGTCCAGTGAGGCCTAAATAAGGCACTAAAGTAAAGATCATACTTTTTAGATCTGCGTTTGAAAGCAGAATCAATCAGTTAATAAATAAAATATTCAGTTTAGCTCTTTTTCATGGATTTCAATTCTATTTTGACAAAAAGTTTGTCCCATTTCTCCATAATCATTTGCAATTATTCACAGCTAGTCCTCAGTATTTTCCCTTCATATCTAGTCTATCCAAACCAATAACCATTTGACAAATGCAATTCACCAAAACCCATTGCTCTTTTCTTCCATCAACAATACACTTTGCTATGTGATTAGAAACGCACAACCAACAATAATAGAATTGGCAATTGCAAAACAATTATATCTCCAAGAAGAAGCATTGACCTTCAAAAGGACCATACAAGTAATAATTGGCCAAACGTCCAACTCCAAATGAAAAGAAAACAAAAGGAACAGGATACAAACCCAGACAATTGATTCTATTTAATGCACATAAAAAGTTTCATAATGCAAATTTCAACTCTCCAAAAATTTAAGCATGTTGTATTTTGCAAGTCTCTGTTTATACGTTATAAACAGAGCCATTAATTTGGTGATACATAATCTAGGTACTTCCGTTTCACAGCATACCATGCACAAAACCAAACTAAAGACACTGTTTTACAATGTGGATCAACACATTGCATCATATTTGCTTCCTAATCTACTTTGAAAACAAGTAAATGTTAACTTCAAAACTAACAAATAAGTATACACCATTAATTACTTAATATAATTATTGAACACAATGTGAATTAATCTACAAATACTAACACAGTAAATGCAGCAATTAGTTTCAGTTAACAACTAATTATTTCACTAATAGTTATAGTTGGACACTGAACAGCTTCTCAGATATTTGACCACATTACAACATTTTATCAAGTTATTAGATCTGGAGATCATTATTATAAGCAATTAAACATAAATTCTAATAATATTGACTGATAATGTACGAAGTAATCTATAATAAAACCCAAAGAAATACACATAATTGAACTAACCCCTGGAAGTGTCTTCTTATTATGACAGGCATTGACCGCCTTATCGGCCTCCTGTCTCGATGGACATATTACAAAACAACACCCTACAAACCAAATACACCAAGATTAGGGTTTAAGACTCGCACTGACCAGACAAATCTCAAACAAAACAAAACAAATCACACATTCTTAACAAACACAATAATTTTTTAAAAAACGAAAAAAAAAAAGAACAAGCTTGCAATAATGCAAGATTTGAAAGTAACCTCTCGAGGCACGAGTGGTCTTGTCTTTGATGATATTGACCTCGTCGACCAGGGCGAACTCTTTGAACATTGAAAGAAGCTGAGCTTCGTTCATGTGTTTGGGTACTTGACCTACGAATAGCTTGACGCTTTCTTCGTTGGAATTCTTTTCTTTTTTACCCTCCGCCATTAATGCCTTAAACACACAAACAGGAACACAACTATCGCTCTGTGCCTCTGGTTCTACTTGTTGTCTTGGTTTCTCTCTGTATAAAATTGCTTGTTTTGCGTTGGTTTTTCTCTCTCTAGATTTTCTCTTTCTTCGTGTAGTCGTCCCTTTTTGTTTTTGTTTGGGGAAATTTGGGGATTTCTGGATGGCAAAGTTGGATCTTCAGTAGATTTAATGTAATTAAATTACATCTTAGTGGGCTTTGTTTTAGATTTATTAACAATATTACCCTTACAGCTGTTTCAGTTCTTGGGTTGATGATCGGTGTACATGTACAGTATTGAGTTGAATGGAAGACTTTCGTACTTCCATTACTCTGTCATCTCAAATGACGTCTCTGCCCTTTCTTCTCACTGTCTTATTCCAAGTCTGCATATTTTTTTTTAATCAAACAAATTGATGGATCACGTGGGGCAGATGCGTCTTGTTGGCTTATACAATGATTTAAACCATTTAGTTAACTATCCATTTGTCTTAATTGCCAATTCTCTTTAACGCTATATTATTGTCACACTCATTATTTTGATGTAATATAAATATATATTAAAAAAATAATTTAATTATATATTTGAGAGATTCATATTTGCTATAATTGGCATGCCAACTCTTTATCTTGTTATGGATTAGTGGGAAAAAAAAAAAAAACCAACTTTTTAGCTCATTGTCAAAACAAGTTTTCCCTTGATTCTTTTTTAATTTACTGTGCGGTACCCACTCGTGACGTGTCCACAAATAAATGTAAACTTAAAGAAACAGAAATGTTCCATGGTTGGGGAATTAGGCTTTTTGTTTTTTACTTCATTAATTTGCATCTGATTGATCTAAAAATTCAATTACTATATTACTTCCATAAATTCAACTTAATTAAAATATTATCTTTAAAATAAATAGTATTATTGGAGATAGCTTTAGTCAAGATGAAGCAATAAATACATGTGGATCACCAACAAACAATAAAGACGGCATTCCTTTTTGGTTGAATCATCATTGCAATTTACAACTACCCCTCTACCTCATTGCTGATTATGCATTAATACATCTTCAAATAGTCCCTTTCCACTTTCAGATTGCTTCTCCAAAAATTCAGGTTGGATTTTTACAATCAAGTCTTATGTTTTTGACATGTTATATTTTCATTCATTATGTTTAATTAATTTGTTGGAGGTAATTACTAATTACGAAAAAAGAAAGCATGAAATTCAGCAAAGAAGAAGAAAAAATAACATCAGTTGAGTTTGAGTTGACCATTCCTGGTTGGGTCATTTTCAGCAGAAAAGGGTACGGATGCCGTTAAATGTTAGGGGTAAGATAGTGAAGAGAAAGGGCACAAGTGTAAAAAGAGAAGGAGGGGTATAACGGTAGATTAGCGTGAAAACTGAGGCACAAAGATAAGTGCGCCAGACTGTCCCGCCAAGGCCTCCGCTTAGCTTCCAACACTGCCACTTCTGTTTCCGTTGCAACTTGCAATACAAACACACCACTTCAAATATTTACCCCCACCCTCTCGGTTTAAAAAAGTGAACATTATTATAACTAGCAGTCAAAATGCCCAATTCACCGACATAAAACATAAATGTCATATATAAATTAATTATATCAAAACTTTTTATATTTTCAGTTTGACTTGGATAAACTAAAAGTTGTTTGATATGACTTAAATCATATTATATGATAAATCATGACTTAGTCGGCATGTCCAAGGATGTGATTTTATTTATTTAAAAAAGGCTTTATTGAATTGAAAACAAATCCAAATAATGCATGAAACCAATATCCAGCAAAACATTTGAGTGGGACCCTAAAAATCTGCATCTTATGTTAGACTAGATTATGGGCTGGGTCAAAATACAGTAAGTGGGATAATGATGATGACTCCAGTTTTGTTTTGATCCTTAGACGTAATACCAGATGCACTCGGAAAAACAAACGTATATTGTAAATTGTCTTGGGGCCAAAACTCTGTGAAGTGCGGGAACATGTGACAGCATTTTGATGTACTACCATCAGAATCTTGCCAACCTCTACATTATAAAAATAAACCACCCCTAGTCAAATTCAATTACTCAACTCATTCGTTGTCTGCATATATTCGGGCGGATCAATCTGTCCACTCACTATTTTTATGCAACATATGAAAGTCAACTACAGTATTCCTTCAAGCTCAGTTATTACTAATAACATAAGTTGGATGATTAAAAAAAAACTGATAGGATAAGATCATAAGAAGAAACAACAATATAATATATGACAGAGGCTGCACACTGATATAATCATATAACAAAGACGCAGTTCAATCAGTAACCTTCATTTTAAGAGGTAAGAGTGTGGTTTAAGAAATTTTCTTAAAGTCAAATGATAGTTGGTTGTACCTAAATCTCTAATCAAGTGAGCATCGGTCAAACACATAACAGCAAGTCCACGTTTCACATGCTCCTTCATACCCTTCCATCTTCTGTAATGTCAATCAGAAATTTCTTGACTAATATTTATCACTAAATAAATCCCCATGGATAAGGAGAAAAGACAAAGTAGAGCATCAGTACATAAACAAACGAGAGACTTACGTACTTTTGCCAAAACCAAATAAACAGCAATGCCATTATTGACACAGTCATGCCTGTAATACAAGATGGTTTAAGTTAGACCAGCAGAAGGTTGCATGTTTTCGTTGATTCTTTTAAAATGATACAAAAGTGACAAGTAATATGACTGTAAATTTAACAAAACAAAAATTTTTATAGTTATACCTGACCAGAGCCAGAAAAAAAAAAAAATGTTACACCCCTACTATAAGAAGCCAACTAAATATTGGTTTTCCTAAAAGGGAGTGGCAGTCCTAACCACCAAAGAATTAATAGAAAAGCGAACTAAAATAAATTCCCTTAGTTGGCATTTGCTGGTTATGATGGAAGCTCTCTGGCATATCAAAAAAAGGCTTTATGGTCAACTATTGTGGCCTGTGGGTGACTGCAAATAGACAATCCCACCACTACATAGCATCCAATCCAGCAAGCTTGCGTAGCTTCTCACAGAGGATAAAGGTGATTGTACTTTGTGGACCCAATCTTGCGAAAACGGCAAAGCCCCTACAAAAATTTTAGTGGAAACTGTTCAAAACCATGAACTTTAACATTAACTGAAATGAAAAAAAGAAAATAACCTGTTAAAAGATGCAAATACATCAGAAATATTTCAGAACAGTAACTCCGCCCTCAGTAACCAGAATTCTTTGGAGAATGCACTGAAGTAAACATGGTAATAAATTTAAACCATTAACTAGTAAGTCATTGAGTAAAGGCTTTAATAGATCATCACCCTTTATAAAGTGCCCTTAGGCCTTCTGTACGCATGACCTGAAAATGCACATTACTAAGATATCAGACAAGAAATACAGGGAATGAATAGTGTTTCAGAAGAAAGTTTTATTCTAAAACTATAATTGGTAGTCAAGTGTTCAGCACGACGCATTAAAGTGATATGTAAAATAAGATCATGTTAATTCAAATTGAACCCTGATATGTGTGTATTATAGAGGAAAAGGAGGGTGCAAACACACAACTTTTTTTTTAGCATAGTCAGAACAGGTTATGGCAATGACTCGGGAAAATGTGGATCAAACAACAAATGAAACCTTTAGCAACATGAATATGGAAACCAGAAGTGTTAAAATTGGGACTCTGGTTACGATTGCATGTTACAACGAGAATGATATAATGTGTATTGAACCCACAACAATGGCAGAAAGGAAACAGAAGAAAGCAGCGAGAAAACAATTTCCTAAAAGGTAAAGAAAACTAGCACAACACAATATCATCTGCAAAGCTCAGTGGTCTTTTCATACTTAAAGGTACAAAAGCTATATATCAGAGTCACTGAATTACTATTCTAATCGTTGACTAATTTAAACAACACAAGTAATCAACACTACAATAAGGTCAATCTCAATGATAAAATAATAAGATAGGTAAAGGAAAAATCTAAAAAAGTAAGAAGTAAAAATGAAACAGAATAGATACCTGGTATGCACAATGAAATCCATTTTTATAGCTTCCAACTGTCCTGGATTCCCGTTGCAACATGAGACGGGTTTTGACCATGTCCACAGGTGCAGTTATAAGGGTACTCACCAAGCCTGCGATTGAACTTGAGCTACATCAAGTACACTACAGTTAGATATCAATGAAATAAAACAACAAAACTAAAACATTTAATATTGAATTAAATGGTGTCAACAAAAGAAAGTATCACAAGATTGGGCTTCACTTACTAGTATATGAGCAAATCTAGTAACAATATAATACACCATGAAGTATTATATTAATACTATGTAAACACTTCATCAGAATGACTAAAAATGTCACCAAAACATTCATTCAGTCATACTTTGATAAGACTTGACCACATCGATTGAACCTTCATCTTTGATAACTTTGGCTTTTTCTGTGACAGCATCAATTATTTGACTAGAGTGTATTTAAGTAATAATTTTTAAATTATTATTTTAATAATCTAATAATTTAAATTTGATTAGTTTCATGATCTTTTTAGTTTTCAATGTCATCTTAGGGCCTAACTTTAGAAGGTTCAAAAGTTCTCTGAAATTTAAAACACTGTATCTCATAGGAAGAGGAAGAAAGTTACAAATAATGTCATACATCAAATGCAGATGAAATCCTTCTTCAAGAGGTGTCCACCTAATCAAAATCTGCATCAATCAGAAAGGAGAACATTTAAATTATGCAAAGACTGTTTAGAAGAAAATATTTGGACAATGACAAAACAGACAGTCTCTTTAGGCTACAAAACTAAAATGAATTAAACCGTTCAGAAACTGTGGAAATTACTTCGTGGCATTCAAAGTGAAAAATAGCATGCTTAGAACTTGACCCGCTTGGATTCATCGTACGTTGCAAGCTGCGAGGCAGTCAAAGCAGCAGCTCTGGCCATAGCAGGGCCGACCCCTTTCCACAGAGCTCTTATTCCTTCTTCGGAAATGAGTCTCTGCATTTCTGCAATTGGTCCAAGGCTCGTGTTAGAGCTCATTTGCAGCCGTACCTGATGAAAGAAATGATTTCTTAGATCCAAGTATAAAAAGGAAAGTTCTGAAAAGCCTAACCTTATAGTTTACCTTCAGAACTTCAGTTGGATTAGTTAGTGCAGTTGCAGTCGCACCAGAAAATGCTCCAGATGCAATCTTAACCAAGATATTGGTGGACCCAAATGCCCAATCGCAGGCATACTTTGAGGGCTCATACAAGCCCAAACGTAGACCACCATACAAAAGTGATCTTGCCAGTGCAGGTGTCAATCCCAGATACAAAGACTTTGGGCCTTCATTTTTCAACATTTGAACAAATAATTGTCCCTGTATGCATACATTAACAAATCATAAAACAGAATTAACTAAGAAACCAGAACATCATGGTAAAACAAAATCAAAAGCTTGGCAACATACCATTCCAGTCAAAGGACCCCTCTGACCAACAAGTTGCATTTGCAGCCTAACTTTGAGTACATCTGCATCCCAAAATGAGATAATTAGATGTCTAAAGATTCAGGAAACTTTTCCTATACTTCCTACAGCATATTAGAAAGTTCAAAATCAAGGTCTAAAACATCATCTTCCCTTTGAATTCCAATTGTTTCATATCTAATTGTTCTCAAATATAGTTACCAGGATAATCATCCATGACTTAATAATAGTAGAATAGTGAACCATTTATCCACTTGCTCCCTTTAACGCAAAAGCTCATTGTTCAAGAAGATTTCATGAATGTACAGCTTGCAATATGAAACCCTCTGTTCTTTTTTCTAAGCTAAAGGTTCATACTCCTTAATCCAACTTATGCTTAGAAAGCTAGGTTGAACCTTCCTATGAATGCAGTTACTCCTATAGAATTATTGATGATCATTTGCTCATAACCACCAAAACACAAAAGTCTTTAATAAAGGGTCCAGTCGGCACCTCATTGTCAACCCTTTCGAAGGATAGACCAGGCAATTGAAAATTTAACCCAAATCATCATCTACGTGGAATGCAGAACAGTGCAATGAATTTACGGCCAATGGCAGTGCATCAGTTCCTCCAAAAGAGATAATCCAGTTTGAGTTGAATTGTGACAAATTGGAAACTCTTAACTAGCAAAACATAACTCCTAGTTTCTAGCAATTTCTCATAACACAATGTAAAGCTACTTTTCACAGCCACCTTCAACATTTTGTCTATAGTAACCCCATTTATATACACTGTGAACCAGACCACCACGTTGAATGGAAACAAGGAATAAAGAACCCAATCCAGATAATCCCTGAACCTTTAATTTTTTTCCCACCCACTAGTTCTTGCTTTGACATTTGAAATTAAGCATCAAGCAATCATGATAAGATTACACATGCACAGTTGAACTAAGATAGTGCCATGCCCAGAATTTTTTTTTTCTTCTTGTAATAAAAAGATTATTAAAAAAAAAAAAAAAAGTTATTGCAAGTCATGGAAAAATGAAATTAACCTAAAGGATGAGTGACACCAGTTGCAACTGCAACAGCAAGTCCGCTTGTGCCGAAGTGAGAAAGAATATGAGATGGCGTAGCCGACCAAATCTGCTTCTCTTTGACTTTGACATTAACGGCACCTGAAGAATCCAATTAAGACATCAGTATCAAATTTTTACTCTCACTTAACGAGGCATAACCATCAATAACGCTAACGATACGAAACATAAATTTCATAGATCCGAAAAAAGATGATTATCTGTAAAGTACATTAGTTCTGAATTTATTTAATTTTCTCTATCTCCGTCTTCTCAGCAAACGAACAACGATGAAGATCGAATAGAAAATCGGAAATTACCGGAAAGCGAAGAATCGGCGCCCATGCTCTCGATTTTTTCCTGCAGTTTACTGTCGGAGAAATTAGTGAGGAACTGAGGATGTAAGGTTGGTTTAAGAATCACTTTAACCGTTATCCTTTTATTCAATGGGTAAACGCCACGTGTAATTGGAAAGAAAAAAATGATTTTCTCTTCTACAAATTATTTTAATTATTTTTTACATTATAAAATTATCAAAATTGTTATCATTCCGTAAGCTTAAAATGCATGTCAAGACAAACTGTTCAAATATATAATTTTCTTATATATAAGTGTGCTTGTGCACGCGCATGTGTTAATTTCTTATAAATTTGTTACTCTCTCTATTTCGAAATAAAAGATGTGTTAACCTTATAAATTTTTTCTAAAATGAATATCGCTCGACCAAATGCAACCCTCTCTCTCTTTGTCGAAGTATGCCCTTATCTCCTCTCTCTCTCTCTCTCTCTCTCTCTCTTTCTCTTTCTCTTTCTCTTTCTCTTGCCCTTTCTCTTTCTCTTTCTCTTTCAAAAGCCATTTAACACAACTTTTATATCAATCATCATTGTTTTTTCTTCGTTCCATTTCCCAGCACTTTCAGAGGGAGGAGCAAAGAGAACAAAATTTTACATTAAAAAATTAGTTTATTAAAAAGTGTACAATAACTTAAAATGATTTTTACTTCGAAACGGAGGGAGTAATTAATTAAAAAAACTTTTTTCATTAAAAAATATTATATTGAATTCTATTCTTTTGTTTGATAGAATAAAAAGTTGAAATAAAGTTGCAGCATTCTTAGGAAAGAAAAGGACCTTTTTAAAATTATACGTTGATTTTACTGACCTTTAGACGTTTTTAATCGATTTTAAACTTCAAAAAGGGTCATCTATGTAAATTCATTTGGTATAATATTCTCTTGTAATGAAAACTTTCACTTATAGCAATAATATGCTCACAAATCAATGAATAAAACTCATATGATATTGTCACTCTTTTTTTCTTTTTTTTTGGTTAGTTACAATGAATATTATTTTTGTGTTTTAGTTTTTAGATTATAGCAATAAATAATATATCATTGTGTCTTATTAAAGGATTTTTTTTTTTTAATTTTATAAAAAAATATTTTGTAACATAATTTCAAACTTTCAAATCTGGTCACACGTTTTCTAACAGCCCAAGAAATTTTAAATTTGGGTGCCAATCGATTCATATTCATCCTCATAATTACAACTTTGAAAAATTGATTAATAACTTCCACATGTGATAATCGATCACGTGCATTCAAAACTATACATTCATGGACATTAAAATGCAAATAAAGAAAATGAAAGATATTAGCTATCTATATTCAATTTATTTGAGAAAGTTTAAAAAATTACAACTTTAATAAGCACAATAAAATGTGACCATTCAATATTTAATAATTATAATTTCTTCGACCCTCACATTTTGGTATATTAAAAACATTCGAACCACATAATAAATTTAATAGTCACATAATTCACATTCTATACACTACAAAACATGATTTTACTTGACCACCTTGCATTAGTAAAAAAGAGTAATTTTATTATTATATATATTTATTTGGGTCAAAATTTTCGAATCAAATCCACTTGATTCTCATAATGTAAATTTTAGTTATTTTGTTGATTACACATTAAAATGGTGACTCAATAGAATGGATAGTGAAATTTAGAATAGTAGGGGTGAAAGTGATATTTTAAGGAACTAAAGGGGTAACAAATAACTAACAGTAAGGCGGTTTTTGTTATTTTGAAAACGATAGGGGTTTCTTTATTATTAGATAACCTCAGAAGGTTACATAGATATATAAATATGGTTTCTGTCCATTAGCGAAATGTTTCTCTAGTTGGTTCACTCTCTCTCTGCTAGGGTTTTTAATTTTTTCTCAATTCACAGCATTGATTCTTGCTATTTGGTTTTTTGATCTATACTCGGTTGTAAATTGATCTACACAAAGCTATGCCTCGGTACGTCCTTTTAAGTTTTTGATGTTTGATTACGAACGATTTTATGTTTATCTAATCGCGAATTCTTACGCATTTTCTTTTCATGTTGTTTGTACTAATTCGCAGGTATTACTGTGACTATTGCGACACATATTTAACCCACGATTCTGTAAGTGGTTTTGGTTTTTTCCAAGTTCACTTTTAGAATTGATGTTAGTGAGCATGATTCAATTTTTCTTATGACATTTGATTTTATTAAAAATTGCGCTTGCCTTCATTCGTACTATTTGTGCGCATGTTGTGCCTTTGAATATCTTCCAAGTCATCTAACTGGAAACATCCTACTAAACTGATTATTCTTGCTGTCTTTTTCAGCCATCTGTCAGGAAGCAGCACAACGCAGGCTACAAACATAAGGTATTGTACAAATGTGTCCTATATCTAAGTGAAATGCGCCACTTTATTTTCTCCTAATTATGTATTCATTTAAGGCAAATGTGAGAAGCTACTATCAGCAGTTTGAGGAGCAACAAACTCAAAGTTTAATTGATCAGAGAATCAAGGAACATCTTGGCCAAACTGCTGCATACCAGGTTGGTGCTGCTTACAATCAGCATGTAATGGCTCAGAGGCCCCGCCCACCAGTTCTACCAACACCTGTTATGCAAATGCCTGGAGGTGCTCAGTTAAATCCAGCATTACTCCCAGGGATGAGGCCTCCTGTTCTACCAAGGCCAATTCCTGGTCCTCCAGGTAAAGTGGGGTTAAAATATATTTTGAATCCTTGCTAAACATGTATTGATTCATATGAGAATGCATTTTGCATGTGAGCACATATATTTTATAACTTGATTGTTGGTGCCCACATCCTTGCTTATTGATCTGGCAGATGTCTTGTCGCTGGCTGTTCCTGCTGTTGGTTGATGTCATACGTCGGTAACAAATTTGTATAGTGATGGAGAACTTATAGATTTTTTCTGTATCAGTTACAAACCATGTTAATAAATCATTTACTATTGCCAATTCTCTTTTTCAAACTTAATTATCTTTCTTTAAGGATTTATTACTGGCAGCACCAGTTTATTAAGTGGGGGTTTTGCTCGAGTAATTAGATACAGAGACCATTTGATAGGCTTATTCAATTTTTGCTCCTAGATACTTAGGTTATAGGTTTTCTCTTTTGATCTCCTTGTGGACAGCTAATTGACCCAAATGTACATCTTTGATAAAAATTTCTTTATTTCCTATTTAAAAAGATTAATGGGCAGTATCAGTTTAATCATTTGATTGGCATGGGGTTGTTAGAAGGTTCATTTGACATGGATTATGGTGGATTGCTCTGTTTATGAAAACTAGGGCTGCCCCGCTCTTTACTATCAACTGGCTCTTTTTTTTCTTCTCCTTTTTTCTAGAAAGGTAACTGTATTATCCTAGGTTTCTTTGACAGACATGCCAAAAAAACGATGCCTGTTGACTTCCCTTTTTAGAGTTTAATGCTTGTGCTTTTTGGTGACCATCTTATAATGTATTTTTTGCATGTAATCTAATCGTGTGGCAGCAAGAATGCATGGATTTGAATTATTCTGATGGTGTTAGCAGGTTATGTGTCTGCTCCAGGCATGCCATCGATGGTGGCACCACCTGGTGCTCCTCCTGTACCTGGTCAAGTAAATGGTCTTCCTAGACCTCCTCCTGTGCTTAATCCAATAGCAGTTCCTGGTAGTGCCGCGCCACCTCCTTCGTCTACTGGAGCTCCTACCATGGTTACACCTTCATATCAAGCAAATTCATCTGTTCCAACGAGCGGTGGGTTTGATGGTTTCAATGCCAATGCCCAAGCTAATGAGTCCAATCATTAGTATGTTCCAAGCCGGTATGTTTTGCTTCTCTACCAAAATGAAGGATCTTTATTGCAAGTATGCCTTGGAATCTTTTGTGATTAATGACGTGTTATATCATCATTAGTGCGATGAAATGTAAAAGAATAAATTATATAAGTGCTCTTTGACTAGAGTATGTGTGGAATATGAGGCAGTATGATAACAAATTTGGGCAATTTATAACAATTGAACAAATTGTGTTATGTTTGGTCACTTTTTTCTTTGAAGTTTATGGAGTTCCCATGCAATAACTTTTCCAAAGAACTGTCCACATCATGAACTGTAACTTTGAAGTGGATGACTGACTGGGTTCCAAACAGATCTGTTTAAATTATGTTAGGATCAACTTCCCTTAGCCCACTTACTTGGGATGTTGAATCTTACACATTTCTTTTCTAATAAGATTTTGGGGTTTGACAAGAGTCCCTAATTTAGACTTCGGCAAAAATTTAGAAGGTTGAGACTCTTTGGCAACAAAAAAAAAAAAAAAAAAAATAAAAAAAATAAGAACGAGATGATTAAATGTTTTATATATCAATACTCTTTAAAAGCTTCTAGTTCTGATTTCTGTTCTTTTATTGCCTTTGAGAATTTAAGACAAATGAAGGCTTTTCTGATGTTTGGCTTCCAATGATTTTTAAGTTTTTTGTATTAATGATGACTACATTTGGATACTTATTTTATTGTAAATGACACTGCTTTTGTTGCAGGGAGTCTAACTAGCACTTTCACTGCATGATGTATGACTTGGGGTTCTGGATAGGTTGTAATGTGCTCCCAGAGCTTGGCATGCAGCCCAAAATGGTTGTGAATTTTTGTCATTTTTGTAAACATTAATGAAATGTCATGGAACCCATGTAGTTATGTTAAAAGGTTGTGAAAAATTTCTATTCAATGTGATTTGATTAGTGGCGGAATAAGAATAGAAGAAGTTTGAGACTAATACAAGTAATTGCTGAAACTAATGGTTCTTAATGGATTTTAGTTTGTTTTACTCGGTATGATTAAGCTGAAATGGTGCTTTTACCTATAACTGATTGTCTTATGGAAATATATTATATCTTTATATTAAGCTGGCCAGATGTAGGAAAGGTTTCACTTTGTAAATTATTGCACTTCACTGTTGGTTGGCAAGCTTAGTATGGGTAGATTGTCTCATTGTAATATGAATGTTCTTCACTGGAAGACGATTTTAAGAGCAAGAAGAAAGAGACATCTTGTTCTCCTTTAGGATATATATATGTTTAAATTCTAATTGAGTTTACAAGAGTAACAAGACAAGACGATTGCAATTGCAGCACACACCAACAAAAAGATGGAAAAGGTCGCCATCCAGTGTTTTACCCTTACAATTTGACTAACTCCCGTTGCAAGCACACATCTTTCCTTAACCTTGTTCTGGTTTGACTCCGACTGGCATGATTCTTGAAGAGCTGATGTCTGTAAATAAAATAAAAAATATATATTATATAAACCAAAAACTTGATTCACCTTCACAACTCCAAAAGCATGAGAAAAATTCCAAATGCTAATCAATAAACGATTGATTCTTGTTCTTGCAATGCAAGTTCTGACCTCTCAAATTCCAGTTTCTGGATTATTATCCCATTCAGTATAAGTTCTGAAGTATACGCCGCTATTCCTGTAGTAAGAATAGACCAAAAATGTTTTACTTTTAACATTTGAGTAAATTCTTTTGTTTAAAGAAAAATGGGTTAGTTGTATTACCTTTATCAAGGAGAGGAACACAGATTGCACGATCTTCTTCACAGGAAAGAATGAATAGATTATCTTGGATGTTTGCAGCAGAAGCAGATATCTGACTTTTCTCCACTACCTAAGTAGTAGGAACAAATATCAAGCACATTAAAGGTGCTATAAATTGCTCTACTGGATCACTACTAGCCATTGAGTCACAATTTTTTGGCAGATTCACAAACCTGGCCATGAACTGCCTTGACCAAGCTACTCATCATTTCTTTAGGAGGTTTTATGTTTGGGGTAATGAATACACTCCGACCCTGTTCATATCACCATTTTCAGTCTCTCTAATAACATGACATTTTTGTTATTTTTTAATTTTTATTTTGAATCAACCAAAAAAATTGACAGTAGCTTATGCACAATCACCTCTAGAAGTGGATGCTGGCTTGCACGAGCAACCGAAACAGCCATGCTAAATCCAATTTCTTTTTCCTTTTTGGCATCCCTCAGGATGTAATTCTTCTCATCTATTAAACACCTTGCTTGTCCGCAGCTCTCCAGCCATAAATGTGTCACCACTGGTTTACCAAGAGCAATGACTTCTAACATATTCCTTGTACGCACAAATCTATTTGCTATAAAGTGTGTGGCATCCATGGGACATGTTGCGGTGGAAATGCCAAGCCGTGCTGAGATCTGCTGGAATCAAAAGGAAATAACAATAACAATAAATACACATATATATAAGTATATAAGTGATCTTGCAGCTGATTGAAAGACAAAGGACTTGTAAAAAACACCTTTTTCTGATGCTTGATTACACTGTCATCCAAATGCTGGCTAAACAATACACGAACATGTGCCGTATCTTTTCGTCTTCTTAATTCCTTCCATGTGAAATCGGGTATTGACTCAGGGACACCTAATTTGATAAGCTCTTTCAAAAGGGAGGATTTGGGTAGGTTTTTACTAAAGGGTCTTTTGTGATATTTAGAAGAAAAACAGTTGGAACGTGCGACGTTCATAAGATTGGTACGGTTAGTGGTAGTATATCCTGAACTCGAGAGCTCAAGGTTCTTGTTTGGTGAAACACCAAACTCCCGGTTCTTTTGTACACCATTGCTAAACAACCCAAAGTCCATTTCATTTACCTCGCTGGACTGCATGAATGCCATTTTTCTATCATGGTCTCCTCTAAAGGTTTCCTTTGTGCCTCTATTGTAAGAAGAGGTTTTGTGATTGTCTTCCATAATTCTTTCACTTTTGTTACAATAACTTTTGTGTACATTCCCACCTAGTGTTCGTAAAGGAACAGAAATGTCATTGGATTTTGAATGGCTTCGCACTTTCCGCAATGCTTTTTTCCCTTTAGGGTGGCTCCATGTAACTAATTTCATACAACTGGTTGAAGCACATAATTCTTTGCAACTTTCCTCCTTTTTACTTAAGTTGCTGTCTCTAGCTTCAGCTGATGAATCTGCATAAAATGTAGGACATCTTTCTCTGCCACTCACAAATTTAGTAGGATCGGCCACTAATCTACTCCTCTTTCTCCTGTATTTAAGGATGCCATCATCTGTCTTTTGTCCCGGATTATCTGATTGATGATAGGTCCTTTTCAATATATCTCCAGCCGAAGACGGCGGGATTGCTCTGTTTATGAAAACTAGGGCTGCCCGCTCTTTACTATCAACTGGCTCTTTTTTCTTCTCCTTTTTTTAGAAAGGTAACTGTATTATCCTAGGTTCTTTGACAGACATGCCAAAAAAAACGATGCCTGTTGACTTCCCTTTTTAGAGTTTAATGCTTGTGCTTTTGGTGACATCTTATAATGTATTTTTGCATGTAATCTAATCTGTGGCAGCAAGAATGCATGGATTTGAATTATTGATGGTGTTGCAGGTTATGTGTCTGCTCCAGGCATGCCATCGATGGTGGCACCACCTGGTGCTCCTCCGTACCTGGTCAAGTAAATGGTCTTCCTAGACCTCCTCCTGTGCTTACCAATAGCAGTTCCTGGTAGTGCCGCGCACCTGCTTCGTCTGCTGGAGCTCCTACCATGGTTAAAACTTCATTCAAGCAAATTATCTGTTCCAACGAGTGGTGGGTTTGACGGTTCAATGCCAATGCCACAGCTAATGAGTCCAATCATTAGTATGGTCCAAGCCGGTATGTTTTGCTTCTCTACCAAAATGAAGGATCTTTATTGCAAGTATGCCTTGGAATCTTTGTGATTAATGACGTGTTATATCATCATTAGTGCGATGAAATGTAAAAAGATAAAATATAAGTGCTCTTTGACTGAATGTGTGGAATATGAGGCAGTATGATAACAAATTTGGGCAATTTATAACAATTGAACAAATTGTGTTATGTTTGGTCACTTTTTTCTTTGAAGTTTATGGAGTTCCCATGCAATAACTTTTCCAAAGAACTGTCCACATCATGAACTGTAACTTTGAAGTGGATGACTTACTGGGTTCTAAACAGATCTGTTTAAATTATGTTAGGATCAACTTCTAGCCACTACTTGGGATGTGAATCTACGCATTTCTTTTCTAATAAGATTTTGGGGTTTGACAAGAGTCCCTAATTAGACTCGGCAAAAATTTAGAAGGTTGAGACTCTTTGGCAACAAAAAAAAAAAAAAAAAAATAAAAAAAATAAGACCGAGATTAAATGTTTTATATATCAATACTCTTTAAAAGCTTCTAGTTCTGATTTCTGTTCTTTTATTGCCTTTGAGAATTTAAGACAATGAAGGCTTTTCTGATGTTGGCTTCCAGATTTTTAAGTTTTTTGTATTAATGATGACTACATTTGGATACATTATATGTAAATGACACTGCTTTTGTTGCAGGGAGTCTAACTAGCACTTTCACTGCATGATGTATGACTTGGGGTTCTGGATATGTTGTAATGTGTCCCAGAGCTTGGCATGCAGCCCAAAATGGTTGTGAATTTTGTCATTTTTGTAAACATTAATGAAATGTATGGAACCATTAAAAATTATACGTTGATTTTACTGACCTTTAGACGTTTTTAATCGATTTTAAACTTCAAAAAGGGTCATCTATGTAAATTCACTTGGGATAATATTCTTTTGTAATGAAAACTTTCACTTATAGCAAAAATATACTCACAAATCAATGAATAAAACTCGTATGATATTGTCACTCTTTTTTTTTTTTTTTTTTTTTTGGTTAGTTACAAATACAATGAATATTATTTTTGTGTTTTAGTTTTTAGATTATAGCAATAAATAATATATCATTGTGTCTTATTAAAGGATTTTTTTTTTAATTTTATAAAAAAAAATATTTTGTAACATAATTTCAAACTTCCAATTCTGGTCACGCGTTTTCTAACAGCACAAAAAATTTTAAATTTGGGCGCCAACAGATTCATATTCATCCTCATAATTACAACTTTGAAAAATTGATTAATAACTTCCACATGTGATAATCGATTACGTGCATTCAAAATTATACATTCATGGACATTAAAATGCAAATAAAGAAAATGAAAGATATTAGCTATCTATATTCAATTTATTTGAGAAA
Source organism: Pistacia vera (assembly GCF_008641045.1). Classification (NCBI taxonomy): domain Eukaryota; kingdom Viridiplantae; phylum Streptophyta; class Magnoliopsida; order Sapindales; family Anacardiaceae; genus Pistacia; species Pistacia vera. The sequence goes on from NW_022196412.1 coordinate 232,591, forward strand.
GTTTAAAAAATTACAACTTTTATAAGCACAATAAAATGTGACCATTCAATATTTAATAATTATAATTTCTTCGACCCTCACATTTTGGTATATTAAAAACATTCGAACCACATAATAAATTTAATAGTCACATAATTCACATTCTATACACTACAAAACATGATTTTACTTGACCACCTTGCATTAGTAAAAAAGAGTAATTTTATTATTATATATATTTATTTGGGTCAAAATTTTCGAATCAAATCCACTTGATTCTCATAATGTAAATTTTAGTTATTTTGTTGATTACACATTAAAATGGTGACTCAATAGAATGGATAGTGAAATTTAGAATAGTAGGGGTGAAAGTGATATTTTAAGGAACTAAAGGGGTAACAAATAACTAACAGTAAGGCGGTTTTTGTTATTTTGAAAACGATAGGGGTTTCTTTATTATTAGATAACCTCAGAAGGTTACATAGATATATAAATATGGTTTCTGTCCATTAGCGAAATGTTTCTCTAGTTGGTTCACTCTCTCTCTGCTAGGGTTTTTAATTTTTTCTCAATTCACAGCATTGATTCTTGCTATTTGGTTTTTTGATCTATACTCGGTTGTAAATTGATCTACACAAAGCTATGCCTCGGTACGTCCTTTTAAGTTTTTGATGTTTGATTACGAACGATTTTATGTTTATCTAATCGCGAATTCTTACGCATTTTCTTTTCATGTTGTTTGTACTAATTCGCAGGTATTACTGTGACTATTGCGACACATATTTAACCCACGATTCTGTAAGTGGTTTTGGTTTTTTCCAAGTTCACTTTTAGAATTGATGTTAGTGAGCATGATTCAATTTTTCTTATGACATTTGATTTTATTAAAAATTGCGCTTGCCTTCATTCGTACTATTTGTGCGCATGTTGTGCCTTTGAATATCTTCCAAGTCATCTAACTGGAAACATCCTACTAAACTGATTATTCTTGCTGTCTTTTTCAGCCATCTGTCAGGAAGCAGCACAACGCAGGCTACAAACATAAGGTATTGTACAAATGTGTCCTATATCTAAGTGAAATGCGCCACTTTATTTTCTCCTAATTATGTATTCATTTAAGGCAAATGTGAGAAGCTACTATCAGCAGTTTGAGGAGCAACAAACTCAAAGTTTAATTGATCAGAGAATCAAGGAACATCTTGGCCAAACTGCTGCATACCAGGTTGGTGCTGCTTACAATCAGCATGTAATGGCTCAGAGGCCCCGCCCACCAGTTCTACCAACACCTGTTATGCAAATGCCTGGAGGTGCTCAGTTAAATCCAGCATTACTCCCAGGGATGAGGCCTCCTGTTCTACCAAGGCCAATTCCTGGTCCTCCAGGTAAAGTGGGGTTAAAATATATTTTGAATCCTTGCTAAACATGTATTGATTCATATGAGAATGCATTTTGCATGTGAGCACATATATTTTATAACTTGATTGTTGGTGCCCACATCCTTGCTTATTGATCTGGCAGATGTCTTGTCGCTGGCTGTTCCTGCTGTTGGTTGATGTCATACGTCGGTAACAAATTTGTATAGTGATGGAGAACTTATAGATTTTTTCTGTATCAGTTACAAACCATGTTAATAAATCATTTACTATTGCCAATTCTCTTTTTCAAACTTAATTATCTTTCTTTAAGGATTTATTACTGGCAGCACCAGTTTATTAAGTGGGGGTTTTGCTCGAGTAATTAGATACAGAGACCATTTGATAGGCTTATTCAATTTTTGCTCCTAGATACTTAGGTTATAGGTTTTCTCTTTTGATCTCCTTGTGGACAGCTAATTGACCCAAATGTACATCTTTGATAAAAATTTCTTTATTTCCTATTTAAAAAGATTAATGGGCAGTATCAGTTTAATCATTTGATTGGCATGGGGTTGTTAGAAGGTTCATTTGACATGGATTATGGTGGATTGCTCTGTTTATGAAAACTAGGGCTGCCCCGCTCTTTACTATCAACTGGCTCTTTTTTTTCTTCTCCTTTTTTCTAGAAAGGTAACTGTATTATCCTAGGTTTCTTTGACAGACATGCCAAAAAAACGATGCCTGTTGACTTCCCTTTTTAGAGTTTAATGCTTGTGCTTTTTGGTGACCATCTTATAATGTATTTTTTGCATGTAATCTAATCGTGTGGCAGCAAGAATGCATGGATTTGAATTATTCTGATGGTGTTAGCAGGTTATGTGTCTGCTCCAGGCATGCCATCGATGGTGGCACCACCTGGTGCTCCTCCTGTACCTGGTCAAGTAAATGGTCTTCCTAGACCTCCTCCTGTGCTTAATCCAATAGCAGTTCCTGGTAGTGCCGCGCCACCTCCTTCGTCTACTGGAGCTCCTACCATGGTTACACCTTCATATCAAGCAAATTCATCTGTTCCAACGAGCGGTGGGTTTGATGGTTTCAATGCCAATGCCCAAGCTAATGAGTCCAATCATTAGTATGTTCCAAGCCGGTATGTTTTGCTTCTCTACCAAAATGAAGGATCTTTATTGCAAGTATGCCTTGGAATCTTTTGTGATTAATGACGTGTTATATCATCATTAGTGCGATGAAATGTAAAAGAATAAATTATATAAGTGCTCTTTGACTAGAGTATGTGTGGAATATGAGGCAGTATGATAACAAATTTGGGCAATTTATAACAATTGAACAAATTGTGTTATGTTTGGTCACTTTTTTCTTTGAAGTTTATGGAGTTCCCATGCAATAACTTTTCCAAAGAACTGTCCACATCATGAACTGTAACTTTGAAGTGGATGACTGACTGGGTTCCAAACAGATCTGTTTAAATTATGTTAGGATCAACTTCCCTTAGCCCACTTACTTGGGATGTTGAATCTTACACATTTCTTTTCTAATAAGATTTTGGGGTTTGACAAGAGTCCCTAATTTAGACTTCGGCAAAAATTTAGAAGGTTGAGACTCTTTGGCAACAAAAAAAAAAAAAAAAAAAATAAAAAAAATAAGAACGAGATGATTAAATGTTTTATATATCAATACTCTTTAAAAGCTTCTAGTTCTGATTTCTGTTCTTTTATTGCCTTTGAGAATTTAAGACAAATGAAGGCTTTTCTGATGTTTGGCTTCCAATGATTTTTAAGTTTTTTGTATTAATGATGACTACATTTGGATACTTATTTTATTGTAAATGACACTGCTTTTGTTGCAGGGAGTCTAACTAGCACTTTCACTGCATGATGTATGACTTGGGGTTCTGGATAGGTTGTAATGTGCTCCCAGAGCTTGGCATGCAGCCCAAAATGGTTGTGAATTTTTGTCATTTTTGTAAACATTAATGAAATGTCATGGAACCCATGTAGTTATGTTAAAAGGTTGTGAAAAATTTCTATTCAATGTGATTTGATTAGTGGCGGAATAAGAATAGAAGAAGTTTGAGACTAATACAAGTAATTGCTGAAACTAATGGTTCTTAATGGATTTTAGTTTGTTTTACTCGGTATGATTAAGCTGAAATGGTGCTTTTACCTATAACTGATTGTCTTATGGAAATATATTATATCTTTATATTAAGCTGGCCAGATGTAGGAAAGGTTTCACTTTGTAAATTATTGCACTTCACTGTTGGTTGGCAAGCTTAGTATGGGTAGATTGTCTCATTGTAATATGAATGTTCTTCACTGGAAGACGATTTTAAGAGCAAGAAGAAAGAGACATCTTGTTCTCCTTTAGGATATATATATGTTTAAATTCTAATTGAGTTTACAAGAGTAACAAGACAAGACGATTGCAATTGCAGCACACACCAACAAAAAGATGGAAAAGGTCGCCATCCAGTGTTTTACCCTTACAATTTGACTAACTCCCGTTGCAAGCACACATCTTTCCTTAACCTTGTTCTGGTTTGACTCCGACTGGCATGATTCTTGAAGAGCTGATGTCTGTAAATAAAATAAAAAATATATATTATATAAACCAAAAACTTGATTCACCTTCACAACTCCAAAAGCATGAGAAAAATTCCAAATGCTAATCAATAAACGATTGATTCTTGTTCTTGCAATGCAAGTTCTGACCTCTCAAATTCCAGTTTCTGGATTATTATCCCATTCAGTATAAGTTCTGAAGTATACGCCGCTATTCCTGTAGTAAGAATAGACCAAAAATGTTTTACTTTTAACATTTGAGTAAATTCTTTTGTTTAAAGAAAAATGGGTTAGTTGTATTACCTTTATCAAGGAGAGGAACACAGATTGCACGATCTTCTTCACAGGAAAGAATGAATAGATTATCTTGGATGTTTGCAGCAGAAGCAGATATCTGACTTTTCTCCACTACCTAAGTAGTAGGAACAAATATCAAGCACATTAAAGGTGCTATAAATTGCTCTACTGGATCACTACTAGCCATTGAGTCACAATTTTTTGGCAGATTCACAAACCTGGCCATGAACTGCCTTGACCAAGCTACTCATCATTTCTTTAGGAGGTTTTATGTTTGGGGTAATGAATACACTCCGACCCTGTTCATATCACCATTTTCAGTCTCTCTAATAACATGACATTTTTGTTATTTTTTAATTTTTATTTTGAATCAACCAAAAAAATTGACAGTAGCTTATGCACAATCACCTCTAGAAGTGGATGCTGGCTTGCACGAGCAACCGAAACAGCCATGCTAAATCCAATTTCTTTTTCCTTTTTGGCATCCCTCAGGATGTAATTCTTCTCATCTATTAAACACCTTGCTTGTCCGCAGCTCTCCAGCCATAAATGTGTCACCACTGGTTTACCAAGAGCAATGACTTCTAACATATTCCTTGTACGCACAAATCTATTTGCTATAAAGTGTGTGGCATCCATGGGACATGTTGCGGTGGAAATGCCAAGCCGTGCTGAGATCTGCTGGAATCAAAAGGAAATAACAATAACAATAAATACACATATATATAAGTATATAAGTGATCTTGCAGCTGATTGAAAGACAAAGGACTTGTAAAAAACACCTTTTTCTGATGCTTGATTACACTGTCATCCAAATGCTGGCTAAACAATACACGAACATGTGCCGTATCTTTTCGTCTTCTTAATTCCTTCCATGTGAAATCGGGTATTGACTCAGGGACACCTAATTTGATAAGCTCTTTCAAAAGGGAGGATTTGGGTAGGTTTTTACTAAAGGGTCTTTTGTGATATTTAGAAGAAAAACAGTTGGAACGTGCGACGTTCATAAGATTGGTACGGTTAGTGGTAGTATATCCTGAACTCGAGAGCTCAAGGTTCTTGTTTGGTGAAACACCAAACTCCCGGTTCTTTTGTACACCATTGCTAAACAACCCAAAGTCCATTTCATTTACCTCGCTGGACTGCATGAATGCCATTTTTCTATCATGGTCTCCTCTAAAGGTTTCCTTTGTGCCTCTATTGTAAGAAGAGGTTTTGTGATTGTCTTCCATAATTCTTTCACTTTTGTTACAATAACTTTTGTGTACATTCCCACCTAGTGTTCGTAAAGGAACAGAAATGTCATTGGATTTTGAATGGCTTCGCACTTTCCGCAATGCTTTTTTCCCTTTAGGGTGGCTCCATGTAACTAATTTCATACAACTGGTTGAAGCACATAATTCTTTGCAACTTTCCTCCTTTTTACTTAAGTTGCTGTCTCTAGCTTCAGCTGATGAATCTGCATAAAATGTAGGACATCTTTCTCTGCCACTCACAAATTTAGTAGGATCGGCCACTAATCTACTCCTCTTTCTCCTGTATTTAAGGATGCCATCATCTGTCTTTTGTCCCGGATTATCTGATTGATGATAGGTCCTTTTCAATATATCTCCAGCCGAAGACGGCCTATTTTCCTGGTCAACACATGAAGACGTCTTAAGCTCCTCTTCTCCTTGTCCCTTGCTGAGTGAGATACGTTCACCTCTAGTAGGATCAACCACTAGTCTACTCCTCTTTCTTCTGTATTTAAGGATGCCATCATCTGTCTTTTGGCCTGGATTATCTGATTGATGATAGGTCCTTCTCAACATATCTCCAGCTGAAGATGGCCTAGTTTCCGGGTCAACACATGAAGAAGTCTTAAGCTCCTCTGTTGCTTGTACCTTGCTGAGGGAGATACGTTCAACGGAAATTGTTGAGCCCTGGTAAGTTTCACCATTATTGTTCCTACCCACAATTTCATCTTCTTGTCTTTGCTCCATAAGCGTAGGTCGTCTGCCGGGACTTTCATTGGAGTTGGCAGAATTTCTAGATTTAAAATGTTCCCCGATCAATAATTTGCCCCTCTTCATATTCCTCATTATTGCCAACTCTGGGCCCAGCTCTTGATCGGTAGATTTCTTGCCGGATTTTCTAGAAGAACGCTTTCTTTGCGTTGGCTTTCTTTCAGTGGCTCTTAAATAGCAGCTATCAGTCTTAGGAAGAGAAATTTGTTCTGCACGACCTTTCCTTGTTGTTAGACCTTTTAAAGAGTCGTCAGTGATGTTCAGTGGATCTTGGTAAGCATCAGAAGCAATGCAGCCAGCAGATGGCCCATTTGATAAGGCTTCCATCGCTTCAGCAGCTATTTGAGTGTTGAATCCTACATTGAAAATGTCTGGAGCATCCAACTCCTGCTCTGATGATTCTCCATGCATCTCCTTATTGAATCCCTTAACACAATTATTTTCTAGATTTAACTTAGATACCTCTTCTACTCTACAAGTCTCTTTTGGACCGTGCTCTATAAACATTGAATCTGAATAAGTTGAAAACGCTATTTCCTTGTGAAGGTTCAAAATCTCTTTCTTCTGTTCAATCTTATTACCTGAGATGTTACCTTCTTTACTGTTAAGATGCCTAGGCTTGTTACGTCTCGTAACAGATCTCTGCCTAAAACCTCCAAATTCGAAAGGGGTTTCTGTCCTCTCGCTAAAGACATCATCCTCTACATGTTGATCACTATCAGCCCATTGAAAGGTTTCAATTTTTGCAATTGAGGCTGCTCTAAAATTCATTCTCTTAGCCAAAATTTGAGGTCCCTTTGCACTTGAAAGACGAGGAGATTTCTCCCTGACAGTCTTTTTGATGTCAAGTCCAGGAGCGAATTCGAATTCCATCTTCTTAGATGACAGGAATTGATCCACAAATTCAAGAGCATTTGCTTGCGACGACTCTTCATATTCCACATCACCACTATCGCAAGTGAACAACTGAGGAAGCTCTTTTTGCTCATCACTTCTCTCAACATGAACTCCACATCCTTTGTTCCCTTCAAGTAAATGCATAGTAATATTCAGTTCCAGCAGATTCATATTGATTTTGCAGGAGCAATAATCAAGTGCCACAGGAAAAACACCCAAACATATATTTAAATAATACTACAAATAAAATTTACAAATTTCTCAAATTAAATTAACACTGACCGATACTACAATGTTGATGAGCACATGTCGCAGCCATATCCTGAAAGTTTAATGAGTTACCATCTGATAACCCATTGGAAACCCTCACCGTTTTGCTTGTACAAACACCTTCATCTTCACTATCAAGAACAACTTCCTTCTCGTGCTCTGAATGGAGTATCATATCCTTGTTACAATCAGAATCATCCACCACTTGAGTGTCAAAATTAAGTTTCTCCAACTGGGTCTGAACTAAGGGACTATCAAGAAGCATAGTATCTTCAAACTGATGGTACTCATTTCCATCCCCAACTTCCTTTTCATCTCCTAATTTTCAGTATTCGAAAAAAATATAACCATTAGATTAAACTTAACAACTGATTTAGCACCAAAACAAATGAAGATATTTACTAAATTGGAATTAAAAAAAAAATACCACGAGGTTCTGATGGAGATGAGCGAGAGTGCGAGTAGAATGGATGAGTGTTAGTTTGATCAGCCATGGAAGAAATTCATGAGAAAACCTAATTGCAATGTAGGAAGAATAGTGATTTGACGAATAAAATGAAGTTTCAAATATGAATCATTCAAGTTTAGGGGGAAAAACGTTTCAGCTCAATAATTTGGAGGGAAATACTCATCGTATTTATTTATTACAAATATTATTTATATTTTTGGAGTAACCGCAACGGGCATTTGGTCTAGTGGTATGATTCTCGCTTAGGGTGCTAGAGGTCCCGAGTTCAATTCTCGGAATGCCCCTTTTTATTTGATTTTAATTTTTCTGGTGGGATAATTTCGTCTTTTCACCTAGTCATTAGGGGATTCAAAAAGTTTGGGCATGATTTTTATTTTTCGGATAGGATATTTTCGTCTTTTTACGTAGTCATTACAGAATTCAAAAAAGCTTGGGGCATTCCGAGAATTGAACTCGGGACCTCTCGCACCCTAAGCGAGAATCATACCACTAGACCAAATGCCCGTGAATGTTGGCTATGCCCATGTTAGATAAAAATTGGAGAGTAAATTAATCACATTTAAGATACTGCATTGAATTAGATTTGCAGCTGGATTGACAAACTGTCTATTGAAAAAGGAAATTATTAAAGAAAAAAGAACTTTTAGATATTTAATAATATTGGAAAGAAGAGTTAATACAAAGTTGGGGCCTAAGCAGTTTTGTGAATTGGGTAGGGCTTTGATTTGAATTTTGAAGTATGAGTTGTGATAGTTGTCAGTGGTTTCCAGTTGTAATTGAAACTCTACTACCTCGTGCATCATTTGCTTTTTAAGTAGCAAACTCTCTCCCTGAATCTGACAAAATGGTGATGGTTTTTCTCTTTCTTTGTGATTGCATTTCTTTATTTCAATAAAAAATGTAATATTAATCATTTTACATGTTAATTTCTTTTCTTATTTGCTATTGCTAAAACATTGCAGCCTATTGGGATGATATAAACCCATTGCCAAGTTACAAGATTTAGTTTTTTTATTTGATCTGAAAAACTTATCGGATCAAATGAAAAATATTAATCTTGACATCCTTGCAAGGTGTTTTTTCCATCAATGGTATCTTCTAGTCTTTTAGAACCCTTCTATTTTCATTGCTTTTAAATCTTCTCAACCGTCAACTGTAGTCACTTGTATTCTATTATTTAATGCTTGATAAAATCTCTTTTACTATATTTGAATGCAATACATTCTTACAAAATTGTCTTTCTCTTTTTCAAGTTGATTTAGTTTAAGTTGTTTTCAGTAGTTAAGTTTATCTTCCAATCTTATAATTTATTGTTTTAGTAGTATTAGTATTTCTTATTTTATCTTTTCTAATAGAATTAGGTTTATTCCAGTCTTATAATTTCTTGTTTTAGTAGTATTCAGATTCCTTATTTATTTTTTTTTTTTTTTTCTAATAGAATTAGAGCTAGTTTACCATAAATAGGGTTATTATGTTATTCATAGTTATTATCAATAAAATTTATAAAGTTTTCTTTTTAGAATTGTTTTGTAGTGGATTCGACATCCTCTTGTACGTTTGATATTCATTGTTCGTAGATTCGAGCTGTTACGTGTCTAGTGCCTATCCAAATTCTATTATGCCAGTTAGTTTTGTATTTTATTTTCCTCTATAACGATCATTGTTTTTGTTTCAAAATGTTTAGCATTAGTAATTTGTTCCTAATGACAAAGTAGTTTTGCAGGATTGGATGCAGTAAAATGGCAGAAGCACGACGAGGCTGGGCTGATCTTCCTACTGATATAGGAACATCAATTGCTGAACATTTAGTCCTAATTGATCTTAGTTTTCGCAAGGTCTGTAAGAGTTGGAACTCTGCTTATGCTGCTTCCAGATGTTCAGCTAAGATTGAATCCCCACCTAATTATGAACCCTGGTTTATTCTTTATGGCGAGGATTCACAATGCATTTTGCTTAAAGGATCCCAAAAGAAGTACAAAATCAATTTCCCAGAATTGGATGGAGCAACATGCATTGCATCCAGGGATGGGTGGCTTCTTGTACACCAAGAAACCGTAATTTTCTTCTTCTGCCCCTTCTCCCGCTCTAAAATAGTCCTTCCTCAGTTCCCTGACTCAGAGCAACGTGATTATATTGGTGCATTTTCATCTCCTCCTACATCAAAAGATTGCGCTGTTTGTGTTGTTCGCCGTAATGATAAATTGGAGGTGGAACTACAATTGCTTTATCGTGGAGCTAATGCATGGACTATGCACAAATATAGTTACTGCAGAGACTTTTTTAACAATATTAAAGCAGCAGCTTATCTGGACGACAGAAAAAGATTCCACATTTACGATGATATAAATGGGTTCCTTACGTTTTCACCAGAAGACGGAAATTGGAAGATATATCTTATTATTGGTATTGGTATCTCGAGGTATAAGTCAGCAGAAGTTGAAAGAATACCCTTTTTTATTAGCAGGTGGAGTTTTCAAATGAGGAGCATGAAGACAAAGTTGGGGTTGAAAGAGGATGTTTCAATTGATACTTGTGGAACACTAGCATCATATCGTACTGATAATCATATACAGTACATACTACTTTTCAATGAGAATATCTCTCAAAAAACTGAAACCCGAAGCCGCCGCGGCCGCCGCCTTAAAGGAGTATGGATTGAACCTCGGTTCCATAAAATTCCCCAGAAGTGTAGTCGGCATGATCTATGAGAAATTGACTCTTTATCTTAGAATAATTGCTATACTTATACTATTTATTAGTTTTATTTTTGCTAAGATTCTTTGAAGAATAATTGAGTTTATGGTTTCACTTTTTAGAGTTGAGGTTTAATTAATGGAAATATTTCTCTGTTGCTTTGCTATGCTTTTATATGTCTGCAAACTATTTTCTAATCTTCCATGAAACTAATCAACTTAGACCATCATCAATCGTTGAGCTCAACATAAACGTGTTTGGAATATTGTGGCTCATTTTCCTATTTGTTTCCATGTAAAATTGTATGTCTTTATTAGAATTATGACAGTCTTATTATGAATTGAAATATGAATTTTATTAAGAATAGAATATCTCATATACTATCGATAAATATAAGGGTGAGAACCAATTCAAGATTATAAGAGAATGTGAGAACACAGAGTATTTGATGTAAAAGTTATTAAACACCATGGGAAGAATTTCTTAGAAACTGAGATTGTTTACACACTAGGTATTGGGTTGAGCGTGGTTAGAAACTAGGATGTTTTCACTCTGTTTTATGTACCGGGTTTATGGCATTTTGTACTCTTGTATATCGTGTTCATGAAATTATAATGGATTTCTCTCATCCGTGGATGTAGACAGATTATGCCGAACCACTTAAATATCATGTCTCTTTGTATGGTATGAATTTAATCCTATGTTGTTTATCTTGAAAATATATTTTTCGTTGCGTGATCTCCTAGCAAGTGGTATCAGAGCTCTAGGTTTCTACATGGGAGATGATTTCTTTCAAGATGGTGGATGCACATAAGAGATAGACTACAACAGGTTTAAGTTATAGGTGGAGTGGTTCTCAAATCTTGGCGGCAAAATTCGGCAGGGCTACTATGCAACCTGGATGCTAGCAAAATTTGACGTGGTTAACCTCAATGTTGTGGTGATGGAGCGTTATCTTCGTCATGTTCATCATTGTGATGGAAAACTTGTCAAGGTGGAGATTGTTGAGATATTATGACCCGTTTTCCTATTGGTTCCCATGTAAAATTGTATGTCTTTAGGAAAACTCTTTAGTAAAGAATACAATTCTAAATAGGAATAGAATTATGAGAGTCCTATTAGGATTTGAAATATGAACTCTATTAGGAATATAATATCGTGTATACTACTTATAATTATAAGGGTGAAAACCAATTCAAGGTTACGAGAGAATGAGAGAATGTGAGAACACAGGGTATTTGATATAAGAGTTATTAAACATCATGAGGAGAGTGTCTTAGAAACGGGGATTGTTTCCACTCTAGATACTGGGTTGACGTGGTTAGAAACTAGATGTTTCCGCTCTATTTTATGTATCAGGTTTATGGTGTTGTGTACTCTTATATATCATATTCATGAAACTATAGTGGATTTCTCTCATTTGTGGATGTAGACAGGTTATGCCGAACCACGTAATTATCGTGTCTCTTTACGTAGTATGATTTTAATCCTATGTTATTTATCTCGAAAGTATATTTTCCGCTGTGTGATCTCTTAAGAAAATGTTAATGTTAGCACCATCTCATCAAAGGTGGTGAGCGTGAACTTCTGCTAGTAAGAATTTTCAACAGTATTATGTAAAAGCTATTTCTTATATTCCCACAACCACAAGAAACTGTTGGTACTAGCTTTCCACACATACAGGCTACAGCAAGTAAAAATTGAAGATGATGAGACGACATGGCGTCATGGACGATCACCTGATCATATACACGTGCGTGAATTAACTTTAATGATTACTCCTTAATTTTTTCTATATACTGTATAAAGTGGAAGTTAAGCAGGTGTATTTTAAAATTGAAAAATGCTAGTTTGATCAAATGATCTTAATCAAATAGGGATATATTTGAATTTTCATATGATGATTCATATATAAAAAGATTTACTTGCCCTTGATGAATTAAGAAGTAAAAATTGATTCAATCGTGGAATAGTTTCAAATTTCATTTAATTCTCTCCCATTATTATAAAGTTTAGAAATCAAATTCCAAGGAGATATTTTTAAAATTTTGGATTTGTTGTAAAATATTAGATTTGTTACCAAAAAGATTTAAATGTTATAATAAATCTACCTGAAATAAGTTTAAAAGTCTTAGCACAAACTACACACTTGTATTATAAAGAGTTTATTCATAAAAATAAGAGTCCAGCAAATTCTTTATTCTTCAAATATAAATTAAGGAGTGAGTTTGACTCTCTACATCGAGAAAGTCAAATTTCAATTTCTATCATAATTTTAATTAATAAATTACAATTTTTTATGTATTTTATTTATTAATTCTCTCTCCTATTAAGTCTCTTTGTGGGAAAATGCAAAATGCAAAATTAAAATTTAGGAAAATGCTACACCTATAACCTCTTCTCATAAACTTTCTCTCACAACCCCAACATGGTAGTTTACAATTAGTCAGCTTGTAATGGGTCTCACCTGAGTCCCATTTGATAAATTGCAGCTGACTAATTGCGAGCTATCACATCAGAGTTGTGAGAGAAAATTTGTGAAAAGAGGTTGTGGGTATAGCATTAATATAAAATTTAAAGAGTCTATTGGATTTGTATAAAAAATTTATTTTTTATATTTAGAAATTAATGAATATATTTTTTACTAATATGAAAGATGCTCTTTAAATAGAAAGAACCATTAGAGATGCTCTAAAAACAATGTTTTTTTTTTTGTATTAGTATTGGATTATACTTCACTTTTTAAAACTTTAAATGTAATACTCTACCCATTAATCAGTAGGAGTTTATATATAGCAAGTAGTAATTAGTTAGAAAAGAAAATGTCATATACATATACATATTACATCCTCCAATTATCTCCTTTACCATATGTAACTTAATTAAACAATCTTAAATTCAAGTAATTATTTGAAAGATGTTACACAATCTATGTATTTAAATTTAAAGCCCTACGAAAATTTGATCTCAGATATTATTTCTATGGAAAACAATAATAATAATAATAATTTGACTTTGAAATTCAATTTACATAAAATTTATTCAACATTACGTGACTTACTATATATGTATGACATGTATATAGTATTGCTTACTATATATGTATATAATAGGTCACACACACACACACACACACACACACACACACACATATTTATATATAAATCTTTGTAACTGAGTTTTATCAATGATGACATCCGAGAATTTTTGACCGAATTCAGTGGATCTTTGAATAGGTATGATTGTACCATTGTAGATTATTTGACCTAAAAATCGGATTTTTGTTTGGAAAAAGGTTTATTTTTGTTTTTGATACAACTAAACTATTTGTTTTGACAATGTGAATAAATGTTTTTAAATGTTTAAAGTGTTGATCTATACTAGATGAAAATATAAGAATATCATCTATTTAGACAACAAGGAATTGAGAATATGGATTGAATATATTATTTATTATTCTTTAGAATTCTGATGGGGCATTTTTTAACCAAAATGACATTACATTCCATTTATATTGACCAAATGGTATAGTAAATGCGGTTTTATACCTATCTTCTAGTTTAAGTTGGATTTGCCAAAATCCAGATTTCATGTCAAATTTAAAAAATATTTTTGAATTGGATAGTTTTAGTAATAAATCTTTTTTGTTTGGAATTGGGTATTTTACCCATCTTAAGGTTGTATTAAGAGGTTTATAATTTATGACAAGTCTTGAAACTCCTCTTTCAAGTTCAGCATTTTTCTGAACATAGAAGGCCGAGCAACTCCAAGGAGACTTGCTTTTCCTAATTAATTTTTTTTTTTTTTTTGGTAGAAGATCGTTGATTTCCTTTTTACAATGTTCTTCTAATTCTTTATGCATTTGTATTGGTCTGGCTTTTTTAGGTATTTCTTTTTCATTAAAATCTTTTTCATAAGGCAAACTGACCATATGCTTTTTCCTTTTCCAAAAAGCATTAGGTAGGTCAGAGCAGATTTGAGTTTCAATAGTTTTTTGTATTTGATTTATCTTTGAGCAGATATCATTCTGTTGAAGTTGAGATTCAATTCTTTTAGTTTTAACTTCTTCTTGGAGGAAGCGTATATGTTTTTGTTTGTTTAGGATAAGGTGATTAATTTCTTTCTTTGATGTTGAGTATTCTTGGAGAATATTAAGGTTTTTTTTTTTTTTTTTTTTTTTTTTTTATGGGTTTGTGTACAAATTTGAAGATAAGAACTTCACCCATTATTTTTGTAGATATTCCTGAATCATCAACACTAAATGGTTGTATTAAATTAATGAAGAGTGTTCCTAATATTGTACTTCTTCTCAAAAATTTTACTAATAAAAATGAGGTTTTTAAACAAATATTTTGACTACAAACTTTAACATCTAATAATTTGTAATTGACAAAAGTGTTGAGCCATTAGCTAACTTAGCAGATTATAGTGTTTTTTCATTAAAGGTGGAAAAGTAACCCGCCCGGCCCAGCCCGCGACAGGTTACGAAGGTTGGTGGGCCGGGCCTAACTCGCCCGCCAACAAAGGCAGGCCGGGTTAGGCCCACCATTACGGAGAAAATGGCTAACCTAGCCCGGCCCGCCAACCCTAACCCGCCAGGTTAGGCGGCGGTTCGGGCCGGGTTAGCCCGATTTTCTTATTTTTTTGGTTTTTTTATTTTTTTTGTTTTTTTATTTTTTTTGTTTTTTTAATTTAACTTTCAAATAAATAATTATAAATATAATTGTTTTTAGTTAACTTTTCAAATATCAATAATTCAATTCAATTCAATTTTTTTTTTTGTTAACATTTCAAATATTAATTCAATTTTAATACAATAAAATTGTAATATAAGAAAAATTAGACTTATTCATTTATCAAAAAATAAAATAAGAAATTACAACAATTATTGCCTCGTTAAAAACCTCACCAAGAAAAACCCAATGGGAGAAAAACTTGGTAAAGAAAAAAGAGTGCAATAATTGACAATTAATTTACAAATTACATTTTACAAAACAACTAAATTGGGGGTGGTTCACTAGGACCTCCCTCATCTGTATCATCTATATTACAAAATTGAAATGATTCTACTAAAGCATTGTCGATAACCTCGTATTGATCTTGATGGCGCGATCGTTCCCAATCTCGAAGACATGTGAGGACTTCAATCATTTTTGGAGCAAGTTTAGTCCTCCTTTCATTTAAAATCCTTCCACTTGCACTAAATGTTTGTTCGGATGAGACGGTTGAGACAGGAACAGCGAAAACATCCAAGGCAAGTCTTGATAATACCGGAAAAATACATTTTCTGGCTCTCCAATACTCTAAGAGATCAAAGTGACCTGTTGAAAACATTTCGGGGGTTGCCAAATATTGTTGAAGTTCATTACTCTGCGACTCCATGGAGGACAGCATATTAGTTGTTGTTGTTGTTGGTGGTGGTGCGTCTGAAGAGGAGGCTGTGCTTCGGACTCGGGTCCTCTTCGGCCTATTCAGTGCATTCCAAGAGAATAAGTCTTCATTTGTTTCTTCTGCTACAGCTTCTCTGGATATTTCGCCTCTTTGCGACTGCGGGTTCCCATACCTGTTTTCATATTGGAAATATACTTCGAAAAGACTATTTTTTACCTCTCCTATTTGATTGATATATGATTCGTTTTGTAAATTTTCACTTAAATTGTCAAGACCATTTTCTAAACGTGCTAATTTAATTCTAGGATCAAATATAGCACCTAAACAATAAAGAAAAGGAACGGGTCTCCAATATTTCAAAAATTTTTTTTCCATTGCCTTTATTGGTGCATGTAAAATTTCATCATCTTTGTTTTTTGTAAATAACTCGGAAATTTTTATAATTGCATGTATTACCAATGGACTAGTAGGATAATACACACCAGAAAGTTGTAAAGTGGCTTGGTAAAAACATTTGAGAAAAGAATGAAATACTTTAGCTATCTTCCAATCATTTTCTACCAAATGATGAGGACCTCTATTATTTGCTACAAAATAACTAATTATATTAGCATAAGGTAAACATGAATCAAGCATTAAATAAGTACTATTCCATCTAACAGGCATATCTAATGCAAAAGTTCTAGGAGACATATTTGATTTTATACAAGCTTCTTGAAATTCAGCATTTCTTTTATTACTACTAGTAATCCAAGCTAAAGATTCCCTAATTCTATCAATATTTTTTTTAATTGTTTTCATACCACTTTTCACAATTAAATTAATAACATGACATGCACAACGTTGGTGAAAAAACTTCAAATTATTATATAAAAGATAATTATTTTGAAAAAATTCTATAGCTTTACTATTAGAACTTGCATTATCTAAAGTTAAACTTATCACTTTATCAATAATATCATAATCTTCTAAAACTTCAATAATTTTATTATAGATTTCTAAACCACTATGATCCACATCCATTAATCTAAATCCTAATAAAGATTTATTTAATTTAAATTCATTATCAAAATAATGACTAGTCACACAAATATAATCTTGTTTAGCTCTACCACTCCAAATATCAGCAGTTAAAGCCACACTAATATGACAAGTATGAAATTTATTTTTTAATTCTAATTTCATTTTTTTAAACAATTTTATTAAATCATTTCTAGTTGCAGTTTTAGAATAACTTTTAAATCCTGGAAAAAATGAATTTTGAACAAATCTTTCAAAATATTTATCTTCTGCCATATTAATAGGTTGATCAGATGCAGCAATATATAAAGCTAACTGTTCCCTATATACATCAGAATTATAACGCCAAGTAGTACCCATATTAGTTATTTGAGTTTGATTGCTTTCTCTATTTCCATGTTGATTAATATGTTTATTAGCATGCCTTTTTAAAGTACTAGTACCATTACCTGAATCAGCTTTATAAACATTTGCACAATATTTGCATCTTGCTTTCTTGACTTGAACGCCATTTTCTGTCTCGTAAAACTTGTCGAAATGCGCCCAAACGTCTGATGTGTGTCTGTTTTCGCTTTCGACGGCAGTTGATGATCCCGCCTCAGCTTGAGATGAAGTTGGACGAGGACGACGATTACGAGGACGACTTCTAGAACCACCGGGAGCTGTTGGAATCGACGGCATATTTTGAGGTGTATCGGATTCTGAGACTGGGATTGGGACAGCGGGACTATTTGAATCTCCTGCGTTCATAGTAAAATCAGTGGGACTAGGACTAGGATAGTAGTTTTCTTCATCATTGAAATTGAGGGGAGAGAAATATATATCCATTGTAGTTGAAAAAAAAATTGATGTAGAAGAAATAAAAATTAAAGAAAGAGAATTGGAATATGGAAATTGGAATTTGGAAAATTGGAAATATGAATTGAAAATTGCAAAAACTAATAAAAATTAAAATAAGAGCAAATTGATAACAAAAAGATTAAGAGAATAAATGAATAATTGAGAGAATAGAGATTAGAGAATATGAGAGAATGAGAGAATTTGAGTTGTGAGAAAAATATGAGAGTTTAGGGCCAATTTATAGAAAAAAAAAATGGGGAAAGAAAATGACGAAAAAGACCCCTCCAACGGCTATATTTCAAGGGTAAAAGGGTAATTTAAGAAAATAAATTAATTTTACTTTTTTTTTAATTTATTTTTTGGCCAACCCGGGGGGTTGGCTGTTGCCAACTCGTGGGTCAACCCGGCGGGTTAGCAACAGCCAACCCGGCGGGCCAACCCGCATGCAACCTGCCGGGTTGGCGGGCCTCCTGCAGAGAGGACAAAATAGCAACCCACCCGGGGGTTGCTGGCGGGTTGGGTTCAACCCTGATGGCGAGCCGGTTTAAACCCTCTTTATTACGGGCCGGGTTAGGGTTGACCCGCCTAACCCGGCCCATTTGTTCCACCTCTATTTTTCATAGTATTTTGTAGGAACTAATCATTCTTGGATGCAATTGAAGTCTGCTCTAGTATCAAATAGAGCAATTGTTTCTAGGATAAATTCATCATTGATTAAGAGTTTTATCTTAATATGCCATTTTTTATAAGTTTTTTGGGTTAACATATTTATAAAATCTTCATTATGATCTTTATCATCTTCATATTTATCTTTTTCTTTAGTAAAAAGTAATTTCGAATGTTGTTCTTTTAATTCTTTGACTTCAATTTTTGTTTGTTGGATTTCTTTTGTTAAATCTTCAAGTGTTAATTTCCTTTTTTCTTGTTTTTCGAATTTGTCAATAATATTTTGAAAACTAAGCTTTATGGGTTTCTATTTTTCTATCAGTTTTTTCGAATGTATTTTTTAGTCTTTCTAGATACTCTTTTCTCAAAAGAGAATCATCAATTTTATTAACGGCTTCTAGGAAGAATTTTTTGTCTTTGGTTAAGACATTTATTTCATTTTCACTTGAGGTTTCGATTTCATCAATTTGATTGTCATTAGAAATTTCCTTTTCACTTGAATTTGAATAAGAGGATTGTATCATTAACATTTCAATTTTATTTATGACTTCTTCGTCAAGACTTAATTTTCTAATTCCTTTACTAATTTTGAAATACTTAGCGATATGGCCTTGTTTACCACACCTAAAGCATGTGAATTATCTTGTGGGTTTGTCTGTTTTAAAGATTTGTTTTGTTGAAAATATTTTTTTTCTTAAATATGGGTTTGTATGGGTTTTTCTTGTATGTACTGTTCTTACAATTATTTATGGTTTTATCACATTGATCTTTGCAGGTTATTGTTTTCTTGGTTTTCTTTCTTTTAAAAGAATCTTTGTGTTGATTGTCAAATTGTTGACAAAAACTTCTTAATTCTTTTCTTAACTATTTTCTTTCTTTTTGCCTTTAGTAAGTGAGTTTTTCATCTTTGCAAATTTTCATTTTAACTTTCTGGATAAAACTATGTAATTGTCCATTAGTTAAATTGTCAAATGGTATAATACCATCATATTGTTTCCTATTGTTTCTCTAACCTTTTAGCTAAGATGTTGGATAATCCTGCTAAAAATTTAACCTTCCAATAAACTTTGTTACTATCAAACATTTGCATAACTCTAACAAATAATGTTTCTTTATACCACCTATAATCATGAAAGGGTTTTGCATTTTAAATTCATTAATGCAGTTTAACTTTTGTCTTTTACGTTTGCAACATCTCCTACGAAGTGACGAATTATTGCAAAATTTAAGGTATTAACAACATCTTGAATTTCATTATCATCTTCATTCAAAATTGGTATTCCATTATCATCAATTTTGATTGCGTTAACAATTTCACTTTGGTTTTGATCTTGTAGGTGGCTATCCCACCAAGATTTGAGAGAGCTAGTGAAACCAGCTACTAACAAGTGGGCTATGGCTTGGTCTGTTGAATTATGTTTAGTCCTCCAGGCATTACTGACCATGGTCATTTGTTGTAAACCATAATAATATTATAATCAGACATTCCATCTCTGTTCCATTCATAGATAGAATTAGCATTGTACTTTCTTTGTTGTATTTGAAACGACTCTTCCAAAACTAAAATTGGGGCTGAACCTCTTGGACAATTCATTTTGGGGGTTTTTTCCAATTCAAGTTGTTGATTTGAATAGAATTATCACTTGAGGATGCATTTTGATCATCAGTTTCTAACGATTCTGATAAATCAGTTTTGCCAAAAAAAATTTATATGTCTATAAGTTTGTGGGGTTTCTGGTGTGACAACATTAGAAAATTCTTCTTTTATTTGGTTGAGTTTTTTTATTTATTTCTTGCATAAATTATTCTTTATTCGTTAAAGTTTTAGTGTGTTTTGGTGGGAATTCATGTGAAATAAATCAAAGTTTATTATCTACAATTTTTGGTGGTTTTGACCTTATGTCAATAGGTTTTAGGATATGTTTTCCTACCATGTCTTCAATTCTATTCAATTGTTTGCCAATAGTATTCAAACATTGATTTGCATAATTATTTTGTTGGTAAATATTTTTATATTATTTCTTGATATTTCACTTAAATTTTCTTTGACCTTAAAAGGTGAAGCCTTAATTTCTACTCATTTATAGAAAATCGTTACTTCTGCTAAAGGTAGATGAATTGACTATATTTTTTCAATATATTTTCCTTTTTTGATTTTCCACTGTTTTGCTTTTGTTTGGACACACACATATATATATATATATATATATATACACATGTTGTATTTCACATTTTAGAATTAAATATATTTACATGTTGCATATACTATGTGATTTTGTATATAGTATACCATATGTAGTATTGAGTGTATATATATATATATATATATAAAAGTTAACATGTAATTTGGTAAATGACATGATTTACCAAACAACACCATACAAATATTATTGAAATAACATGTTTGTCACAAATTTTACATAGTAGTATAACTTACATATATATATATATATATATATATGATTTTGTGAATCATAAAAAAATTTAAATAGAATATCTATTTGTCATTTTAAAAAATCGTCTTACTTGCATTAATAGTATAGCATTATATGACTCACATAATATTATAATAAGAGATTAGAGTTCGCATTATCTTTTAAGGTCATTAACGATAATATTATTTTTTAAGACTACTAACGATAGTATTCTAATATGAAATTAGGGTTCGTATTATCTATTAGAGACAGGTATTGATGCCATATGTCACAGATGTAACATATGTGGAAATGATAAAATCTCAAGGAAATAGTTTACATGTTTTTTTTTTTTAAAGAAATTTAATTATTACAAATAATTAATTCAAACTTCTATTCTTAAAAATAATGAAGTATTACTTCTTTAATGTCATTAACGATAATATTATCTTTTAAATAATATTATATTTTAAGACTACTAACGATAGTATTCTAATATGAGATTAAGGTTTGTATTATCTATTGGAGACAAATATTGATGTCATATGTCGCAGATATAACATATGTGGAAATGATAAAATCTCAAGGAAAGAGTTTACATGTTTTTTTTTTTTTTTTAAAAGAAATTTAATTATTACAAATAATTAATTCAAACTTCTATTCTTGAAAATAATGAAGTATTACTTCTCTCTCCTCATTCGATAATGTCAATAGAGGGAATTGTTTTCCCTCCAAAAGGTCGGATTTAGGAGTAAAAAATAAATTTATTTTATTGAAGGGTAAATTTATAAATTTATCTTCTAGATCTCCTTTAAAATTTTCAACTTGAAAGGGAATATTCCGTCAGCTACAAAAGTTGTGTTATTAAAATATTTCCTCCACCTCCCTTTCCATTTGTGTATCAACTACTTCCCATTACCCAAAAACTGAAGTAGCCCCTACTCTCCGTCTGCCTGTGCTGTGCGTTTCCATCTGCCAGTATGCTCAGAAGAGGGTTAGGGTTCGTTTCTCCATTTTATATTTTAATCTCTGTAGTCTGTACCTTTTCTTTCTCTTTTTTATCTTTAAGGTCCGAGATCCGACTCTTCTTTGATCTTCAAGCTCAGATAACAAATTTACATGGCTGTCCTTGTCCCCAAATTCTGTACCTCCTTAACTTTGCAGCTTTCAATGCCCCTTTTTCGTTTTGGTTTTTCTTTTCTTTCTTGCTTCTTAACATTACCTGTGAAATATCAGTTATGATCTCATGGCTGTCACTTAATTGAGATTTGAGAGTTTCCAACTTGGCCACGTGAATGTCAATTATATATAATTTATTTCTTGGTCTTGGTCCCTTCTATAGGGTATCACCAGCAGTTTAATACAGCTTTTTAATATTCTTTTTGCTATTGCGCAAACAGTAAAAATTTGTCCATTTCAAGTGATTCTCTTGCTCAGAGCTTAAACAGGGGATTCTCCACCGAGACTGGAAGGTATGCCATCGAATTTCTCCTTCCTTTATGCTTAAGTAATAAACCATTTATTGATACTGAACAGAGAACAAACCTGTTTCTTCAGAATTTACTTAGCACTCAGAGGATGCCACAAATATATATTCTATATATATGATATATATATATATATATGATAATATATAACGCAATAGTGTAGACACAAGTATAGAATTCTTAGAGATTTTTCAATTAAATATTATTATATACGTAACAAAAATGTTTTTTAATACACAAAGAAGCAATCGCCGGCCTTTTTTTTTTTACATTTTTTTATTGTTTTATTCGCACTTATATTCCACTTAGTCATTAGGGGAATAATTGAATATTTGAAGGTCATTGTCTTCATGGTGATTAATTTAATGAATCTCAATTTAGAAGAATTGACCATTTGTTACTTAGCATTTGGCTGCTTCCCTTGCCTTATCTTGAACTGGGAATTACCTTGGCCCACCCTTAACTCCACCATGATACAAATGATCCCTAAAACACGAAAGACAGACATAAGAGTTCAGAATTTGCACTGAGTTGTAAATGGCGAATTGGCAATAGAGATGGTAATCAAGTGGAAATTATGGTCTTACATTAATTAATGACAAAACTAGATCCATTCTTGTTATAGTCTTAAACCAATACAGACTTTGGACTAAGTTTTTATTATCTGTGGGCAAAATATTGCACGGGCATTTAGATGTGCACTGCAAATTAATCGTTGAAATACAAGAATACATCTTTACTCTTCGTTACACTTAAGAAGGAAGATTTTAGTTTGCATTCGGTAATTAGAATCTTTTGTTATATTTGTGTGATAAAGAAAGCTAGAAGGAAAGGTAGCGCTGATCACTGGAGCAGCAAGAGGCATAGGAAAAGCAACTGCTGCAAAATTTATCGACAATGGTGCCAAAGTTGTTGTAGCTGATATCGATCAACACATTGGTGAAGAAACAGCAAAAGAACTTGGAGCCAACGCCGCTTTCATTGCTTGTGATGTCACTAATGAATCAGATATCTCTAATGTTGTTGATTTTACAATCTCTAGACACGGCAAACTTGACATCATGTACAACAATGCAGGGGTAGCCTGCAACACTCCCCCAAGTATTGTGGACCTTGACCTTCAAGTTTTTGATAGAGTGATGGGCATCAACATGCGAGGAGTGGTAGCTGGGATCAAACATTCATCTCGTGTGATGATCCCTCGTAGAAGTGGGTCCATTCTATGCACAGCCAGTGTAACAGGAGTAATGGGTGGGCTAGCACAGCATACATACTCTGTCTCCAAGTCAGCTGTTATAGGAGTTGTCAAGTCTATGGCAGCTGAGCTAAGCAGCTACGGAATCAGGATTAATAGCATATCACCTTTTGCCGTTCCAACTAGATTTGTGCTGGAAGAAATGAGTCGGCTTTATCCTGGTGTTGATGCTTCGCGATTTACTGAAATGGTTCAAAATACTGGGGTGCTAAAAGGTGCAAACTGTGAACCCATTGATATAGCTAATGCTGCACTCTATCTTGCATCTGACGACGCCAAGTATGTTAGTGGGCATAATTTGATGGTAGATGGAGGTTTTACATCGTTTAAGACTTTTAAATTCCCTGCACATGCACCTGATTCGGTGCAGTAGAGTTAATTGTCAAATGCTATTAGAGGAATATTGCAATCACAAACACAGCCTTCCACTTAAGGATGTAATTTAGATTGCCCATGATGTCTTACTGCAAGTCCTAGAACACCATTAGGTGAAATCATATTCGTTTTCTACACCTTATTCCTATCAAGTAATTTGGCAGAGCCATTTCAACACCAGCTCAATTATTTTACCAAGTTTAGAAAGCAGTCGTCTACAAATAAACATTTTATTTCTTGGAAAACTATTAAGTTCAGAATTTTCAGGTGAAAGTTTCAGCTAATCATCTCGAAACAAATATTCTCATAGTATTTTCAATTGTTTCTGGAAGTGTAAAGGCAATTTATATGTTTTTTGATATCCAATCATTCTTCCGTTTGAGGAAATATTCCATTTACTTTTAAGCGAGTGATGCATGTAATAACCAATCTAAAGATTTACGGCTTCTGATAAATGATATTTTGTTAATTATTTAAATAGTGCAAATACTCAGGAGTTTATCCTTTCTTGCACAAAAGACAAATATCAAAACACGGTGACCGTCATGCTTTCAAATTATTATTTGTTGTTAGAATTTACAGTACTCTGAACCACTTTGATACATGTCTGATCATTTTAGGAGACTTAAACTAGCATTCAATTTGCAGGCTATCAGAGCTGCTATTTTTATACTACAGAGGATATTGTGAAGAAATTTTTGCCAACATATCTCATCCTTGTCATATAAGTGAGCTAACCATCAGAATTGATCTAGCACAAGCTTGCGCATGTAGGATTCTGCATCTGCAAAGGAATGGAAGCAAAATGTTATACAGGGTAGATTGTTCCTACCGTTAATGGAAAAGACCAATGAAAAGTCTAAATTTGCTAGCTAGATATAGGACGAGATAAAGGTTCCAGTAAGAAGATTGATACCTAAGCCACCAGTGAACAGTCTAAATTGACCGAGGGCCTGCCTGATGAACATCTCAACCCCGCTCACCACAGTGGCCCCAACCTCTGCAGCCTCCTGCAAGAGTCTTGTATTTCTAGGTGTATAGACCGCATCAAACACCAACTCATATGCTTTTAAGGCCTCCTAAACAAGCATAATAAGTGAAGGGTTTATTGATGGCTGTGTGAATTGAAAGTATATAATGCAACAGAGAGCGAAAGACTTGAGTCAAAAACCTTCGGAAGAGGACTTGTATTTGAATCTGGCTCCATTCCAATAGCAGAAGCATTTGCAAAAATCATGCCTTTCTCTGGGCAGAATTCGTGTAAACATTCAAATGGCAGTGCTTCCCCTGAAACTGCATGTGCAAGAGCCTTTGCTCTCTCTTTTACAGTAAAATACAAGACATAGTTAGACGCAAGAAAACTGCAGGAGGGGAAGTTTAAATTAAACTATAGTACTTTTATAGCTTATCTTACCATACTTGCGGTTGAAAATAACAACCCGAGCCCCTTTGATTTTGGCCCCAAAAGCCAATGCTCTTCCTGCACCTCCTGCTCCAACCAGCACAAAAGTTTTCCCCGCTAGTGGAGAAGTGTCTGATGCCACCCCTTTGCTAACTTGTTTTTCTGTTCATCCCATGCAAATGCATGAGCTATTTATCTTTTTAATTTGATTCTCTCCCATATTCTATGAAAAGGCTTTCAGAACAAGTTCTATAGTAGATCAGGTTTGAGACGTTTTTAACTATCCAATGATACCGGAATGTAAATGAATGACTTTACTGGATATATAGCAAACGAAAAAATAAATAAATAAAGGCAGATAGTTAATTATTGATGTGCCCCTCCCCAGAAGAGTCTTTAATCCTTTGCTCATCATATGACATTATGAACTCAAATCTTTAAAGAATATTGTATCTCATCGCAGTCAATTAGCATAGAATTATAAAAATTAGAAATTTCTCAGATGCTACCTCTTAGAGCATCCTCTATTGCAGAAATTGAAGCATCACAATCTGTGTTGTAACCGATCAGCTTCTGGTCAATAGGCCTCCTTATGATGGTATTTACAGCTCCTATGGACTGATCACAAAGCATCCCAAAGTTCAGAAGATTATATTTGTTAACATCTTATATATCATATTTTCAGAGTAACATATAATCAATTCACTCGGCATGAAACTAAAGTTCTTTTATGCTATTCATCATCCTGTATCTAGGTCCACTTGGTAGTTTATGTGAAGTTGAAACCTTGAGTAATCACATTCACAGTAAAAGAAGAAATTGTCACAATTCTGGATTTGAATGAACACAGTTTTATACTTTACCAATCTATGGCCCCACACACAAAAATTATAGAAAGGCAGTTGAGAAGGATTTGATGATGAAAACAATCTTATATACAAGTTGACAGAGACAGACCTTAGCCAGTGGATCAACTTCATCACAGCAAGCCACCGCTGCTTCCTTATGTGGAATGCCAACACTACAAAATACGCCAATTAGTTAGAAAGAACAAATAATCCTTCTAATCTAAGGAAATGCTATCCCAATTTTGCTCTCTTAATATTGTGTACCTGAAACCCGCAAAGTCAGTTGCTGTATAGGTTTTAAAAAACTCTTTGACATCATCAACGAGCATGGGAACATAAATTCCATTATATCTGGTATGTCTGAAGGTGGGATTGTGCAGAATGGGGCCTTTACTATGGCCTACTGGATTTGAAACGAGCCCAAAAACTTTTGTGTCTGCGTCCACATTTTCAACCTTATACACTTGTCTAAGGCTGACAAGAGTAGGTAAGCCCGCAACTGATTTGCCTGCCAGAGATCCATACACTAAAAACCCACCAAATTTTGGAGCCAGTATCTGGCTTATTAGACCTCGACTGCCCACCGCCAAAACTATTAATGGTACCTGAACATAGGGAACACCCGGAATGAAGTTGGTTGCATTGAGGAATAAACAAAATAATACAATTACTTGAATTACTTAGCCGTGATACATAGCATTTTCAGCCTTAAAAATGATAATTAATTATCCCTATCAATAATTTCTCCTTCAAAATCAATTTTACAGTTTGTCCAAATTAATGACAGGTTTAAATATATTGCCAAGTGCGTAAATATGTTTGTAATTTTAATTAGCATATGTAAACCTGGCAATGAGTAAGCAGCTGAAAAATGGGTGCCAAATCCGTGATGAAGTCCACAGCAATTTCAAGTTTTATAACAGCTGCTCCGATTGACTGAATGGATGCAATTAGATCACCAAGTTTCTCTGTCGAAGGTTTGCCACCATTCACGTAGCTTGACACAATTACTTTGCTATGTGGTCGATTGTGCATATATTCGCTCATGCTCTTATCAGAAGCTACCTGCAATTAATTAAAGTTCAGATTATTAATATAGTATTTGCTGGTCCGATAACTTCACCGTTGCCGTACTCTAGGAAAATCCCATCGACAGTAGAATTAGACAAAGATGTTCAATGTATAGCTCCAATATTGATTAAAGAGTTATTTGTGAAAGTAGAGTGGAAAAGTACCTCATAGTCCATTTCCACAAATTCGACCTCTAAATCCAGAGCCCGTTTCAATACTTGCATGCAATTACTCTTGCAGTCTTCGTTGGATGAATTGAGCCTGCCAATTGCATTCAACTATATTATGAATCCATTGCATGGTCTTTTCATTTTTGTTTTTGGAGTGCCCACATATCAACTTATTAATTTTTTTATATCTAATAACAAGTTTAAAAGTACAGTACTTATAAATATTTAGAATGGTAGATGGAATATTTTTGTAGGCCCATGCTTTCTCAATAATTGCACGAAACTTTAAAAAGTAGTGTAAGGTTTGGTATGAATTGCAGCTGATAACTTATCATACTGCATAAGTCATGACACATATATCAAGCTCTTGTACTCACCATCGCCTCCCTCTTCAACAAATTAACCAATCTTCCTACCTACGGTTCTCTCCTTGTTCACTAAAAATCACCTATACTAGTGTGATTGTTTTGACATATATTAAAAATCACTTCCTACCTGCTACTGTTTTGACATATATTAAAAATCACTTCCTACCTGCTACTGTTTTGACACTCTTATACGAATTTCAATGATAAATAAACCAAGATGGTTCAATGTTCATAACTTTAAACGCACCAGATTCAGAATGCCACTGAAATTCTTGGTCATAAATATATATTTTCTTGGTTTTAAATAATCTCTTTCTCTACACTTGTTGTAACTATGATGATGAGGCACATACTTTGTCGAATGACAATACACAGGGAAAAAAAAAAAAAAAAAAAGCGTGGAGAAGTAGAATGAAATTTAGCGACAGGATAGTTTTTAAATGAGATGTAGGCTAATGCATAACCTGGCTTCATTATCTGAAAATGCTCAAAAAATGGTATTTAAAAACATAATAAAGTATAAATGAAATATATATGTCATAATATGTGTAGAGAAAGAGATCATAAGTTTTAATAATGAAATATAGCAAGGAAGAAGAAGAAGAGGGATGCAAGAATGTTAGTTAATAGAACTGGACCTGTAGGAAAGTATAGTGGGCAGAGTTTTTTCGTTGAGGAGGTTGTCAACCTGAGAAATGTGAGTGAATTTCATGGCATGAAAGCAAAGTTCTACAATATCTGCACCTTCAGCCTTTGCTTGCTCCATGGAGCTTAACATTTCTTCCACTGTTTCGCATTCAAGCTGTGTGCACACTAAGACATTTTTCTTGGCGTCTGCCATTTTCAGAGCTAGGCTAGGGAGAGAGACAAACAATTGTGATAAAACAAAAGGTACGGTTGTGGTTTCTTGCTCTCTTTGTAGCGAACCATTTTTCAATATTGCATTTCATAATTATTTCTTGAATATTAGATATGATTCAACTACTTTTTAACTATTTTAATAATTCATTTTCTCTGTCTCTATGATTTTAACTATTTTGTTTTTTTTTATGACCAGGACGTCCAGATTAACTTACGTGCACCTCAATTAATTCTTTAAGACTCTGAAACTACCGATCAGATTAAAATTCTAGTGGTCACTCCTAATAGGGGTGGTGGAGACTCAATCCCGGGAGATCGTGTTATTAGATCTTTCTCTTTTACTTTTACCATTAAAAAGACTCAAACTTGGGAGACCATATTACCATCAAGTCATCAAATGATAGTTGTAATTATACAACTTTCTCTATCTCATAAATAATATAATATTTTAAATTTCCTATATACGGTGTTACTATAAAATCAGTTAATTATTAAATATGTATACAGTCATGAGATTTTAAATTTCCATCTTAAATTGGTGCGTATATAAACGTCATATTTATAATAAGAAAAAAGACATCTTTTTCACATCATTCTATAACTAATAATCACATAAATGGAAGTTCAAGGTTTGTGATATATTCAAATTATGTAATATAATATTATTTCAAAAATAAAAGCAGTAATGTTGTATACACAATTGACAGTACTATGAATAACATGTATATGAATGTAGAAAGGCAGCATAACTGCATAAGTGGCAGTGGCACTGCGTGACTTGCATAAAAATGGACAGGGACTGGTTTCTCTGGTCCAGACTCTAATAATTTCGAGAACATGGGAGGTACCAGGGGGACCTATTAAAATAAATTCAAGATGAATGACAATTTCTTATCCAAAATTTGCCATAATTACATTTTCCCAAACGTAAACTTTGAGAAAAATAATTTCCCACCCATAGTCATTCAATAAGATTTGTTACCTGATGCTGACAAGGGTAAGGCTGCGAAAAGATTATAATACATTTTATTTTATACTCCCCCCCTGTTTCTTTATAACTGTTGTTTTGAAGGTATTAACTTTTTTCAAAATAAATTACGTTGTTTTTTCTCTTATCCACATCTCCTTTCTTTACTCTGCCCCTCATCTCCTTTCTCTCCACTTTTTTCTATAGCCCACGTCTTCTCTCTCTCTCTCTATCTTTTCCCCTATCTCTTTCCTATTAAATTATTTCATTATTTAACACATGTGTGTGGGAAAAACAAAATTTCCCACTCACAATATCAGAGGAAAAAGCCAAATTGAGGAAAAATAAAATTGATTCATTAAAAAGTGTGCAAACGCTTGTCAGTTATATAGAAATGGAGGGAGTAATTTTTAACAAGGATGAACAATATTTTCCCACCTAAACTTTGTTAAATGTAATTTTTAGTTTTCACCCCTAATTTGGTTTATATTAATTTTAGGGTTAATAAATGTAAAGAAAAAAAAAGTCATTTATTAAAATAAAAAATTTGGAAAAAAATTAAAAAACTGAAAAAAAAAAGTGGTTTGGAACCAACGGTTCTGGCCAAATCGTACTCGGCCAGCTAGGTGTGATTCTGACCAACTTTTTTTTTTTTTTTAGCTTTTTAATTTTCGGATTTTCCTTGTTTTACAATTTTTCAGTTTTTGGGAAATTATATTTTTATATAATTTCATAAAATATATACAATTTTAATAAAATATTGTTTTGTAGTTTTATAAATATTTAATTGACATCTATTTTTTTTTTATAATTTTTAAAAATAATATTTAAAATTTTAAATTTTTTTTAGAAACATACATACTTTAAAAGTGAAACCTCCATTGCAATTATAAAAATTAAAGATAAGACATAAATAGTTAATTTCCAAGTTGGTGAAGGTAATTGTTCTGTATTTGTAATATAAGGGTGTAAATAACATTAACCTTGTAACATATATTGTGAACTTATAATAATTGTTATGGGTGTAAGTAACATTAACTTTTATAATATGTATTTTGCAAGCTGACAATTATACATTTTTAATATTAAAACTACCGTAACGATGGTAGGAAAATGTCACACTCTAAATTTAATAAATTCAATAAGAGCAAACGACATGTTCCCACGCAAGGTAAAGCGAAATGCCAAGTTCCCACCCTTAGTTTCATAAATCTCATATTCGCACCTTTAAACTAACGGAAAATTGGTTAATATAACAGTGAAATGGTAGAATAGTCATTTCCAATTTTAGATCCAAACTGAAAATGAGCCGCCACCAAAACCACTCATATAGCCATCACCACCGCCACAAACCACCACAAATTACATAGACTTCCAACCCAAATCAGTCGATCATCATACAAAACAAAGAGAAAAGAGAAAATGGGAAGGAAAGAAAATCGCTAAGCATCAATCTCGATGGTTTGTAAAATAAAGAGACAACATGTCTTTTCTCCTTTCCTTCAACCTCCTTGCTATCTCCCTCTAATGATTGATGAAAACAATTTTTTTGGGTGGTTTCTCTTCATCATTTGTCTCTCCTGCACTACCGATTCAAATTATTTCTTAATTTAGCCATGCCAGATGAACAACTTTAGAGGTGTTCATCATATGCAGCGTTCAAAATCTGATCTCATTGTGTTATTATCGGCTACCAACTCAGCAACCACTTCTCCAATTTCAACTTGATCCAAATTTCAATTTGGCAACCCAGGCTTCCCTTTTTTGCACTAATTCAAAAGCCCCAGCCTCTCTGTCACGCCCCTTAATAAAAGCCCCAGCATCCTGACATCTGGTCATTCGTCGAATGCCGTCCATTGCCCTTTTGGTTGTTGCGCAAGACTGTCACGATTGAGAGCTAATTGGAGTTTTTTTGGAAGGATTTTGATTGTATTTGGAGTCCTTTGCTGTTGTGGATTGATTGTACAAATTTCTCAACCAATTTCCCTGTTGCTAGCCACCAATCCACCTGCCTTTGAAACACGCCCACAAACTATTAGATTTTTTGCCCCAACCAACAAATCTCGGCGTTGACCATGATTTTGGACATCCACCACCTCTTGGCCAGGAGATACTGGTTGAAATCAGCTCCTGACTTGGCGATCTCGACCGAGATTCCTGGCCAACGGTGGTTGAGGTGGAGGCAAAGAGGAGGTGAAATTTTTTTTTGAGATAAGGGTTAAATTTTGAGATACAGGGTTATTTTCTAATTTTCCTAATTTGGGGTTAAAAGTAATTTGTAAATTTATTTATTAAGGGTGGTATAGTAATAACACTTTTTTTACATATGTTAAAACTTTAAAATGGGTAACAGTATTAATTTAAGGTGGAAATATGAAATTTATAAAAACAGTGGCGAGAACTTAACATTTCACTTTACCTTGGGTGGGAACATGTCGTTTGCTCATTCAATAATGGATGGGGATATGGCTATGGGGCCCCGCCTGATTATTTATTAACAGGAAAAAACAATGACATTTGATTTGATGAAATATTAATTCAACTAATTTTGCACACAATACCATGAGTTACACGTGTATGAATGTAGAAACTGGCAGCTTGAGTGGCAGTGCGAGACTTCCAAAAAAAGGATAGGTACTAGTTTCTCTGGTCCACACTTTCAATAATTTCGGGAACGTGTGGGGGGTAGTATTAATAATATGTATTTTGCAAACTGACAATAATACATATTTAATATTAAAACTACCGTCTGAATTCAGCGATGGTCGCTATATGTCACACTCTGAATTTAATAGATTCAATAATGGATGGGGTATGGCTGCCTATGGGGCATGGGCCCCCACCTTATTAATAGGAAAAACACATTGACATTTGATATGATGTAATATTAATTCAACTAATTTTGCACACAATACTATGAATTACACGTGTATGAATATGGAAATTGGCAGCATGAGTGGCAGTGCGTGACTTTCCATAGGAAAATAGGCGACATTTGATTTAATGTAATATTGACATTAATTCAATCATTCCAATTTTGTCTGAAGTTATTAAAATTAGTTTATAAATAATAAGTATTTATAAAAAAAAATTAATTTATAAATATTAAAAATTTTAAATAATTATATATTTAATTAGAGTATTTATAAATGATTAATAAATAGTTGACGTGTTTGATAAAATGTGACTTATAAATATATTTTATTATAAAATGACTAAAAAATATATTACGTTAAACAAGGGTATATTATGAAATTTTAAAATTAAACAAGGATAATGTAGTAATATATTTGGTCAAACTAGCTCATAAACATAAAAAAAAAAAAATACCTCCCTTAAATTTATTTTTTTGGCTTATTCAAAAAAATTATAAACAAACAAATCAGTTTAATTTTAGAGCTTATAAACTAGTTTGACAAGCTTATAAGCTTAGACAAACATCTCCTTATTATGTTAATTCATGAGATTGAGATACGACTCTCGATTCTCCCTTTCTGTAAAATGTAAATTAGTGATTGATGACTGACCAACGACGTTTACCTTGATGAGTAGTAATAGTAAATAGTAACTCTGTCCTCAATATAACAATGAATAATACTATATTTATAATTAAATCATACAACCATTAAAAAAATAAAGAATAAAATAGTTATTTTACATAAATTTGGTGTAATTTTTATTTGATTATATAACTTAATTATAAACAAAACATTGTTGATAGTATTAGCATTTGTAACAGATAATCCCATCTAATTGTCGTCTTTACTTATCCTAAAAGATTAAAAATACAAAATTTTAATTATGATGGGCAAGAGATTTGATTGGGACCAATAAATCAATTATTTCACCTAACGCCACTCTATGGATAGGGATCCACAAATAATCCCATTCAGTAGCCTCAAAGAAAATTGCTAAAACCATAAAATAGAAAATTTTAAATATAATGTTTATTTGTTAGAATAAAAATCATTTTGTTCAAGTTTAACATGCGCAAACATTTAAGGCAATATTAAATAATGACAAGTACCAGTCCAAATATGAAGTCGGTATTGATCTTGTGCAGTAGTGAACAGAATCCTAGAGCTCCCACCAGTCAGACAGGGTAAATTTGAAGATTCACGTGTGTCACATTCACAACAACACAACACCGCTTAATACAAAAGGAAGGGCCGGTTAGCATGTGTAATTATGAAACGATAGGGATATGAAATGAAACCATTGAAAACTTAATTTCCTGTACCGTCCAGCTCCTCCTAGTATGGTAGATGTTCTTCCTTCAACTAACCATACAAGTTTCAACACTAAAAAGTCTTCAATGCTACATCATTCAATCAGCATTCTAAAGATATATAAATGATTCTCGATTTATTAGTTGAATTCAACATTTCTTATGACAATGCACCATGGATACAGTTCCAAAATCGACTCAATTACTGCTAAGAAGATTGTCAGCTGCATATTCTCTCAACATGCCTCGAAGAATCCTGAACCATCTGGAGGGAACAGAAAATTCTCACCTAACCTCCAACTCATTATACTTACCGTTCACCAACCAGATCTCAATCCATGATCTTGAAAGAAAGTTTCTAATATATGTGCTACATGATCTAATGGTGTATAAGAAATCTTAGCCTTCGGAGTAAGTATTGGCACTTTCATACAATGGCCTATGATGAAAATGGCATACCATTGGTGATAAGTTGCATAATTTGAGTGTTTTTAGGGTTCTTTTGATGTTAGTTTAGTTAATTTCTCATTTTTT
This sequence comes from Pistacia vera, assembly GCF_008641045.1. Lineage (NCBI taxonomy): Eukaryota > Viridiplantae > Streptophyta > Magnoliopsida > Sapindales > Anacardiaceae > Pistacia > Pistacia vera. The sequence goes on from NW_022196412.1 coordinate 267,034, forward strand.
TTTATTTGTTTTGGTCTTAATTTTTCTTAAGTTTGAGATATGAATGGTTAACTATTGATTTGGATAGCTTTTGTGTTTTTCAGGCTTTGATTGAGTAGATTGGAGCATTGGAATGAAATTGAGACTTAAAATTTGAAGAAGTTGAGACTACCTAACATTCTTGAAAGCCACGGCTATGCTTTGGAGGTTCACTATGGCTATGGTGGTGAAATTAAGATAAAACAAAGAGACCAGAAAACACCACGGCCGAAGCTGTGGTGACTTAAATTTGGCCACGACCAGGCCGTGGCGGAAACTATTAGGGCGTTTTTGTCAGCTTTTCTTTCCTTTTTTCACTTAAGACTCTTTTGAGTATTTAAGTATAATTGAGATTAGTTGTCAAGGGAGGAATTTTGCATATTTTGGAGAGAAGAAGACGCATTCTTGGGGTTTGAAGATTGAAGATTAGATTTAAAAGTTTGATTTTTATTTATTTTCAAGTCTAAATATGTTTTCCTTCTTCTCTATTTATTTCTTTGTTCTTAGAATAACGTAAATCTCTTTTGTTAGGAGAGGATGAAACCCTGATTATGTTTTGAACAATTTTTATTCTTAATACCAGATTTATGTTTATGAATTTGTGCAAGAGTTTAGGTTTAATGCTTTATAAATGTTAGATTGATTCAATTACCCTAATGATGTTTCAAATAGAGAAGTTAGGGTTTATTACTTAATTCATATTCATAATTGTTTTATTGGAATAACATTGCACAATGTACTAAAAATGGAAGTAATCAAATAGAGATTTTATAATTAATTTTTGGTTTACCTAATTCATAACCGAATAGGGTGAATTAATCGTAAGAGATTGATGAATTTATGTTTCTTAATTTCAGAGTAACCGAATAGAGATCTGTATTAAGTTGAATATTATGCCTGAATAAGGATAATTGACCTTAAAAGAATTCCACAAATTCATAGCATAAACGGGTATTAAGAGTAGTTGTCAAGCATAATTAAAGGAAAATATGTACCCTAACTTCATTAATACTGCAAAGTTCTTCACATTATTTATTTGTTTAATTTATTTATTTTTAATCCGTTAGTTTTACACTCTAAAATTTCATTTTTTCAAATAATGTGTAGGTAGTTTTAAGTAATTACGAATATTTACTTTGATCTCTGTGAGACGATACTCAAACTCATCACTTTATTACTTGAACACGACTAATGCACTTGTTAGAGTTGATTTAGTTGCATCGATTATTAACATGCATCACATTTCTCAGTGACATACATTTATGTGTTAGGCATTATAGCTTAGATGATGACTTAGCATACCTTACTGAGATAATTTCAAATATTTAAGCTCCGTTCGGTTCATTATTAGGTAGTTTTTAGAATAATCTTTTGAAAAAAGTTAAATTGGATGGGTATTATGATGTAAAATTTTGAAAATTAACATAAATACCCCTATGTTTATTTATTTACTAAACACCTCTATAATAAAATATTCAAAGTTAACAAAAACACCTCCAATCCACTCATAAATACGGACAGCCGGCCACCACCGCCAGAGGATGGCCGGAGTTGCCTTATCGGCGCATGACCGGCTCGATCTTGCCGGTCGTGCGTCGATATGGCCTTTTTCGGCCAAATCCATCATGGATCTGACCGAAAAAAGGCAAGATTTGCGGCTAGATCTGGCCATTGATTGCCAGATCTGGCCGCATTTGGTCATCAACGACAGCCGTCGTTGACGATTGTCTACGGCCAAAGATCTAACCATTATATCAGATTCCGATCAGCTTACGACAATGGTGGTCGAAATCTGGTAAATTTGGGTTACTGGGGTGTTTTTGTCAATTTTTAAAAAAAATTTTGGGGGTTGTTTGGTTTAACAAATTTAGGGGGATTAAAAGAAATTGAATAATTTAGAAAACTTTTTTGAAAATAGGTGAAATAAAGTTAACTTTTTTGGGAAAATTAGAATATGTGAACCAAACAAGCCTTATTCTTCCATGTCAATGCACTTATCATTTTTATCTTATTATTAACATGATACTGAGGCTGATTTCTAAAGTAGAGCTATTACACCAGAGATCAAAATACGTAATGGTCATGAACAGGGGAAATATTGTTCCATGCGTGACATTAAGTAAAGGAATATTAACTACAAAAGGGGCAGGATGCAGTAATAAATCTAGACAGTTACTTCAATAAATTGAACCTGGCTAAACAACTATGCGTGCTCTATGCGTTGGACAATCAAGTTCACTGCTGCATTTGCTGATGAGAATGCACCATGAAAGCTTTCTTGATAGGAAATAGATTCCAGTTCATAAGCCATCTTCAGCAAAATCTCACCTAGGTCTGTTTGTTTGTCTAGCAATGATTCATAGAATGAGCGAGCAGCAACCTTACTAATCTCCACATTGGTTGGCTCGGGGCAGTACTCATCGTCCAACCATTTATGCAATGCAACCCTAAGCCACTCTGATTCCTGCAAACCTAATAATTAGTGCGACCACAATACAACTAACTCTCCACAGTCCACATACTTTTTTTCTTTTTCAACCACAAATTCCTAAACACGAATGTGCCCACGAGCATACACAGACAATAGTTGAAAATTAGCAATCGTCAGGGAGGATTATGAATGTTTTATTAATTAATTCCATCCAATTAAACCAGAGCTAGGTGGCATTCAGCCCATGTTGAAAGATAAATTTTTAAGATATGCGTGTAAAATTAAATTAGAGGCAACCAAAAGAAATAAAAGCATCTATAGTAATGCAATTGAATGAAAATTTAAACTGAAAAAAGAAAGAAACCTCTAAAGCTTTGGAAGGGAGGAACCAATGGTCTGGCACGCTAAGTTCTTGAACCGGGGAATCTGGGAGTTGCTGTTCTTCATTGGATGGTGGAGTTGAAGAAAATCGAGAAGATGTAATGGTGGGTAAACGTAAAGATGGTTTTAAGGGGAAATTTGGTAGAGAGGAGACGGGGAAATGAAGGGGAGGACGGACTATTGAGGTTGAGTTTGAGATGATTGCAGTGGATGCCCAAGACATAATTAGACATTTCATACCTTTGCTTCTTTGTTGACAGATTTTTAGGAGGGAAATTGTTGATGGCGGGAATTAGGGGTGGAATCTGATAGGATTCTGATTTCTGGGTTAGGAGATATCGCTAGGGTTCAGCATGAGTCAGTGAGACTGTGACGACATGAAATAGTGCCGTTTTACTTTTTCTTTAGTTAAAACTTAAAAGTATGTACACCACAGAAATTATACTGGCCCTCTCCTGAGGCCTACTGTACTTTCGTTAATTAAATAATGGATGTGTAAAAATAACAATTTTGTTCCTTTATGAGTTACGAATTCAAGAAAATATTTCTCTGGTTATTTAAAAGGCACATCTCTTATTATATTGTCCACTGAAACAGAGAAAGTATATAATTGTTTTCCACATCTTAGGAGTGCTAAGTGTATTCAATTTATATTTGTAAACTGAAATAAATGTTTTGCCTTGTTATTTAAGATCTTGACTAGAACCTTGGTCATACCAGGGATAATCCCAGCAATATCACAACTGAGAGAACCACCTAAATAACTTAGAGCCAATGTAGAAGATAGTAAAATGAGGATATTTGTGGAGAATGATTCATATAAGTAGACAAACCACCTTTATTTAAAAGAAACATATAGATATAGTTATTTATCTAGTTGTCTGATATGATATAAAGCACACAAAAACTGTTTTCACACATTAAAATTTGCATACGATTGCCTTCTAAGAACAACAGTTAGGCAATGCATCACAATTTTAGGTACATATAACTGCATTCATATAAAATGCACTGATATATGCAAATCTGCGCAATTGACCTCAATTGTTATGATTATGAAGGAGGTGTTGGATTTGGTGAGCTCGCATTCGGCTCGATGTCTTACTTTGGGCATATCAACATTCGTCGTACCGCACACAGAAATTCCCTGCGCTTATAACATCACACAACAAATCAATTCGCCGCTAAATTTTCACATCAACAACATCCAACCACAAATACAATAACACCAGGTTTTGCTACTTAACTGCCATGGGTAGTCTCCAGCTACCATCATGTCCCCTTCATAATCCATGTAGGTAACATGCCACCCGCTGCTTCCGTCAATCAGACTTCCCTTGAAATCAAACTTCTTGTCAAGCTCACACAGGAGTTCTTCATACCCGTCAAATTGTGTAAGATCAACAGATCTTCCAAGAACAGTTCCATACTTGAGCACCTGGAACATAAGCAGACAGTATTCTTCCGATTATTACTATATGAAGAAAAAAGAAAAATCTACTGACCCATGCCAAGGGTGCTCATGGAAGCAATTTTTAAGGAATTAAAAATGTTATGGTGGCCTGACTTCATACACTTGCGATCAGGAACAAATTAGTTTTCGGCCAACTGTCCATGTAGTAGATATATTTGTGTCTAATATTAATCATTGGCACGCATAAAATTGCAAGAACTATGAAGTCATTAAACAGTAATCTAAATATTTACTCCTGAAGCCTTTGTTCCTTTTAAGTTGCTTCTAAACTCACTGCAAAGGTGTACCTTGGTGCAACTCCTGAAAGAATGGCAATTCTTGCATTGCATTTCTGAAGGGTTGCCGGATACACTCTTAGATGGGTCTGAAACCTGGATGGTTTCAGAAACACTTGACTGAGATATTGGAGGGATAGAACCATGACTTTCAAGCTCAGTGGAATTGGCAACTTGTGGTGAAGGGAGCTCCGGTGGACTACATTTAAATAAATTGACTCCAAAAAGCATGTATCTGCTGCAATCATTTGGTGGGGCAAGTGGAGTTCCATTTTCATCCCTGAGTTCCAAAGCCCTCCAATCCTGAGAGCCGGAATTCAGAGAGTTGACATCAGGAACTGACAAGTTTTTGCTTGATACAGCGTTGTCATGAACTCCATAAGGTGCGATCATTGCGGGCCAGTGATTAGGAATACCCGAGCTTACTATGCTTCCACCGGGACTTGACTCTGCACTGCTGGGACCTCGATAAAATGGAGAATGCATCGGAAATTGCAGCTTATTCTCCGGCCCTAATTGCATATGGGCCCAATGTGGATCTGGTGGGGGAACAAAATATGGTAATAATGGTAGTTTTAGTGCGTCCAATTGCTTAACACCTGTTATCCTGCTTTCTTGACCTTGCAAGCCCCCTGAAGGAATTTGAGGTAATTGCTCAGCTTAACTTTGGAAAAAAAAAAAAAAAAAAAAAAAAAAGCTCGTTAGAGAGTGAGATATTAGGTAAGGACTGCTGACCAATGCTAACAAAGGACGAGAATCCAGGTGATGTTGCATCAGTTGAACGCAGCCTCTTTATGCGGGGTAGAACAGAGGCAGGGTTCCTGTTAGTGCATTCTGTCATCGGCTCAATGTTCCAAGGTGAAACCCTTTCTGGGCGCGTTAATGTATCTGATCTGACATCCCATTTTACCTAAGAAGTAAAAATAACAATAATAAGCAGAAAAATAGCGATGCAACAAAGTGATTGTTGATCAGCATCTTGAATGGCATAAAACAACCGCTTACCTTGAGACGCCTCCATGCAGAATTAGGCCACCTATTTTGATCAATATCTCCAGCGCCAACAATAGTGCCAAATATTCTGGTTCAGGTAGTTACTATGTCAGTTCGGAGAAGCAAGAAAGACGCTTATTTCAACTTAACCAAAAATCTGTTAAAATTACTTTTACTAATCAAATCACTCTTCATTACAGTTTAAGTCATAGAAGCCTTCAACAAGTTTTTTTAACAGGTTTTACTATTACAGTGTTATTCCATTCCACTGGTAAATGTAAGAACATGAAATAAATTTAATTATAAAAAGTGAGAGCCTGAGGGTCAAAAAGGCGTGGCTTGCACCTCTGTTCTGCACATTCTTCATCTTCAATCGCCATTCTAAATCTTGTCCCAACAGAATAGTTGATTTCAGCAGACCTCATGTAATGATCAAAAGGTACGATGAATTCGGCAGGGCTTGACCTGAAAAAGTTGAACCAACAACATCTTGTTTGAATTCAGTAATATGACTGCAGGACTGTTTATCTTCTACACATATTTATTTTCTAAAATTTTTGCTGCACTAACCCAGGAACAATCTCCAACTTACCAAGGACGGTAATAGACAGTAAACCTCGTCCCGGTAGAAATGGCATGAGAAGCAGTGGCAAGTATCCCATGTTGCATACTAGGGCCAGATATGATTGACGTTGGCATATTGTTCTGTAGTTTCATTGTGCGGCGAACACCGACACGAAGTTCCCCATTTTCTCCTCTGAATACAATTATAATCATTATGACTCCACATAAGAGTAGATTATTTTAACCAAAAACAACTAAATGGTACAAAACGTTCATCTAAACCATGTTTAAAGTCAACACGATGTACATAAACATGTATATACATGACTTGTTCATGCACATATAATATACCAAATTGAAAAGAAAATGTTTGGTGTTGAGACAATGATTTAAGTGTCTCTATGTTATAGTCTCCATGAAATGCAAATCAAATGGCAAAGTTGTATGTGTAAGCAAGAAGGGAGAGAGAGCGCGGAACCTGAGGAAGATACATGCATCTCCAGCAACAAGCTCTTTTGAAGTCACAAACATACTCCAACCACTGGTAAGCAAATGTCGCTTTGGCTGACCTACATTTATTGCAGCAAAATGAGCAGCAGTTAAACTAAGATATGTACCATGTTTATAGGGAAATTACATATGTTTAATAAAAGAAAAATGAAGTAGAAAGTGTTTTCCACATTGCATATAGTTATGATTATAAATGTGAAATGAACTAAAATACTGAAAAACTTTGGGCTTTGACGAAGAAATAGGAACGGAATTTCCTCTAAAATACAGCAGTGACTTCTGTCAATGAATGCGAGTAAACTGATCCAATTTCAAGGGAACATCCACATTGTTTTTGCAATACAATGAACAACTAAAAGTAATGGTTCTCTTAATTATTCCAGGCAAAGGTGTTTTAAGTCTATCGAAGGTGAGGTTTAAGTACCACGATATATATGCCGAAAGTGCCATTCATACCCATGCAAATCCTTTGCAACCAGTTGCTGTGCTGGGGGATCCTTACTCATGTCCTGCAGCATATAACATGTGTTAATGCAATGGGGCTTAGCCAAATCATTTTATGCATTCTAGTAATACAAGTGATCCCAGACAGAAAAATACTTCGATGTCGGATTCTACAAAGTACAGAACACTGGCATGATGCCAAGGAATTGTTTGTTGTATATCATTTCTATCAAATGATTTAACTAACTACCAGATTGGCGAGATTACAGGATTCTGTATTATTAGTGGACACAAAAGCAAGAGAATCCTAAATGAGCCTAAGCAGCTTTCCTGTGCATACCTCCTGTGGCCGTGAAACTTTCAGGAAGTAATGAGAAGAATTTACAAGGATACTAACCAGGGGCGGAAGGCACTCATCAGCATGTCGCTTTGGAACAGAGAATCCACCATGTGTACTGGTATCAGAGGGAGTGAGTTTCTTGCTAAAGGAACACACATTAACCTTTGAAGGTGAAGGCAGAGAAGTCGCATCTTCCAAGCTTGGCTCATCTTGCTGAAAGGAATTACCATCACACATGTATATGTTACACCCACATGTATCACATAAGCATTTGGAAACAAAATACAAATGAGTCATTTCAAGTGAAATTCGCATAGTTATTTCAATTAAACATTTACATAATAAGATTGTCATTGCTTTTAGAAAATTTTGAGGATCATCTAACCGTGAATGAGGTGGCATTAACTTTTAAAACTTGAATATAACCTTTATTTGCTTCATAAAGACCCCCCAAGAAATAAAAGTAAAGATACCGTTCAACAGTCAGAACAATTACGTATGAGACCTTCAAAACTTCAGTAACTAATTACCTCTGGCTTTGGAAGCAGAGTAATTTGAGCATATACCTCATCTGTACCAGCTTCCGCCTGCAACAACAACAAACCATCAAGAAAACGATGAAAAAGAATTTATATATTTACAAACTAACTTACAGTGTACTAAAGCCTTGAAATTTAAGTTGATGGTTATGGTGATATTATATGGATCAAACAGAAGTTTAAAAAAAAAAAGGATGTGCCTTTAGTTGAACATAGACAACTTCACAGAGAATCTTGGAAGGGACTTTGTAAATGGGCATTTCCATTTTACCATCTTCGGTCATGTATGCCTCAACCTGTAACAGATTTGAAAATATATATACATATTAAGACCAAATGCCAAAAATAAAAATTAAATAAAATTCATGAGCTGCACATATGGGATGTTTTGGTGACATAGGCTCTTGAATGAAATCATCCCATTATCCTTTAGATAGAAGTTGTGAGTAACAAATATAATTATGAGTAAAACAAAATATATGAATCTTATTTATGCTATTTTAGGAATACATAACATTACAGTTTGGCAAATAAGTCGTGATTTCTGTTTAGGATTTGTAATTATTGACTCAACTATTCTATGTAGTAAAAAAATCTGGAACCATTTCAACTTTCTAGACCATTTAACAAGAAAACCAAGCCACTAGGTTTCATACAAATTCATTTAAAAATGTAACTGTTACCTGTTCAATATGACCTTGAAGAAAGTAGTAAACTTTGTCCCCAGCACGTGGAACATAAACAAGTGGACCCGCGCATGCACGCCATAGTTCTGTATATAGCTCATCTTTCCCACCTGAAATCATCACCTTTTTTAACAACCGGCGAGGGACTATTAACTCATAGTTTTAATTGGTTAAAATAATAAGGAAAATTTAATTAAAGGAGCCATTATACTAATGAAATGATCGAGTACAAGAATGAAAATCCACTCTATTGATGATTAAGTGAAAATATTAGCAGCCGAGTTGGAAGGTCGTGGCCAATATTGTTACAGTTGATTCTGATGAAGAACTGCTCATTACCTCCGTATTATAAGTAATGATGAAAGAGCTTTCTCTCCTATTGGAATAGTAATTTCTTTTCTCTTCGCTTAAAAAATTTAAGTTATGAAACAGGAAAATATTTGAATATGAAACATCGCCATATACGCTGGAAAACTGATTGTACATGTTAACATCAATCATCACATATTTCATTGAAAATGTTTTATCGTTTAACATGGAAGGAGACAAAGGGTACTGTTAGCTGCCGTTATGTGTAAATTAATTTCTTTTTCAGAAGAAAACTAAATAAAATCAGAGAGGAATTGGTTTTTGACATCAAATCACCAACTAGTCCGGACTTAAAAAGGAAAATAAAAATAAAAATCACTGTAATAAAAATAATAATAATAATAATTAACGAAGAAAATAAACAAAGGCGTTACCATGGTTGTGGTCGGAAGGCAAAGCATAGTCCATACGTTTTCTGTTCTGAGAAGCCACCTTATCAGTCCTAAACCCTTTCCGTTCTCCACCCACACCACCCATCTCTCTCTTATTGTTAAAAAAAAAAAAAAAAAGTGATATATTGCAGAAGAAAACAAGAAACCCACAAAGGAAAAAAAAGCAAGCTAGGTTGAAATCAGAGAAAAGAGGAAATGTGTGTAGAAAGACAAAAGACAAAGAGTCCTTGAGAATCTGGTGTCCCGTGTCACTTTGGAGCACTCAATGTAGCATGCACTTTTATTCTCATCAATTCTGTTCACACACCACCTCTTTCTCTTCCCTGCTCTGTATATATAGCGTGATTTGCTTAATATTTTGTTGGTGCGTACTAACTGGTAACGTTTATTATGGGTGTTGTGGCGCAGACAATGCCGGGGGTCGATCAGGTGGATATGTCACTGTACCCCTCTGTAATTCTGACTCTCTCTCCCTCTTCTTTTCTTTTTCTCTGCTGGCTGTTTGGCTGGTCGAGTTTGCTACTTTGCACCGATATCTTCTATGCACTACTTTAATGCCTTCATGCACATCCTGACATGCATCATTCTAGCCTTTCCTATTTACTCTGTGGTCTTCTCCGCCTATTTTTGCTTTCTTTATATTAACTATTTGGAGTGAAACAAAATGTCACCCAACTCCAAAGTTCAAGTTTGTTTTATTTTGAGTTAATTGAATTGATTATGATTATGAGGGAAGTTTGCTGGGTTTTAATTACTCATATTTGTCATCTTTTAATAAATTTAAAGAGGAATCTGAAATAAAAGAAAATGCCCTCTCAATTCATTCATTAATTAGAGTGGTTGATGCATGGTGTGTTCGCCTATAAGACAGGTGATTATAGGCTCTAACTACAACTGTTATATACATGTTGAATGATTATTTGTTCAGCATAAAGACATTGCCAGCATGCTCGACATTTGGAATTAATATCAATTCATAATTATTATCTCTATAATATATTAATAATTTTCTTTAATATTCATTTAAAATATTGCCGAATTTTACCTATATGAATTAATTAAGTAAATATGTCAAAACACACTTAAAATAGCAAGACTGTTTAAGTAATATTTATCATTGAATTCATTTGATTTCTTAACTTGGTAAATAATAAATATTAATTTATTCTAAGAACATATATTAAAATGGTAGAGATAAAAGATTTACATAATATTAATTAATTTAACATCCTATTCTCTATTTGAAAAGAAGAATGTTGGATAATACAAAAAGAATGATAAGATAGGGTAATTGGCTGTTAAACTGCTAATTAATCAGAGAAGGGAAAAGAAGCCAATGGATCGATGCAGCTGACAGAGTATCAAATTGATTGGTCATAAACAGTCGACGAGGAAATTCAATCCAAGTTTTAATTAATGATTTAAACTCCGTGCAGAGAGAAAAGTACAAAACAAATAGCCTAGACCTAGAGCAATTAAACAGTGAAAACGACACGTATTTGAAACATGGCAGGGCCAATTAATTTAAAAGGCAGCTCATCTCTGCCGTTCAACCTCAGCGTTAAATATAACACTAATAAGCCAATTGAATGGTCTGGTAATAGTAAATTACCAGAATTACTATGAATCTGACAAGGTTAACGCCGTCAGACCGTCTTACAACAAATAGGTGAGGATGAACTCGAGAGAAAGAGAGAGACAGTCCATAAGGTGACACGTGATCATGTCTTCCTTCACGTGTCCATTGAAGGTGTTGAGATGGAAGCGTTACGTTTGTTTAGTTTTGGCATATAGCAGTATGATTGTGGGAAGCATGCATTTAAGGTTACTACTGTAATAATAATCCACGGGTTTTGTTGGCGATTTAATGATTCTTTAATTTGTTTCCTTATGTTCTTGCACCCAAAGCGTTACCAAGTATTGTTTATCGTTTTCTTCGCGCAAACATAAGATTTGAAGTAATCAGAGTATTGAATCTTAAACAATTCAAGGGAGAATATTTAGAGACTTAATCTACAGGATCCAAACATCTTTAGCTTTTGAATTACTGTAAATAGTGCAGATGACATGTGAGCACTGAATATGATAATAAGGCACTTCAAGAATCAAGACCCGCAATTATATGATTTTTTAGGAGAAATTTGCAACTTGGTGATTGACAAAACGAGATTCATCTGAAACGAAGCCGTTCTCTTCAGAATATGGGCCACAATTCTAAGCCCGCACGTTGATCTAAAAATCCAAAAAGAAGTGGGCTAAAGTTCGGTTCTGATAAAAATCAAAAAACAAGTGGGCTTAAGTTTCGGTTGTTTCGGAGGCACCCCATTGGTCAAAAATAAAAGGACAGAGGCGCCAAAAGGGAGCGACCTAATCCAATTTCTTCATTAATAAGGCAGATGGATAAGGAAAGAACTGCCTAAGCCTACTGAGTCCTGCACTCCAGCTCCTGTAAACAAAAATATCACTTAGTAGCCTGGCCTCTCCTCCATATCAATATGGCCATAGCAATAGCAGTCGCCAATTCCTGCTTCTCTGCGCTCAATTCTACTGTTAAATGCCGTTGCATTTCCTCCCAACGCCGTAACCCCACGTCACAGGCCCTCGCTTCCCTCACTCCCCATCCCGCCAATCAAAACAAAAAAAATTTTAAAAAATCACCATGCACTTCTAAAATCACCACCTCTGATGTAAACCCTAATTCTTACAATTTCATTTCATTTCATTTTGTTTGTCTTTAATTTTTGGGGTTTTTTATTATTATTATTTTTTAATTCAGTGAGTTCGTTTCTGTTTCGCAGTGGAAATTTCCCGGAAGATCGATTGATGGCCGAGTAGACGTTGGACGTTCTCAATCTACTGCTTCTAAATCTTTTGGCGCGCAAAGGAAAGACAGAAAGGAGCTTCAGCTTGATTCGAAGGAGCAGCCGGTACTCTTTTCAAAATTTTAAGTGTAATTAATCATTTGAAAACTCTCTGTTTTTAATTATTGACGTAGTATATTCTCAGGTTGAACCAGGGAATCTTCAAGATGCAGCTTTTCTTAATGCTGTTGTGAAGGTAAATATTTTTTTCTTTCTCTTTTACGTGTTCGCATTGTAGTTTTTAATCAGTGGATTTTCTTGTAATTCGGTTTAACATAAAGAGAGGTCAATGTAATTTTTCCTTCTGTTTACTGGGTTCACACTTAAAGGATCAATCATATTTTTGTTTGCTTCTACTTGTCAATGTTTTTCATTATTTATTTTTAATTTCTCAAGGTTTATTGCACCCATACTGCTCCTGATTACTCCCTTCCATGGCAAAAGCAAAGGCAATATACAAGTACTGGAAGGCAAGTTTTCAAATCTTAATCTGTTTATTGTTCAAGATCAAAATAAATGTTGAAAGAAAATTCTAGAAAAAAGATAGAGATTGAAGAAGTTCAGTTGGTTCTTTCTAGCTCTTTATTAAACATACTGGTTTATCGCACCCATTATTTTCTAACGTAATGTAGTTGGTGGTAAAAGCTTACTTTTTTCTTTTGAATCATGTTTTTTCCAGTGCTTTTATGATTGGAGATGGTAAACTTTTGACAAATGCACACTGTGTTGAACATGATACACAGGTAATCTACTCAGTTGCCTACCTTTTGACGGATATTTAATATATTAAATGATGTCTGTTGTCTGAACTTCTCTAACTGCACTACATGCCACTGATTTGGAATCACCATTACCTTCAAGAAAAAAAAACTTTAGCTGGAGTTTATTCTCTAGTGAAATTACTACAGTATGCATCAGTTAAATGATTCCATAAAGCCAGGTCTCCTATTTCTTACCGTAGGATGCATTAATTTGCAGTATTGTCCTATAATGTGTCAGAAACCTGTTTTAAAGAGTGATTTTAGGTTTTTTGTTGCTTACTTTGGTTGCCACTATTTTTTCTTTTGTGTTCAGAGGAATTGCCCTATGCTGCAGTTGCAATTTTTTGAAAATAAACTCTAACTTTGTAACTACTGCATACAAGGTGTTGACTGTACGAGTGTCTCTCAGACCTATTAACCTTGTATATGAGTTTGTCAAGTATTCATGTAGATTATCAAGTCCATTTGTTTAATTGATTACTGTTTCTTATTGTTGTTGTTGTAATTATTGCAGGTTAAAGTGAAGAGAAGGGGAGATGATACCAAATATGTGGCTAAGGTATATATCCAATAGAAAGACAAACTAGTTTTTTGTCATGTTCCCAAGTTTTTCAAAATTTGTAACAGGATTCACGATATTCTGCCGTTTTTCTTAATATCTTTAGATAATCTCTGTGCTATGGTTGCTTGTTCTCAATGAAATTTGTGGTTTTAGTGGTTTGACTTAGTTTTTTTTTTTTTTTTTTAAAAAAAAATTATATCAATGGAAGTACTTCTTAATTGCTTCACTTCTGTCATATATATGCTATTATGAGGTATTTAGATGTGCTTGGGGATGGGACCTCATTACTTGTGTTTTGTGTCACACATTGACAAACTAAATTGGAGATTATTTTGATGAGGTTACCAGTTTAATTGTAGACATGGCTTAAGGTTTTCAGTTCAAATTTTATTAATTCTTATTCAACCATAATTAGAGTTGCCACTTACTTTCCTTTTAGTGATTCAACCCAGGTTTTAGCCAGAGGTGTTGATTGTGATATAGCTTTGCTTTCAGTAGAAAGTGAGGAATTTTGGAAGGATGCTAAACCACTGCAGTTGGGACAATTGCCTCGTCTTCAGGTTTAAATTATCACCTTCCTTTGTGTAATTCTGTCATTGTGTTTTATTATGTTTATGGACTTTTTCTCTTTGTGCTATCATGATGCTCCCTACTTCATCATAGACAACGGAGTAATATGTTTGATGTAATGCTAGAAGTTATACTTGACCACTGTTCCAGATCTGATGTTGAAAAGGATGCTGATCTAGAATTTGTTTATCTTCAAATTATTCATAGCTATTACGATATGCTGTGTTTTAAAATCAGAAATTCCTCATTCATGTGCTGTAAACATCTCTTGGAAAGACTTTTGAACTCCTTCTGTGTTGCTTTCTTTGTGATCAGGATCCAGTAACTGTTGTAGGATATCCCCTCGGAGGAGATACCATTTCAGTGACTAAGGGTGTTGTATCACGTATAGAGGTATGATTGATTGGCCCCATCAATGTGAAATTATATGATGGTTAGTCCATTTTTGTTCTGCCCTTGCATCTTTGATTCCATTAGCTATTTCTTTGACCCAGCATGTTGTTAAACAATTAACGGTGTTTAATTTCTCTAATGTTAATTCTTCAGGTCACATCATACGCTCATGGGTCATCCGATTTGTTGGGCATTCAAATTGATGCGGCAATAAATCCTGGTCAGTAGAAATTTGTATATTTGAACCTCTTTTTGGTAGCTGACAAACTTTCTTCATGGAACCGGCTTGTTTTTATCTGCCTTATCACTACTCTTTCAAACATCACCACCCCCCTTCTTCTCCTCCTCTTTTTCTTTTGTTAAGGCATTATTCTATATCATTGTGATAGCCACTGCTTATACTTGCTAGATTTTAGGTAATAGCGGTGGTCCTGCATTCAATGATCAGGGCGAGTGCATTGGGGTGGCATTTCAGGTAGATTTCTGGCCCACTGTAACTGAAAATGTGCATCTAGTACATTCTTCTATCTATTGTATTGAATGTATATATACTGCTGTGTCAATCCAGTTCACTGCTTCAATCCAGTCCACTTTAGCACAACAAGGTTTACCTAGCTGAAATTTCCTGGTGTATGAAAAAATATGTGAATAATTTTCTTTTTATTTATTCTTATTGTATATTATTTATTACATTAGCTTCCTTCTTCATATTGAAGCATGGTTTTTAATTCCACCAATCTTCTTGTTTTTTACTGCTCATGATACTCTTTATCTTTTGCTCTTGCTTCTGCAAAGATCACACTTTGTTACATGCATTTCTTTTTTATCCCAAATTGTTTGTCTACCATGTGTTTACAAGACACTTCCTTTAGGTTTACAGATCTGAAGAGGTTGAAAATATTGGATATGTGATTCCAACTACAGTTGTATCTCATTTTTTGAATGACTATGAGAGGAATAGGAAATACACTGGTGAGTTTCTCTTCTTGCCTTAAATTTGTGCAATTCACTGTCTGGATACCTGAATCTGTCAGCAAAATTTCTGCTTACCATCACTTTTTTGAATTAAATCATAATTTAGTCATTGGCACTTCAACTCTCTGTTGTGTTTCATACCTTGTAATCGAGCTTGAGGATGGCAATTCATTGAATCTCTAAAAGTATTTGACAACTTTGATTTCTAGGTTTCCCTTGCCTTGGTGTACTGCTGCAGAAGTTGGAAAATCCAGCACTACGTGCATGCCTAAAAGTACAGTCTAATGAGGTATGTCTTATTGAGGTGTCCTTTTGTAACCCTGTCTTAATAAAAAATCTGTTTCATACTTTTCTAAAAATTTCATCTGCTACAAATATTACTATAAACTTCTCAGCAATTTTTTTTTCTTGTTTGTTTTTTGGGTGTGTGTATGTGTGCACACGTGTGTTGATTATGTTCTCTGTGCTGTGTTTTCTGAACTGCACAAATCATCTTTAAAATGTCTTGTGTCCCTTTATCTACTGAATAGTCAGCTATCTTAGGTATTCCCTCATAAATTATCTCTCATGCAGGGTGTGCTAGTAAGGAGAGTTGAACCCACTTCTGATGCAAATACTGTATTGAAGGAGGTATGCTGGCTATTTGTAGCTTCAGGAGCTGCTGTACTTAAATTTCATTCTTTCTTTTTAAAAAATCATGAGAGTTTGGATCATTTTTAGATGTTAAAGGGCTCTCAAATGGCTAAATATATAGTTGGTTTAGTGTCCATCTCGTTTATTTTGAACACATGTAAAGCTGTTATGGAAAAGGTAATAGAACTAAAGTAGTAAGCTGTCATATGGAAGAGAAGGTAAGTTAAATAAGAAAAACTGGCCTTCAACTGGGCAACTTCAATTTGTGATGCACTGGTCCATGTTGGAGATGAACCTTGTATTTCGTCACATTTGGTAAGCTTGTATATATTTAATACATTTGAGTATTCCTGTGACCCATTTGAGATACTTTTTCCATTATCATTATTATTATTTTGGTGGGTTGGGGTTGGCATGGTGAGGTGGAGTGGGAGTATAATGTGAATTTAAGAAGGAAAACCTAAGATTTGAGTGCTTCTGCTATGAGCTTTTTCATAGAATTTTGAGTCTTTTATATGTTAAAAAATTTGATAATACTTTTTCTTTTCGCAGGGGGACGTGATTGTAAGTTTTGACGATGTTCGTGTAGGTTGTGAAGGAACAGTGCCCTTCCGTTCAAATGAGCGCATTGCATTCCGCTACCTCATTAGTCAAAAGTAAAGGCTCTTATCTTCCAAGAATTTTCATCTAAAAACTGCATTTGATTTTCTTGCAATTTAG
The DNA here is from genome assembly GCF_008641045.1 of Pistacia vera. Classification (NCBI taxonomy): domain Eukaryota; kingdom Viridiplantae; phylum Streptophyta; class Magnoliopsida; order Sapindales; family Anacardiaceae; genus Pistacia; species Pistacia vera. The sequence goes on from NW_022196412.1 coordinate 283,925, forward strand.
GTTGTACAAAAATGTTATGCATTCTAACTATACCGGTACCTGTAATGGTGTACGTCTGGGATGCTGACTTCACTTTATAACCTAGCCTGCCCCACCATTTTTCCCTTAAGGATATCTCTTCAAGGTTGATTGTTTCTATGGGATTGTAAAGACATTAACTTTAGTAATTAACATCAAGTCAATAAAATCAGTGCTGCTAAGGAGGTATTTTGTATGCCTTGTGGCTAGCATCAGTAGTCATATTCAGGCTATGTATAATCCCTTCTTAATTGGCATTTTTCTTTCACGATTGGCGCTGCTTATGAATGATCACCATACTTTCTAATTACTATTGCTCTAGACTATAGTCATGACATGCATGTTTATGCTTTCACCACGGTTTCTATCCTTCTGTATCTGTTATATGTAGGGCTAATTTGTAGTGGCCGTTATTTCTAATGACACTGCTGTACAGATTTGCTGGTGATGTAGGAGAAGTTGGTATTATTAGAGGCGGGATTTTCATGAAAGTTCAAGTTGTCTTAAATCCACGAGTGCATTTGGTATGACGCTAACTTGGCATGATCCCAAATGATGTGGAAGTGATATCTGTCAGTTTCATTTGCTTTCTATGGAGATTCTAATTATGTTGAATTTCTCATGCGCTGACCTCAAGGTTCCCTACCATATTGATGGAGGCCAGCCTTCTTATCTAATCATCGCTGGTTTGGTGTTTACCCCACTGTCAGAACCCCTGATAGAGTATGACATGTTTGATTCCTCAAACTTAGCTGTATACAATTCTACATATAACTTTTTTACTGTGAGAATATTAATATTAATACTAATTATTATATATTTTCATTCTCCTCTATATTGACAGGGAGGAATGCGAAGACACCATAGGGGTAAGTTGTGAATTACAGAGGAAAACCTTTTAAGTACAGTATTCATTCTAAATTAACATGCGACTAGATGGTTTAAAATTTAATTAGTTGGTCTTTCTTCTGATTAGCTGAAACTGCTAGCAAAGGCTCGGTACTCTTTAGCGAGGTTCAAAGGGGAACAAATTGTGATCCTATCACAGGTAAGCTTCACGCTTTTCCACCAAACGCTATTCATGGAATATTGAAATTTTGACTCTACTTTAGCTGGAATCTTTCATTCTACTTAAATTTTAGTCGCTTGCGCTTTGGTAATAGTGTTATGTTTTCTTCTCATTCATGTGCCATTGCTTTAACAGACTGTTTTAATCTGAATGTTATTTTGTCGGATTGGTATGAAAGTTTCTCTTTGCATTGTGCTTTTCATTGGCAGGTCTTAGCAAATGAAGTAAACATTGGATACGAGGATATGAGCAATCAGCAGGTGAGTCTATTGCTACTAACAAACTTAACTAGCCACTGCAGATTTGACATAGTCTAATTTTTATTTTATTTTTTCTCTCTGAAATGTAGGTTTTGAAGTTCAATGGAACAAGAATAAAAAACATTCACCACCTAGCCCACCTTGTTGATTGTAAGTTGGAACATTTTTTAACTATTTCTTGTTTCTAATTCTATTCTCATGGTTGCTGTGTTGTTGGCCAGCATGCAAGGACAAGTATCTAGTTTTTGAGTTCGAAGAAAATTACGTTGCTGTATTGGAGAGAGAAGCAGCTACTGCTGCTTCGTCATGTATTCTCAGAGATTATGGAATTCCATCTCAGAGATCTTCTGATCTGTTGGAGCCATATGTGGATTTGCATGGAGACAACCAGGCACTGGAGCAGGAATTTGGCGACAGCCCAGTTTCAAATCTAGAAATTGGTTTTGATGGAATCCTTTGGGCATAATTATTATATTTTGAGATGCCACTCCAAAATATTTCACTTCAGCCATACGCGGGGAAGCATGGTGAGAGCTGTAGAGCTTGCAAACCACCTTAAATTGCAATGCCAGGGCTTCTGATTCTTTTACGGTCATAAAATGGGTTTTTTTTTTTTTTACTATCACATGCTTATATATTTTTTTCAATCTTTCTGAGGTCAGATTTTTTTAATTTCTGGCTAGCAATTTTCCACACCTATTCTTTTTATTAGTGAGAGCATAATTGTGTGCAGGGTCACTGAATTATCTGTGAAAGCATTTGATGTAATGATGTGCGATTATGAAATTGCTAAATTATTCATATTGTAATCCAGTTGGGATTAATGTAAATCCAGATTTCTGTTAAATCTTTAGTCAATTATTTAGGGAGTTTTCTGACAATTCTGTTGGGTTTAGCATTGCAGAGAACATGGGATTTGTTTAAGAGATTAATGCAGGAGGCAGGTTTCATGGTGCCTCAAAAAGCAGGTACACTGCTTTGGGAAATTGCGAAGCCCAAGTCATGGTGTTTGTTGTTCGCTTTCTAAGCTTGAGTTTGAACTTGAGGTGAGAAGTTGGAAGGTGGGATCTACCTAGAATTTAGAATACGAAGACTAGTAGTTAGTTGTTATATCAATAACCCTTTTTTGTTTTTATGTAACCATTAACCAGTAAGAAAGTCGCTGCAGTTTTACGCATTAGTTTTAACTTTTAATTAGAATAGAAATCCAATTATTTAGCACATTTTTATTAAGTGAACAGCAATCACCGAGTTCGGAAAATCTCTACCATTTCAGCGAAGCTACTGGCGAAACAGAATATCTTTCAACCATTTTTGTAAAAGGCAGAATAATTTATAATTACACAAATGTCTGATTTTTATTTCAATAACTTTAAATATTTGTATAACAAATGAGATGTTCACACAATACTAAGTAAGTTTGAGAGATTTTCACAGAAGTGACTTAATTTCATTAGCTATGTTTTGGGCATCTGCGGAAGCTCCATACAGTCCTCTCCTTGACAATCCAACGCAGAATAGACCATTCTTTCCTTTCCAATGGTTTGGGAAATTGGGTTTTGGAAGTCCGTCATCGTTCAATAGATGCTCATCCCCCTGCTCAACAATATTACAATATTAGCTTTTTATATTAAGAATAATATAGAACAAGTGGGTAAATATTCACTTTGGTTTTTACCTTAAGCCATGTATTTGTTGATCTCTTGAAGCCGGTACAAAGTACAATAGTGTCAAAAGGATGTGACTTTCCATTCTGAAATATCACCTCATTGCCTCTAATGTTTTCTATTGCCGGCAAGACCTGCGCATATGTACAATGTTTTTGTTTACTTAGAACAACAGGATAAGTCTGGTGGTCCTGGATCTCTACAAAATATCTTGTAATCACATGTCTCTAACCTATGGTGTATATAGGAAGGGGGCTGTTAACGACTGTGATCAAAAGATGGGTACTGAGTTGGAATGATTACACCGCGTCACTATTTTTGTAAAATTTCTCGTAAACAACACCTTTTGGCTTTTTCTCCTCAAAATCCTGGGATCCCTACACTTGCTATTTAATTACAAGTTTAACGCACACGGAGTGTCATAACCAATAAATAACGTCAATTTATGTAACAAAGATTCTTCAATAACTTGTGATCAAGTTATCAAAAACTAAGAGCTAGTGTTTAACGTCTGGAAATGACACCACGTAAACCAATAAATTAATTTGAGGAAGATATTATGAATTTTCCAGTGTCGTTCTCATCACCAACTGGGTCAGGTCCCTTCGCTTAACCAGAAAGCAAACTCTATCCACTATTCAGACACCAAATTACTCCTACAAAAAAATAATTATAACTGGATCACTTACTTGAATCTCCCCAGATTTGATCTTCTTACAGGTTCCGATATCAAAAACTGGATACTTTCCGTATGCAACTTTCATGAAAAATGGACCCTCCTTTGGCCGATTTATGCCATACTTGCTCAGGTCTCCATATACTAGCTTGCTAAGCAACACCATGATTGAGTCCACCACGCCATAAGGTATATACTTCAACATAACCAAACCCAAGTATACCATCTCTCTTGTCAATACGTGAACCTGCGTACGTTATTCAAGTATATATTATTATGTTATATCATATTTACTAATTAATTAAAATGACATAAACAAGAGATGGATCTATGTTAAATTACCGGACTACGAACAACTATGGAAGTTTTGGCACCATGGTTAGCTAGGTCTAGTGCAATTTCCATGCCAGAATTACCAGACCCAACAACTAAAACACTCTTATCACCATATGCCTTGCCGTTTTTATAGCTAGTTGAGTGAACAACTTCTCCAGTGAAAGTATCCATTCCTTCAATATTTGGTGTAAAAGGGTCCGTTGTTTCTCCACTTGCCACTACTAAAAACCTCCCAGAATACTCTTCAATCTCACCAGAAACTGTATTTCTAGCTTTAACAGTCCATTTCTGGCTTTCTTGACTGTAGGTTGCAAAGTCAACAGATCTTTTATACAAAGGTCTAATGTTAAAATGAGAAACATAGTCATCTAAGTATTGTAGGAATAGGTTTTTAGGTATTAAATTTGGATAAGAAGCCGGGAATGGCAAGTGAGGAAGTTGACAGAATTGTTTAGCCAAATGAAGATGAAGACGATCATAGGCATATTTCTTCCAAAGAGAAGCGTAACAATCTTCTCTTTCAAGAATCATGTAGGGTATTGAAAGCTGGTTAAGGCAGGCTGCGGTGGCCAAGCCGGAGGGGCCAGACCCCACTATTATGACGGATTGCTCTTGCATTGTATATAGTTTGGTTTTCTGATGAGATGCTTCTTCTGGCTTTCTTTTGCACAGAAACGGAGGACAACGGGGTTCCAAAATGGAATGGCTCAATTTATACATACATATAGGATGAGATCTTTTTCCATTTAATAATTCAGTTGACAAAATAATTCCGAAATGGCCCCCTAGGACCCAATACTTTTTACAGAGAGTCTGAATGTACAAATACAATTGAATTGGGTCCACATTTACTTTAAGCTTTGACAAATGACGTGTGAAAATACTCTTCTGGAGCTGGGACAAAAGGCGAGGCCTTCCTGGAATTATTACTTTTTTAATTTTCTAATTCTATTATAGGATACACATTGTACACCTTGATTAAAAAATCCCGATGGTGGTGGTTAAACCTTATTCGAAAACTGATCCTTAATTTTTTCATCAATATAACATTTTTCAACTCTCCATATCCTTAATAAGTTATCTAGGTTTACACGTTATGATCTTCCATGAGATATGCAAATGATGTAGAAGCATCCAACCCCTTCGCCTTCGAAATAAAAATGAAATGCGTTAGATGATTAGTTTGAATAATCCATTTTATAATCTTGATTCTTGAATTTCATGTATAATCTAATATTCCAACCAAATCCATAAACCGATTCATGTGAATGAAGAAGGAATAAAAAGACCTAAAAAGTGAGAGTAATCTTATCTTCTCTGAGAAGTTGAAACTTTAACTAACATTCCTCTTAATTCAAAAGCAGCATAAGGGTTTTCAGATTGATCCTCGGTTCTAGTGTTCTCATATAACCATTTCTGCAAGCCCCAATACATATATAAATGAGAACATCAAATTTACTTGACGTGCAAACAAGGTTAATTTCTGTATATCAAATCTTTTCAACGATCATTTTGTCTGCTGGGCTGGAGAGACATAGCTTTTCATGCCATGCCGACGATGCCGTCACTGGAGGTGGAGACTAATTGATTAACAAAACTTGGCAAATCGTGCTACGTAAACTGTCATATCATGTGTCCAAATGCTTGTTGGACACTCTGTATAAAAACAATTACATTTTTATTTGTCCACTTGCTCAATTCAATGCAATTTCTATTTTTATATTTAGACTATTACCATGGCATTCAGCTCTAGTCAATGCCCATCTTGAAATACTGCTGATTTTTGGCTGCTTCATTCAAGTTGGGAAATTTCATACCTCAAGAATCAACGCCCAAGGAAAGCGTTATGAATAGAAAAGTGTGAATTATGAACCGAGGTTTTGAATAATTATCTTAATGGCCGGTCCTATAGAAACTCTTGTGTGTATTATTCAAGAGATCTTAAATTTGATTCTTTTTGTAAGTGTTAATATGAATAGCCACTAAAGCTCTTACCCGATCAGTAGTTCCAGAGTCTCATAAAATTAATTGAAGTACACATAAGCTAGTCCAAACACCCTCTAGTCAACAGAAAAAAAAGTTTTATTAAATAAGTTAGTTATAAACATATTACTTGATAAAACAATATACGTTATAACTTCTCTATAGTGTCATAATATTGGGACCAATTAAATTTATTACTATAAAGAGGTTGTAATTTAATAGAGGTGTAGTTATAAGAATTATTGTTTTGATTTCTTATTTTATAATTCATGTTTTAGTAGTATTAAGATTTCAATTAATTGTTTTAGTAGCATTAAGATAGTACGGAAATGAAAATCAAAGAGTCATTGTAAAATTGAGTGATCAGATCCGACAATTTTACTACACTAATTAGATAGATATTAATGTCTTCTTTAATCATTCAAATGAGCAACAAATCATGTATATTTTAATTGAAGAAAAAATTATTACTAAAATTAGACAAGAAGAGGAAGGAGATAATCTCGAGGATGATAGTATGAAAATACAAAAATTTCATGGCAAGAAGCTCTAAACATGCTTGAGAGTTGGAAATATTTTGGCTTTAACAAGAAGGTGTCCATGCTAACGGCTTATTACGTACCCGCAAGATAAAAGATATGGTAACAACTCTAAAACATAAATCATTGTCTCAAACAACTTTAGATAAATATTTTACTTTATCTTAAACCTTTAATATAATATAGCATATATTTTTTACAATATACATATAATTATAATTATGTAGAGGCAAATTCCTTAAGACGAGACCTAGAAAAATTATAACTTATTACAATGTGAAATTTATTCTTATCTATAACTGGCCCAAGTTGAGACCATAATTTTTTATGACTACATAAAGTTTATTCCTATATAGAGTATCACTATAGAGATGTTTTATTTTATCAATAAATTACTATATGATCATCTTAACGTATATGTATTAAGAAATTTATAACAGTAAATTGTTAATGATAATTTCTTATCTTTTTATAAAAATAAATTGACATTTTTTACTTATTATATAATAAATAGTTCTAATTAATAAATTTCTTTTATCTTCTTTTAATGATAAAAAAATATAATGTTAACTAACTATTTGAAGTTTCTCAATAAGAGTGTCATACGACTTTGTAGATAAATAGGAGTAAGGTCACTCTATATTTATTGAATAATATTATGTGTTGATACAGAAATCTGTACCGACCAGAGAATTCTGATTGATCCTGTCGGAACTGGAATGGATATGCTCGTGATTACAGATAACCATCAGTGGATGAATAATAAATGCAATAAAGTAAATGACAGAGAAATTTTTAAAGTGGTTCGACAAGTTAGAACTTGAGCCTACGTCCACTGTTATCTTATTGTTTTTTAGAGCTTACAAATAACAATATAATTACTAGAAAAATTTGCTTAGAACAATTGCCCGACCCCCCCTGAAAACAAGTTATGATGGGTTTATATAGCGCCCAGTTACATGATAGAGTTGAGATAAGATTCAAATATGTAGGATTAGGAAGTTGCATGATCTTCGGCTACCTTAATTGGAATCTAAGTCAATCTGAATATCATTATTCCAAATTAGGCCAATCTAAATATCTTTTCTCCTAATAAGGAATTATCCTCTCCGAATTTCACGCACAACAATAGCCCCCCAGTTTTTGGAGTGCGTAATCGCGCTTAAAAAACTCATGTCTTTGATCTAGATGGTTGTCGCACTATAGGTTGTAGTCTTGAACTGAAGAACTTGAGTTATGCCTGGCGCGATCTAAGAGATCTTGAACACGAGATCTCAAGCGAATGAGCGAGCTTATTAGCTTAACCAGGGAGCATAAAGAGCTCGATCTGAAAACATAAAGAGATCGATCAGAGAGCATAAAGAGCTTGATCTGAGAACATAAAGAGATCGATCAGATAACATAAAGAGCTCGATCTGAGAGTGCGAGGATTTTGATTAGAAAGCACAAAGAGCTTGATCTGAGAGCATAGCTCGATCAAAAAGCATAGAGAGCTTGATCTGAGAGCATAGCTCGATCCGAAAGCATGAAGAGCTTGATCTGAGAGCATTCTCGATCAAAAAGCATGAAGAGCTTGATCTGAGAGCATAGCTCGATTAGAAAGCTTGGAGAGCTTAATCTGAAAGCATAGCTCGATCAGAAAGCATGAAGAGCTTGATCTGAGAACATTGCTTAATCATAAAGCATGGAGAGCTTGATCAAAAGCATGGAGAGCTTAATCTGAAAGCATAGCTCGATCAGAAAGCATGAAGAGCTTGATCTGAGAACATTGCTTAATCATAAAGCATGGAGAGCTTGATCTGAGAGCATAGCTCGATCAGAAAGTATGGAGAGCTTGATCTGAGAGCATAGCTCGATCAGAAAGCATTAAGAGCTTGATCTAAGAGCATTGTTCGATCAGAAAGCTTGGAGATATTGATTTGAGAGCATAGCTCGATCAGAAAGTATGGAGAACTTGATCTAAGAGCATAGCTTGATCAGAAAGTATGGAGAGTTTAATATGAGAGCATAACTCGATTAAAAAGTATGGAGAGCTTAATCTAAGAGCATAGCTCAATCAAACAGTATAGAGAGCTTAATCTGAGAGCATTGCTCGATTAGAAAGCATGGAGAGCTTGATCTAAGAGCATAACTCAATCAAAAAGCATGAAGAGCTTGATCTAAAAGCATAGCTCAATCAGAAAACATAGAGAGCTTGATCTAAGAGCATAACTCGATGAGAAAGCATGAAGAGCTTAATCTAAGAGCATTGCTTAATTAGAAAGCTTGGAAAACTTGATCTGAGAGCATAGCTCGATCAAAAAGCATAAAAAGCTTGATCTAAGAGCATAGCTCCATCAGAAAACTTGTAGAGTTTGATCTAAGATCATAGCTCGATCAGAAAGTGTGGAGAGCTTGATCTGATAGCATAGCTCGATCAGAAATCTTGGAGAGCTCGATTTGAGAGCATTGCTGGATCAGAAAGCATGGAGAGTTTGATCTAAGAGCATAGCTTGATTAGAAAGCATGGAGAGTCTTATCTGAGAGCATAGCTCGATCAAAAAGCTCAGAGAGCTTGATTTGAGAGCATAGCTCGATCAGAAAGCATAGAGAGCTTGATCTAAGAGCATAACTCGATCAAAAAGCACGAAGAGCTTGATCTGAGAGCATAACTCGATCAGAAAGTAGGGAGAGTTTGATCTAAGAGCGTAGCTCGATCAAAAAGTATAGAGAGCTTGATCTGAGAGTATAGCTCGATAAAAAAGCATGGAGAGTTTGATATGAGAGCATAGCTCAATTAAAAAGCATGGAGAACTTGATCTAAGAGCATAGCTAGATCAGAAAGCATAGAGAGCTTGATCTGAGAGCATTGCTTGATTAGAAAGCATGGAGATCTGGGTGTGCAATCTGAAGCTGAAGATCTGGGTGCGCGATCTGAGAGATCTAGTTGCACGATCTAAAATAAGCTTCAATATCTTGACAATAACTTGAGCTACAGACCTCAGATTTGGATGATTCTTGAACCGTTAGAAAGCTTACTCGAAGATCTACAACTCTTATGTTTACCACTTTGTCAGACTCATACTTTATAATGCTCAATACTCCCCATTTGTCAGTGGCTTTGATTCTAGAGTTTGATTTGGTGACATGGATTGTAGCCATGGCCGATTTTTTTGTAGTTGGACGATGGAAAAGAAATTGTTGGAAAACAGAGAGAGCTCAAAGTGTTCAAGGCTCCCCTTCTAGCGCCAAAATGTTGATACATAAATCTGCACCAATCAGAGAATTCCAATTGATCCTGTCGGAACTGGAATGAATATGCGCGTGATTACAGATAACCAGCAGTGGATGAATAATAAATGCAATAAAGTAAATGGTAGAGAGATTTTTAAAGTGGTTCGACAAGTTAGAACTTGAGCCTACGTCCACTGTTATCTTATTGTTTTTTAGAGCTTACAAATAACAATATAATTCCTAGAAAAATTTGCTTAGAACAATTGTCCGACCCCCCCTGAAAACAAGTTATGATGGGTTTATAGCACCCATTTACATGATAGAGTTGAGATAAGATTCAAATACGTAGGATTAGGAAGTTGCATGATCTTCGGCTACCTTAATTGGAATCTAAGTCAATCTGAATATCATTATTCCAAATTAGGCAAATCTAAATATCTTTTCTCCTAATAAGGAATTATCCTCTCCGAATTTTACACACAACATTATGCATACAAAACATTTTATACAATACCTTTTATATGTTATGATGTGGCAAAATTAATATAGAACTAATTTTAATAAAACTAAATTATGAATGCAATATTATTGTAATGTATATAAGATCGATCTGATATAATGATTTATTCGTAGTTATCACTGATAACTGAACAGGAAACAACATAAATGATGTGGCTTGAAAATTTGAATGGACAAGAATGAAAGAAAAAGTGTACAGTCTAAAAATCCTTTCTAATCAAAATTGACTTTAAACCCTGTTTTTCATTGTAAACCATACATACATGCACGACTTGTCCGACTTGTACCCAGCCATGTGTCAAAAGGCATAGAGTTTCAATGCAAGGGAGCGTCCATTCGACACTCCAACATCACATTTAAGAGACAGTAAGCATACACGTATATCGGCGTGAGGTATACTAGTTTCGACTTGTCATGGACTCATGGACTCATTAGAAAAGCGACTCGAACTCTTGGCCAATTTATACGGGTATGGCCTAATCATTTCTTCATCATCGACTATGAAGAATAACTCTTAATGACTCATACACTCCTTTTTTACAAAGCATTTCCCTCTTAATCAGTCTTATGAAACATTGTTAATGAGTTAGGAGGATACACACCTAACCTTTTAAGCGTAACACCCCACATAAATGTTTCGCAAACCCGTCATGATGCTACGGAATAAGATCGAGACACATAACCATGCTCATTGATAATAATACTTGTCATAATCATGTAGTATTAAGATTTGCTTGCATAAAATTTCTCTACTTCGCCAATCTATATACAACATTTGTCTTTCACTTTTTAATGATGGTGATAAATATATTATAACGTGTTAGTAAAAAGCTCATGCACGACAATTTTAGTGGGGGAGGGTGGACCTTACATGATTCTTACAAAATCTGAAAGTAACTGGACGATTTGACGTACAATAAGATACAGGATATTAACTATAATTTAAAATTATAAAATTATCTCTTTTATTATAAGAAGTAATTAAAAAACCATAATAACGTGCTGAAGATAGAGGGAACGAAACGGGACATGTGAACAAAAAAACATTGATGGAGAGGAAATCTATCATGATTCTTGACTTCAAACTATTATTAGATTTATTGGAAGCATAAGATTCATGATTCACAAATGTACTACCATGAATTAAGCATGCACCATATCCATCATATATTAATATAAAGTAAGAGTAGATATTTCATGCAATTAAAATCAAATAATCTTCTCACTATTTTTTATTTTTTTATTTTTTATCACGAAGGGTGTTCTAGTCAATTTATGCACATTTCAACTAATATCCCGATACCCTAGAATTGTTGGAACTGTTGACTGGATAAGAGCTATAATAACCACTCCTATTAGTGTTTGGAGAGACTAGAACTCAAGAGTTCATAGAACTTTCTTATCATTGTTATTCTTTATCAGTATCTAGAGATTAGAGTTGAAAACATACAATTGTGAAAGTCATATTCATTCAACTTGTGCTTGTAAATTGGGCTTCCTTGGGGTTTGCAATACATCTCAAATTAAACGAGTTTTAATTAAATTAGGCAGCAGTAAAAAGTCCAAACTAATGGCGGGAAATGGGTAAGAATCACCTCTAATTAACCTTGTAGGAGTCGCAACATTATATGCACACAATGTCATATGTCTCCAGCATATTCTGTTTAGTAAAGTTATATATACACACATCTCTTAACAACTAAATTACAAATACAAATTCTTTAATAGAAAATGATGTCAAGAGTGGTTGTAAATCCCTATCCTAGTACCATACCATAATAAATTTGTATTAATTAGATGATATAGATATAGATATAGTTTTAAAAAGTTGTAGTCCATGTGTTCATATCCATAATATATAATATCTGATCCAGGAGAGGACCACTTTAACCTAATTAACTTACCACACCTCTACTCATCACTTGCTTTGCCACATTCAATTCTAATAATTAATCATCTTCTAATTACTCTTTAACAAACAAAGCTCACATTAATTCAGGTACATATATATGGCGGCCAATGTATGTATTATTAATGCAACGAGCTGTGTGACATCTTCAATATTAATTAATTAACATTAATAATACGTACATTGCTGTAAAAGGCTGAATATAATTACACAAATGTCTTATTTTTTATTTCAACAACCCTATACCAAACGAGATGTACCCAATACTAAGTTGGAGAAATTTTCACAGAAGTGACTTAATTTCATTAGCTATGTTTTGGGCATCCGAAGAAGCTCCATACACTCCTCTCCTTGATAGTCCAGCGCAGAATAAACCATTCTTTCCTTTCCAATGGTTAGGGAAGTTGGGTTTTGCAAGTCCGTCGTCGTTCAGTAGGTACTAGGTAGTCATCCCCCTGTTCAATAATATGATAATGTTTATTTATTTATTTATTAAGAATTATGTAGGACAAGAAGTGGGTAGATATTCAGTTTGATTTCTTACCTTAAGCCATGTATTTGTTGATCTCTTGAAGCCGGTACAAAATACAATTTGCGTCAAAGGGATGCGTTCCATTCTCGAATATCACCACGTTGCCTCTAATGCTTTCTATTGCCGGCAAGACCTGTCACATGTACGATGTTTGAAAATTTTTGAGTTTACTTAGAACTACAGGACAAGTTTCGTGGCCCTTGCGGTCTATAAAATATCTTGTAATCATGTATATCTAACCTATTTCTATACAAATATTTGATATTATTTGACTTTAAATTAAATATTGAAATAAGGGAGCAGTCAACATTATTCACGATGGGAACAATTTAACATTGCTTGACTAATATTGTAGTATCTCCTTAAACGGTGCCTATTTTCACACTTCTTTTCCTCAAAATCCTGGGATCCCTGCACTTGCTGTTCAATTAAAGTTTCTACAAGGTACTACAACCAATAAGTTAAGTCAAAGGAAAAAAAAGATCCTTCCAACAACTTATGATCATGTTATATCAAAAACTACGAGCTATAGTTTACCATCTGAAAATGAAACCAAGAATAATTGAGGAAGTTATAACAAATTTTTTCCGTGTCGTTACTTTTCATCACCAACCAGGTCAGGTCACTTTGCTTAACAAAAAAGCCAACTCATACAATGACAAACAATAATCATAATTCACTTACTTGAATCTCCCCAGATTTGATCTTCTTACAGGTGCCGGTATCAAGAACTGGATACTTTCCGTATGCAACTTTCATGAAAAATGGACCCTCCTTGGGCCTATTTATGCCATACTTGCTCAGGTCTCTATAAACAAGCTTGCTAAGCCACAACATGATTGAGTCCACCACGCTATAAGGTGTATACTTCAACATAACAGAACCCAAGTATACCATCTGTCTCGTCAATAAGTGAACCTGCTTACGTTATTCAAGTTTAGTAAAATCTCTCTATAGTCATAATAATGAGACTAACTAAATTTATTACTATGAAGAGGTTATAATTTAATAGACGTGTAGTTACAAAAAATTCTTATTTCATAATTCATATTTTAATAATACAATATTAGGATTTCAATTTATGTTTTAATAGTATTAGGGTTTCAATTCAGCTATTCAATTGCCTACTTTTGAACCGAATCGAAGATCATGTCTTGGAACCAACAAAGATAAGTGTTCTTGATGGAATTATAAATACAGTTACTGCATAGTCAATTGATGTGAAGCCACGGACAATTGTCAATTGTTTTAAACATTGCAAAATTAGGACCCCCAATATTGATGAATTGCAAATTACAAATGAAGTGGATGAGGAGAATCAAAGAGTCATTGTAGAATTGAGTGATCAGATTCGGCAACTTTACTATACTAATCAAACGGATATTAATATCTTCCTCAATCATCCATATAAGCAATAAGTCATGTATGCTTTAACTGAAGAATAAATCATTATTACAATTAGACAAGATTAACCTATAAACGTGCTTGAAAAGCTAGAAATATTTTGGCTTCAACAAAAAAATGTCAATGCCAACGAGTCATATACCTGCAAGTTAAAAGACGTGGTAATAACTCTAAAGAATAAATCATTGTCACAAACAACTTTAGATAAATATTTTTATTTCATCTTAAACCTTTAATGTAAGATAACATATATTTTTTTGCAATATACATATAATTATTACTATGTGGAGACAATTTTCCTTAAGACGAGAATTAAAAATATTATAATTTATTACGATATGGAATTTATTCTTATTTATAACTATTTCAAATTGGGAATATAGTTTTTTATGATTATATAGAGTTTATTCCTATATGGAGTACCACTATAGGGAGGTTTTATTGTATATATTATTAGAATATATGATATTTACTAATTAATTAAAATGACATAAACAAGAGATGGATCTATGTTAAATTACCGGACTACGAACAACTATGGAAGTTTTGGCACCATGGTTAGCTAGGTCTAGTGCAATTCCCATGCCAGAATTACCAGACCCAACAACCAAAACACTCTTATCACCATATGCCTTGCCGTTTTTATAGCCAGTTGAGTTAATAACTTCTCCAGTGAAAGTATCCATTCCTTCAATATTTGGTGTAAAAGGGTCCGTTGTTTCTCCCCTTGCCACTACTAAAAACGCCCCAGAATATTCCTCAATCTCACCAGAAACTGTATTTCTAGCTTTAAGAATCCATTTCTAGCTTTCTTGATTGTAGTTTGCAAAGTCAACAGATCTTTTATACAAAGGACTGATGTTAAAATGAGAAACATAGTCATCTAAGTATTGTAGCCTGTAGGAATAGGTTTTTGGGTATAAAAGTTGGATAAGAAGCCGGGAATGGCAAGTGAGGAAGTTGACAGAATTGTTTAGCCAAATGAAGATGAAGACGATCATAGGCATATTTCTTCCAAAGAGAAGCGTAACAATCTTCTCTTTCGAGTATCATGTAGGGTATTGAAAGCTGGTTAAGGCAGGCTTCGGTGGCCAAGCCGGAGGGGCCAGACCCCACTATTATTACTGATTGCTCTTGCATTGTATACAGTTTGGTTTTCTGATGAGCTGCTTCTTCTCCCTTTTCTTTTTTCTCAGAATTAAGGAGAATGAGTTTCCAGATGGAATGGCTCAATTTATACATGCATATAACGTAAGATTCTTTTTCTTTTAATAATTTAATAATAATCCTAAAGTTACAAAAAAATCTGAAAAAGATTTATATAGTGACAGAAAACGGATATAAAAAATTAAATTCATCGTATTTACTTTTTTATTCTTTTTTTATCACATCAATTTCTAAAATTACTCATAATATACTCATTATATTTCAAACATACTATAAAACAATCAATTCTATAAAAGAATTTTAGAAACTCCTGCTAGCAGCTTAACACGGACTCGCTTGCCTAGAAGTCTAGAACCCCATAACGGAAGAAAATATTTTAAAAATTAAATTTCTTTAAGAAATTTATAATATTTAGTTATTATGTTTATTTATATAGTATAATCAAATTTTTGTTTAACTATTTTTCTTTATATATAACAAATCCTATTGAAGATAATTGAATGAAATTAATTACGTTGCATAATTATTCCTTATATGTAATGAATGACATTAAATACTTTCTCGCAATTATATTACTTTCCTAATATGAATAAATTTTTTTTCCATTATTATCTATTAAATAATAAGTAAAGATTAGTTTTTACTAATTATTGTATTAAATTCATATATAATAATTCAAAGGTAAGGAATACTAGCTTATAGATTATATGCAGATAAGATTGATTTTATTTATATAGTATAAGGTTTAATTGTCTTTAATTACCATTCAAATTCTAACTTATGTTTTTAAATTCTATTACATCATATCCTTCTATTTCGGGTCTTCAAAGATTTTGAGTAAGAATTAAGATATTTCACTGTAATTTCAATAAAATTTCAGGTGCTAATATTATTATATATTTTATCATTGTATATTTACTTAATTTAGTATTATTACATTCATTATTTTATATGTACGTTTATTTATTAATTATTTTTCTTTAGTTAATTTTGAATCCTAATTAAGCATGTCTAATAGAACTCACAGGGAGTTAACGTTTGTCTTTCATATTATAATGATGGTGATAAATATATGGATGATAATACACTAACAAAATTTTTATACAAAGTGACATGTCAAAATATGATTAGATGAATTAATATAAAATAAAAACTTAATAAATTGTTAATACAAAAATTTGCACCAATCCGAGTGATTTGATTGACCTTAATGGAATCGGAACATATATGTTCGTGATTTAATAAAAATCAGCAATTGAATAATTAAAGAGCAAAAATGAGTGATGACAAGAGGTAATTTTTAAAGTGGTTTGGTAAGTTTGAACCTTGAGCCTACGTCCACTGTTTGTCTTATTGAATGAGAATTACAAATGATGAATCTTTTCCTAGAACAATTACCTAGCCCCCTAGAAAACAAGTTATGATGGGTTTATACAGCACCCATTTACATGATGGAGTTTAGGTAAGATTCAAATACGTGGGACTAGGAAGTTACGTGATATTTGGCTACCTTACTTGAAATTTAAATCAATCTGAATATATGTCTTCCAAATTAAGCCGATCTAAATATATTCTCTCCTAATAGGGAATTATTCTCTCTGGATTTTCCGCACAAAAATAGTCCCCTAGTTTTTGGAGTGCGAGTTTGGACTTCAAAAACTATGAGTTTCAGAAACGATGAGCTCAGAAACGACAAGCTCAGGAACGACAAGCTCTGAAAAGACGAGCTCTACAATGTGAGCTCTAAAATGATAAGCTATAAAATGGCGAGCTCTCAAAACGAGCTGTAAAATGACGAGATATAAAATGGCAAGCTCTCAAAACGAGTTGTAAAACGATGAGCTCTCAAAACAAGCTCTAAAATGACGAGCTCTCAAAACGAGCTGTAAAATGACAAGCTCTACAATGATGAGCTTTAAAAACGAGCTCTAAAATGACAAACTCTAAAACGACGAGCTTTAAAAATGAGCTCTAAAACGATGAGCTCTCAAAACGAGCTTTGAAATGACGAGCTCTAAAATGATGAGCTTTCAAAACGAGCTTTTAAAATGACGAGCGCTAAAAACAAGTTTTTAAAATGACGAACTGTCAAAACGAGTTTTTAAAATGACGAGCTCTCAAAAAAATCTCTAAAATGATGAGCTCCTAAAACGAGCTCTAAAATAACGAGCTTCGCACTTTAGTTAACGAGTTTGGAACATATCTCAATATGTTACTGATAACTTGAGTTGTAGGCCTCGGATTTGGGCTAGGGGTGTATACGAGCTGAGCTGAGCCAAGTATTTGGACACTTAAGCTCGGTTTGTGATGAACAGCGTCGAGTTTGAGTTCGAGCCGAGCTCGTTTGAGCTCAAATACTTGGGCTCGAGCTCGCGAGTATGTGTAGGTACTCGCGCATGAGCTTTGAGTTTATTGTGAGAAGGGGGATTTTATCATTTTAAAACCTTGAAAAAAAAAATTACAATACTTGCAATTTGGCCCTTCAAGCGCAATGAGACTCGCAAGCCTATCGAGCTGAGCTCTGCGCTAATCAAACTCAGCTCACCCCTTAAACGAGCCACTCGATTGACTTTGAATCGAGTTCGAGCTTTTCACGAGCCGAGCTCGAGTAGCTCGCGAACTGCTCGACTCGCTTCTCATCCCTAATTTGGACCATTCTTGGACCATTGGAAAGCTTACTCGAAGGGCTACAACTCTTATGTTTAACATTTTGCCATATTCAGATTGTATCATGCTCGAGTTCGCGCTCTTATTAATGAGTTATGATGAGTTCGCTCTCTCATTAACGAGCTATTGGGAGTTTGTGCTCTCTTAGCAAGTTCTGACTAGGGCTGTCAAACGAGCCAAGTAGCTCGCGAGCCGGTTTGACTCGACTCGTCTGAGGCTCGTTAAGGGCTTGACTTGACATTGGTCGAGTCGTCTTGGCTCAAACTCAAGGCACTAACTCGAGTCAAGTTCGATCATGAGGGGAAGGGGGGGCTTGACTCGTTGGCTCGCAAGCCTGGGGTGGCTCGTGTAACGCCCCACATGAGGTACGTTGTTATTGTTTCCTCTTCCGCTCTTATTTGAAATGGGTTTTGGTAATATTGTTTGATTGAAAGTTGTGTTGAATGTTTGCCCTGAATTTGGCTGAAAATAGAAGAAGTTGTGTATACCAAGCTTCGCCGGGGCGAAGAAGAATCTTCGCCGCGGCGAAGATGTGTTGAAACCAAGGGGGAACTCTCTGGACAGTTTCGCCGCGGCGACAGAAGTTTCTTCGCCGCGGCGACACCCCGAATAAAATGTTGATTGAGTTTTAGATATTTACTCTCCCCTAAGGCAGTTTGACCATTCTACCCCTAATTAGCAGGAAAGTGGGGAGTTAATTTTAAGGATTTTTCATGGAGAATGTGTTGATATGGGGTGAGTTTGTAATGAATCAAAGGATATAGATGGAATTCCTAAAGAAGAGTAAGGGCAAAATGGGAATGATTGTGTTTATATTTCATTAAAAGGAATTAGAATTACAACCCCTCATTTCTTCTTCTCAAACGCAACTCTTCATTCTTCTTCCTCTCAACTTCTCTTCCTTTTGATCAAGGAATTCCAGGGGTTTTTGAAGTGATTTGAGGTAGAAAAGCAACCTAAGGCTTCCTAAGTAAGAATCTCCACTTAAGTTGTGTGATTTGGGAGTTTTAACCCATATTGAAGTTTGAGGGTTTTCATCTTTTAGTTAAGAAGAGGGAAAGTCAAGCTAAACAAGTGAAAGGAAGAATTTGTGAAGTCTCTCCATAACAAGGTAAGTAACACCAACCCAAGTTGAGATTTGCATTTTTCTTGATTAGGGTTTTGATGAAATGATGAATGTATGTGATATACATGTGATATGCCATGTATGGAGGTTTAAATAAGATTTCTATGCTTTGTAAATGTTTACACCTTGCCAATATGAGAAATGAGTAGTTGGGTTAGAGAGGTAGTTGAGACAGAATTGAAGGGGTGTTAGGAACCCTTTTTGGAAGTGTCTTGTTTGACAGGTTGTCATGGCTTTGTGAAGGGTTTTTTCCCCATTTGGATGGTTAGAAAAGTTTTAGAATCATGGCTATGATAGAGTTTTTCGTGCACATAGTTTTGTTGATGAAATGCCTAATAGAGGTTTGAGTGTGAGTAGTGAACCTTAATTCCTGCAACATTGCATGTTGGCATCTCATAAGTGCTTGGTGAAGTTGAACCATCCATAGGCACTACTTGTCATGGAAAGTGACCTAAGAAAGTGTAGAAAAATTGTGTATGCAATTGCTCTGATTAGAGAGCTTAGTGTGTACAATTCCTAAGTGAGAGCATTGAAAAATGCTACAATAGAATGAATTAGCAGAAAAATGCTACAATAGAAGGAATTAGAAGAGTAGTAAAGTTGGGATGATGCTTTGTGATCATCACCCGACCGTTATGAGAGTCGGATTGATGCTTTGTGATCATCACCCGAATACCCTTAGAGATGGGTCGATGCTTTGTGACCGTCACCCAATGATTAATAGAGATGGGGTAGATGCTTTGTGATCACTATCCGATTAGTTATTAGATAAGTGGGTTGATGCTTTGTGATCATCATCCAACGGTTAGTAGAGAGTTGATGCTTTGTGATCATCACCCGATAGTGACTAGAGACTGGTAAATGCTTGGCGACCGTTACCCAAAATTCATGAGGAACGGGTAGAGTGCTAGGTGATCTCCACCCGATAGTTAGGAAGAATCGAGTTGGTGCTTTGTGATCCTCACTCGGTAGTCACTAAGAACGGGTTGGTACTTTGTGAATTCCACCCGATAGCCATAGAGAGCGAGATGGTGCTGTGTGAACGCCATCCGGCCGTACCTCCGGTAAGATGAGGCCATGATGTTTAGTAGAAACAGAGATAGAATCAGAAATAGTATAAGGAAAGAATTAAGAGTTATTCTTACGGGGACAGACAGATAGAGAGTTTTACTTACTGA
Source organism: Pistacia vera (assembly GCF_008641045.1). Classification (NCBI taxonomy): domain Eukaryota; kingdom Viridiplantae; phylum Streptophyta; class Magnoliopsida; order Sapindales; family Anacardiaceae; genus Pistacia; species Pistacia vera. The sequence goes on from NW_022196412.1 coordinate 304,188, forward strand.
GCATTATTTTGTGCTCACCCCGTTATTTTCCTTTGTGAATGCAGGTTCTAGGTGATGACGCAGTCGGAGGGGCGTCGGCAAGCAAAGAGGAATAGCTACACTGGTTTCCCCTGTTTTGTCTTTTAAAATGCATTTTTGTAAACAGTAATCTTTGTGTATAAAAGACATATGATTTCTAATGAAAAGAAATTTTTGGGCCCAATCTTATATTGTTATTATGCATACATTGTCCTAGTTTTCAGTAGTTGTTACAGCTCGCATAAGAAGGTTATTTTTTGTAAGTTTTATAAACCTTGTAGGATTGAAATGTTATATTGCAGTACAAATTTTAAAAAATAAAATGATATTTACCCCCCTAAGTGCAAAATAGTAAAACCTGATCTAAACACAAAACACCCCAATTCAATTTCCCCAAAATCGACTAAGCCCTAAGCCCTAACCCGATACCCAATTTCACAATTCACAAACCCTAAATCCACAAATCACAAATCATGAATCATGAATCGATCCCTGTGCTGTCAACAATCACCCATCCCCTATTCTTGTCATTGCCAATCGATTGACGACGTGGAGGAATCACGACTTCACCTCCAAATCGCGAAACCAATTCTTCTCCTCCAAATCGAGCACAAAATCTGCAGGAATAAGTTAGTAAGTATCCATTCCAAACCCACAAATGATGGATTGATTTCGTTAAGGTTCATTAACATGCTTGAAAACTATGGTTTGTACAGTCTGAATTCGTTAAGGTTTATTTGCACACAGTTTAGGGTGAAAAATTGATGATAAAAAATGTATGGTCTATAGGGTCGATTCTCTGCTTGAATACTTGTCTGTGAAACACTGATGATGAAAAATGTATGGTTTGTGTGTGTGTTGCACACGAACAAGCCACTATTTGCAATTTTGCACACGGTTTAAGCCACTATTTGCACACGAACAAGCCACTGTGTTAATGAATCTTCAGTTTGCACATTATGAAAAACTTATGGCCTGTGTGTGTTGCTGGATTTTGTAGTTTGTGTTACTGGATTATGGAGTTTGTGTGCTTCGTTAATGATGGATTCTTATTTTTGAATTATAGGTATGGCCTCCGAAGGCAATTCCTCAAACACCCCAACATTGGATGACGTCAACGATATAGTTACAATCAGAGAAGTTGATCATAACATTTATGGAAGCACAACCATTACCCCTACAGAACAAAGTGTCAATAGCCCCGAAAATGTAGTGGACAATGACAATTCACTTCACAGGAAGAAAAAAGCCAAAACATCAGCGGTGTGGATAGAATTTAGGGAGGTGGTTGTCCTTGGTGGTGCAAAGAAGACAGAGTGCATCCACTATAAAACCAAGCTGAAAATGACTACTATTGGAAGCGCTACCCAATGTAATAGACATTTGAAGAAGTGTGCGAAGAGATCAGCTTCCTTAAGGCAACAACAAAAAAATTTTCACCTTTCCAGTTCTCAGGGTACATCTGTTATCCTACTTGCTCTACAAGGCCAGTTTGATATGCTTAAGATGAGGGAACTTATTGCCTATTGGGTGCTGATGCATGAGCATTCGTTTACTATTGTGAAGGAAGAAGTACTGAATAATATGACGAAGTATGGGATTCCTGAGTGGAGTCTGATTTTGTGTAACACTTGCAAGGATGACTATGTGAAACTGTATGAAAATGAGAAGCAGAAGTTGAAGACGGTACTGAAGGGTGTCAAAAAGATTGGTCTCACCCTAGATCTACGGAATCTAAGCAATCAAAGGATGGAATACATGGTGTTGTCTGGGCATTGAGTTGATGATAATTGGAAGTTGAATAGACGAGTCTTAAATTTTGTTCATTTGCCTCCTCCCTGTACTAGTATTGCCATTTTTGATGTCATTTTCAAGTGCTTGATGGAGTGGGGAATTGAAACTAAGGTCCACACGATCTTAGTGGACAGTGCTTCAAGCAATGGTGTTTCAATCGAAGTCTTGAAAGAAAATTTTTAGGCTACATGGAAGCTCATATATGGGGGCAATGTTGTGCACACATCTTGAACTTGGTTGTTCAAGATGACTTTTATCAAATAAGACACATTATTAATGACATCGGTGACTGCGTGTTATATATCAATGCATCGAAGAGTAGGCTTAAGGTTTTTTCAAAGATTGTTCAGAAGCTACGATTGCCGTCTCACAAGCTTATCCTTGATTGCAAAACACGATGGAATTCACTATATAATATGCTGCGGTAGTGAAGTTCAAACGTGTTTTTCCTAGATTGAAGGAAAAGGATATCAGTTACTATTACTATCCTAAGGAGGATGATTGGGACAAACTAGATAAACTTTGTGATAATTTGAAGGTATTTACTGGTGCGACTAATCTCATATCAGGGAGTGATTATCCGATATTAAACTTGTTTCTAAAACAAGTTCGTCTAATCAAAATGATGTTGGATAGTAAGAATAAAGATGAAGATGAATTTATAGGGGACATGTGTTGGAAAATGAAAGAAAAATTTGATAAATATTGGGGGGAATGTAATCTATTGATGGTTGTGGCTGCTGTCTTAGACCCTGAACTGAAGATGAGGGTCACACAGTGGTCGTTCCCTAAGATGTATCCTGACTCGGAAGTACGGGCAAATATTGATATTATTCGGAAGCCTTGTATGAGATATATAGGGAGTATGTTAATGCTAGTAAAGCATTAACTGCTTCCCGCACTTTTGCATCATGAGGGGATGAAGTTGAGGCTGTTGGTGAGGGGTTGGGGGCAACGGTAGCTAGGCCGAAGGATTGGGATGAATTTAGCAGCTTTCTAGATGTGGTCAAGACAGTTGAGTCAAGTAAATCAGAGTTAGATTGTTATTTGGAAGAGGGATGTCATAAATGTGTGGGGGATCCTACAGCATTTGATGCTTTACAGTGGTAAAAGGCAAATTCAACGAAGTTCCCAATTTTTTCTACCATGGCTCGTGACATTTTAATCATCCCTATCACTAAGATTGCTTATGAGTCTACTTTCAGCGTCGAGAGTAAGGTTATCAACATATATCAATCGTCGTTGGCTCTCGACACGGTGGAGATGCTCTTATATGGATGTGATTGGTGTCGCTCTTTGAATGGGGTGAAGAAAGGGTGCAAAGTAGGTTATATTGAATATTATTTTGATTAAATTCAATAATTACATTATCTTTATTCTAACTAAACTTTAATTACTCCTCCTTTGTTATTTCAAAAAGAACGGCAACTATTGGAGATTAGGTTTCCTATCTCGTAAGTTCCTCGGAATCATATTCAATACATGGTTTGGCTATGGCAGGAGTAATGCACAGGTACATGGTTTACGAGTTATTTTCTAGTTCTTGACTGGTTCTTTATGCTGTGGAAATCTATTTTATATTTTTTGTTTGTATTGTGGAAGTTGTTGGAATTGGGCAGTTAAGGCCAATTAGTTGGGTGTGGGGAAACAGTTGGGGCTGGAATTGAGCAGTAGAGACCATTTGGGCGTGGGGAAATAGTTGGGGAAATAATTGGGCAGTAGAGGCCATTTGGGTGTGGGGAAATAGAAGTTATTTGCTTGATTTTTCTTAATTGAATTGTGTTGGTGAGTTGCGGAAATTGGTTAGGTGAAATTTGGGCAGGTGTTCATCAATTAATTGTGTGTTGTAATTGCAGGTGAAGATTGGGTATTTAACAAATTTTAATGGTGGTTTCAGTACAAGACATAGACAACCCATCTACATACTACAGCCACCTCTATTTTGATTGTTGGATAGCTGTTATTTTGATGTCTTGGACTGTATTTTGATGCAAACTTAGTAGTTACTGCTAGATTAAAATTAAGACTGTATTTTGATACAATCACATGTTAATTTGTTATTGGTTTTGTAGCTCAAACATTAATTAAGTGAAGTGAACTAAAATAAGAAATTTAGTTCACTTAACTTAATTTTCCATACAAAGCTATCATGGTTCAAGGGTGGATCCAGTATCCTGGGCCTACCCTTGGATTTTGAAAAAAAATTGCAAATATTTATAATTAATTGTTTTTATATCAATAAGGTACAAATATATATGGCCCACGATCAAACTAATTGTTATAATTTGTTAATGCAGCAATGCCAAGCTGACCCATCATAAATATTGTGGCTATGTTGACCCACCAGTTTCATTATTATAAATATATTATCTATATGTCGTATGCGACCAATCTCCATAGGACCACAACTTTTGTATCCCTAATTTTATTTAGTGAGTGCGTCTCTCTTTCTCTTTGTCGTACTGGCTCGGTTGAAGTTACAACTTTTGAGGACTATTTTCTGCTTTTATCAGTTTTAGGTATGTATATTACTTGTTTTAGTTTAGTTTATTTTAGGGTTAAATCATATTTGTTTTTATGGAGGTTTTTTATTCTGATGAAAAAAAGTATGAATATTGTGAGTTTGTTTGATTTTGTAATTGGTTGAAAACATTATTATTAATTTGTGACTTTAGATATCACAAACACATTTATAAAATTAATTTTTTATATAATTAGAGGACACCTTGATTTTTTGCACCAATCATTAATATATTGATAATGATATTTTTATTATTTTATAATGTGATTAGTCTTGTGTTTAAATTATGCTCTATATAGTAATTAATTAAATCAGTTGATCTATGCCATTTAAATAAGCAAAAAATTGATTAGCAAATTATATAAGTTTTAAATTTCACTAGATTTTAATTATAAGAAAATTACACAAAAAACTGATTAATTATTGCTAAAATACCTTTATATTAGACTAATTGTTACATCTAAACGGTATCTCGTCCTTGTAATTTTAGTAATTAAGTTTGATCGGTCTTTCTTTACAGGTTCTCATATTATTCTTTTTTTTATTTGATAGCTATGATATTCATTATTTCAAGAGATTAACAAAATTCCAACAAAATTGTGATAGCGACTCTATGATATTGAGTGATTAACCCATAGAAAAGAAGCTCCCACATCAGCAACAACAACACCAAGTAAAGAAGCTCACCTTCGGTCGGGATGTTCAATTTATAGAGCTGTGAACTCCAGGATTGAGGATACTAATTAACGACTGTTGTACGACAAGCAAAGGAGAATTTCGAAGAGCATACTTGTTGAAAGGTCCTTGCCAACCTAAGATCATAACTTCCTTTCCACTCTTGTGGAGATAAGCGTGAGGTTCCAACCAGAGTGGTACAAAGAAAGTCCAAGTGGAGGGAATATTAGGGCAAAAGATTGCCTTTTTAAATGTTATCTTCAAAACGATTAGGGTGACCAAGCATGGTTGAAGTTTTGTGAGTAAGGGATTATATACGGAAAGATAAGCGAAAGTGAAAAAACATGGTGGAGTCATCATACATCAACCAATGTCGCCAAGGTGTGTTGATTGATAACCAAGGCAAATTGGACATCGCATCGCAGAATGCATCAATTGAGCATTAGACAGTTTACATCAAGGATTGACATTCTGGGTCATGACGAGTCGGTAATCTGAAAATCAGGTACTTTAGGAACATGAAGTTTCTATCCAATCATAATGACGACGTAAAAAAAGTTGTGCTGAAAATGCTCCAAAAAACCATCAAATGACGGCCCCAACACCCAAAGGGAATAACTAGTGTTGTTGCTCATTTGACGACTAAGAAAATATTGCAAAAATTGTGAGAGCTAAACAACCGGCCCTTTACTAGTAATGCTCTCATGATGGGCAGTGAAAGAACAAATGGTATGTTTTTCGTATGTGGACAAAAGGGTTGTGTTATTGAACGTTTTATTGGGTTGTGCATGTAAGTAAATCTGCAAAGTCTTAAAAGCATAGATGCCTTTTTGTAAAGCATGGATTGAGTTGACAGAGTCGAGGCAAGGTTATGATGAGCAAGCAATATGAGGGTGTGAGTTCATTGTGAAGACTTTGATATTGAGAGAAATAAATCAGCTTTCTACATTCATTGTTTCTCTCTCAACTCCAACTGGCGCTAGCAAAGTTGTAAGTAATCATTCGGCAGGGTGGAATTTTTTCAATCTCTTTTTATGTTACAAACAATAACCAGCATCTTGTAAGCGTAGAGATCTTCTACATGAAAACATAGAATGGGATTTCTGATGTGTGATCTTCATATGGGACAAGGTTTGAATCAAGAATACACTATTAAACGTCAGGGATACACGTTGGGTTCACACATAAGGACAATTCATGTCATAAAATTATTTCTTGTTGGATGTGCTGAGGTGATTGATTTGAAGGAGACAATTGGCAAACAAAAAGTCAAGCAAGGAGTTTATACGAACAGGGACAATGGAACCTTTTGTATCGAATGAAAGAGTATTGGAATCACAAATGACTATCACAAGCATTACAAAGAAAGACGGAATCTCTTAGCAATTAGAGCAAACTACTATGAAAAAGTACGTAGAGAAAACTAAATTTCTTGAAAACAAGGGTCGACAAAAAAGTGAATAAAAGAGAAATGAAGACACTGCTCCAAGTGGAAACACTGACATGGCAAAGATAAGGACAACCAATTGGAGATGGAAGATAACTTGGGGAGGACAAACGGGGGAGGCGCAGTACAATAAACACATTTAAGGGGGATTGATTGACAGTGGGATAACATCAAGAAGATACCAAAAGCATGGATGAAGTAAATATGAGATGCTTTAAGGTATGGCACTCTGATCCAATAACTCTTTTGTGATTAACAAAGAGATAGATTATGATTGCAAATCCGCCGACCAACACGATATGGGCCAGACACGATCAAACAGCGAGGACGGTAGCACCAAGCCATTCACCAGTGTGGAAGGGAGCCGACCTGCTAAAAAAAGGTGAGTTAAGAGGGAGTGCTTACACAAAGCTGGCTAAAAAGCAGGGGGCCGTGGGCTACGGCAACAGGAAAGGGCGCTGCAATCTGAAAAAGTTGCATACGAACGGGAGACTGACGGAGAAAAGCTGGGGGGTGACAGAAAAGGATGCTACAATTGAAAAGGAAGATCTATGGAACACTAGATTAATCGAGCGGAAATGAAATGTCAAAAGATCTTCAGGAACATCAACTTGCTTATATAAACAACAAGATCATTATTAAACGCAGGATACAGCATTCGGATGTAAACACAAGGATGCGTGGATCTAATCTGAGAAGTGAGTTGAATAACGTGCGATGGGAGACAACAAGCCTGGGATGGATCGGGAAACTAGAGTTGACTGGTAAGTGAACTCCTCGGTAGAAGATGTCAGTAGTTGAACTTTGAAGAGTTGACTGCCGACAGTGGGGCCGGGGACGGTGAAATAGGTGGTCCTACGAAACGGTGTCCGTGGAAGGATGGCCAACACATTGCTGCAAGTTTGGGAGTTATGAGGGGGGGAAAGTACACTAGTTGTGGCAAACATGGCGGCCGTGGAGGCCCCCCGGAGCAAAAACTAACCCCGCCACGTGCAGTGGAAAATGATGAGGAAGTGCAGTTGTTGATGCGGAGAAATATGTATTAAAGGTTCAAGAGCAAAAAACAGCCTGTAGGGTTGAAATTGGCGGAGGGTCATGCCAAGCAGTTCGACCCTAATGAGCCAGCTTGAACTGAGCTGCGAGCCAGCTCAAGCATCACAAGCCGCTCCTCCGGACAGGTCCAAGCGACCGAGCTCAATCGGTAGCAGCAGCGCTGAAACCCCAAAAACTTGGCGTCGCCTCGTTTACACCTATTAGGGGTGAGTTCGCACTCTATATACAAGTTGGCAAGTTCGCACTCTCATAACAAGTGTGCAAGCTCGGGCTCCATTTACGAGTGAGGCAAGTTGCACCCCATAACGAGTTTGGCGAGTCTACACTCTTATAGAGGCGTATGTTGTGGAACATACTCAGTAACATCTGAGCTCCAACCTTGGATTTGGACGATTCTCAAACCATTGGAAAGCTTACCAAGAGACTACAACTTATGTTACACTCGCAGACTCATACTCACCCGCCAATACTCCCCAACCGACAATAGCTTTGATTCCAGAGTGGATTGGGCGACATGGGCAGACCGGGGTTGGTTTTTGTGATTTGAAAGATGGAAAAACTGCTAAAAACAAAAGTTCGAGTGTTCAAGCCCCTCCTTCTAGTGTAAGAGTGATCTGAAAATTCACACCAACTAAGAATTCGATTGACCTTGATGAATCGAAACTGAGATGTGTGTGACTAATGAAAATCAGCATTTGAATAATAAGAGCAAAAATGAGTTATGACAAGAGACAATTTAAAGTGGTTTAGCGTTTGAATCTTGAGTTTACGTCCACTGTTTCTATTGAATGAGAATTACAAATGATGAATCTTTTCCTAGAACAATGTCCAGCCCTCAAAAACAAGTTTGATAGGTTATATAGCACCTATTTACATGATAGAGTTGAGGTAAGATTCAAATAGTAGGATTAGGAATTTGCAGGATTTTCGACTACCTATTGGAATCTAAGTTAATCTGAATACTTCCTTTCAATTGAATCAATCTAAATCTTCTCTCCATATGGGAATTATCCTCTGCAAATTTCCCACACAACGTAAATGAATTTTAAATGATAGTGAATATTAGTTCAATGCAAGTATTTGTCATGTCACTTTCTATAAAAATTCATATAAAACTTTGTAAGTGTAGTATTACTCTAGTTATATTATTAGGAAGTTGTTTTATTAAAAAGTCCGAATTAATGGTGGGTGATGCATAAGATTCTTGTCCGTTGTGACGTTTGTCCTATCTTAATCTTTATCTATATAGATGATTAAGATGGTGAGTTAAATAGACTCTCTGTCGGATCTCTTTTTAGTTTTGTTATACATTTCTCTTAACAACTAATTACAAATATAAATTTTAATAGAAAATAATGTGACAAGAGTGGTGGTAGTATAGATTTAAAAGGTGGAGTCAATGGCCCAATAAAACACTCCATCTAAATAGAACCATACCATAGGAAAAGCAAGCTAATATCGATCACTGAGCATTTAACTTAAGTAATTACCATTTATAATTTTAAGTACACTTAATGAAGTACATTACACTTTTGGTGTCCTCTAAGGTAGAATTGAAGAGGCACAAGGAAGAAAGTAGGGATGCAAAATCTTTGAACATGGCTATGAATGGAAGTATGCTCAAATTTCGGAGTTTTATTAGAGTAGCCTTAACGGACAGTCTCATGCCGTTATTTCCGAACAAGCTGCTCGGCAACAAATTTACACACGCAGAATCCACTCATGCATAATAATCTTAACTTAAGCAGTTGATTTGAGGGACAGAAGTGATTTGATTTCATCAGCTACACTCTGAGCATCAATACCAGCTAAATTAAGTCCTCGCCTTGACAATCCAACGCAGAACAAACCATTCTTTCCTTTCCAGTGATTTGGGTAGCTCACTTTTGTAATTCCATCTTCGTCCAATAAGTAATCATCTCCCTACATAATAAAATTAGTGCTCTGATTTATTTTATATGCTTTCGTTTATTAAATCTTTATAAATCAATTTACCTTAAGCCACTTATTTGTTGATCTCTTGAACCCCGTACAAAAAACAATTGAGTCAAATGGATTTGACTCGCCATTCTTGAACACCACTTCATTGCCTCTTAGTTTTTCTATAGCTGGCAACACCTGCACATTTCGACATCAATGGTGAGTTTAATATTGATAGTTACTATGCGAAATAAATGCACCAATATCTCGTGGCCCTTGCACTGGACAACACTTCTTGCTAACTAATTATTTTAATCATTTTATTTAGTTTTCTAACTTTTTGGCTCACACGTGCAATTAATTTACATTAAGTTAGCGTATAAGGCAATAGAATGTAGTAAGTCAACCAAATAACTTACTCCAGCAAAAACTTTTCTTTCAAGTAATGAAAATGTCAACAACGAACCCACCTCCCTCAATTAATAATTTAGGAACCGACAGAAACAAAGAACGGAAAAACGATGTAGCCATGACTCCTCTCTTTAACCTTGATCTCTCCGGATTTAATCTTCTTGAAAGTTCCGACATCGATGATTGGGTACTTGCCGTATGCATTCTTCAGGAAAATGGACCCCTTTAGTCTCCCAATTCCATACCTGCTCTGATCTCCGTAAACAAGCTTGCTTAGAAACACCAATAAACGAATCCACCATCCCTAAGGAAAATAATTTAACATAGCAAATCCCAGTACACAATCTGTTTTGACAATATATGAACCTGTACCATCATTCAACATCCAAAAATTAAATAATTAAGTCCATTTGTCAAAAATATAATATATATGTAGAGATTAAATGAACTGATTATTTACCGAACTACGAACAACTATGGAGGTTTTAGCACCGTGATTGGCTATGTCTAGTGCAATTTCCATGCCAGAATTACCAGACCCAACAAAGAACATTCATATTACCATATGGCTTGCCGTTTTTATAGCGAGTTGAGTGAATAACTTCTCCAGTGAAAGTAGTCCCTTCATCTCTGGTATAAAGGATGCTTGCTTCTCCATTTGCCAATCAAGAACCTGGCTCTGTATTCCTCACTCATCAGAACATACATAGCCTTAACAATCCCTTGGGTGTCTTCATCGTAGTTTGCCAACTCGACGATCTTGGTACAGAGTGATGTTGAAAGTAAAACATAGTGATCAAAGGTTGGGAGAAGGTCTGTGGGACAAAGTTGGATAAGAAGCAGGGAATGGCAAGTGAGGAAGCTCGCAGTACTGTTTAGCCAAGTGAAGATGGAGACGATCACGCATATTTCTAAAAGAGACGCGTAGCAACTTCTCGCTCAAGAATTATGTAAGGTATTGAGAGCTGGTTAGGCAGGCGGCCGCCGAGACCGAGGGGCCACACCCTACTATTATACACATGCTTCCCTTCCATTTTTTCTTTCATTATCTCAGCGGCTCCACGGCATAAGGATTGTTGTGAATGGCCACTTATATGTTATAGTATATACACACAGTAAATGATGTAATTATGGAAACTGATGATCATTACTACAGGTTATTTTAAGAAAATTTTACCCTAACATCGTTTAATAACTTTTTCACGTCATTTTATTATGATAATATAATTAATTTAAGTGGACCAGAAATTTGATAAATACAATATAACCTTTATAAACAATAACTGTAGGACCATATAGATTTTTTAATTAAAAGATGTATTTGATTAGATAAACATACATTTAATCAACTAAAAATTTATTATATTTTACCAATTATCATTGAATATGAACTAATCCACTAATATATATTAAAGCAATGATTTAAATTCATTATACTTGTCTACTAATTAAATAATTTCATAGTATATAATATATATAATTTAATTAAATAATGTTTAGAAAAATCGTTGTTAACATACCTGAAAAATCTAAGCTGAGAATGATACAACAATTTGGAGACTGTTACGTGCAGGAATCACCAAAGCATCATCAATACTTTATAATTTTTTATTCAATTCAAGAATTCAATCCCGGACTTCTAAATGTAATAAGAAAAATTATAGTTGAATCCAACAAGATTTAAATTTCAAAGTAATAGTAGAACATATTTTAATAAATACAGCATTTAGTATTTTTTATTTCATGTCTTTGAAATGCCTGTGCTCAGACCTCAGATACGTGTGAACGTAGAGTGACGTGGTTGCAATTGAGAAAGGCCTGCGTGTTTGTTGACGTTAGAAGGAAGGAGTGTCACGGGACATCAAATCCTAAGATGTTTGTGTAGAAAAATAATGAAATTTCCTATGTTTAATTTTATTTAAAAATAATTTTAAATTATTTGTAAATTGTCACATAATAATATAAAAAATGTAATTCAAAAGATAAAACAAAATATTTGTACAAGTAACAACGCAAGAATCTCGAGGAGAATTAGTGAAATATATGTCATTTCATTAAATAAAATACCCACTTCATTTCCAATTACTAAGCTATCCATAATGCCAAATTCTCTATAGTATTTGTGATTTATTTAGATTTAAGTGAGGTTATGTTCCACTACTATATAATTTAAAAGAAGTAATGATACATTTACACTACTCTTTACACTATTTTCATTACATCATGATGTGGTATACAACCAACCACACTTCTATTATAATATATAAAAATTAAAAATAATTAAAAATTTATGTATTATGATATATGTCACATCATGATAATGAATATGATATAAGAAGTGATATAAATGTAGTATTACTCATTTAAAAGATTGTCGGTGTCATTTACAATTGATGAAAATTTTTTGAGTAATTTATTATAACAACAATCCGTTAGGCAGTATCAATAAACATAAGAAGCTGGGTCGATAGAGTCAAATTGACAAGGTTAAGCTACTTCAATTGAGCTGCTTTATAAAATATGGATAATACAACTTAATTCATTATCAAAATTTGGTGAAAAAAACAATTAATTTGAGTATGAAAGATTTAAGATGAAAATGTTAATCAATATAATATAATATATATGAAAACTACGATGGATTGGCCTAGCGGTCAAGAAGGTTTGCTCATTTCATTAGCTTTTTAGATTTGAACCTTGGAATCACCTACTATATTTGTGACTTACCTTGAGTCCCAGAGATTAATTGAGATACACGCAAACTGGCCAGAACACTCTAGTCATAAAAAATAAGTGGCTCTTCTTAACCGTTAAACCAATCCCTTGGAGTTTTTATATAATATAAGCAATTATTCAAAAAACAAATATAATATATATATATACGTATGAAGGAATTGTAATAAATAAGACAACTAATCAAGTATTGGTTTAGAGGCAATCCGTTCACTGGAAAAATACATCCTTAATTATACTGGTAGAGGACAGATATTAGAGATTTAGATATAAATCCATGTTTGTTCAACTTCTTCCAGCTTTTTTGCTGTTCTTTTCCCAATCATGTGATCAACTTCTTCCAGCTTTGTTGTTGCTGTTTTCCCAACCAAATGCTTTTCTAAACCTTTAAAAGGGGTCTTCTAAAGCAATAGAATCATCCCGCTAAAGAACTTGAATTGTTCCCTAACCTCCCATTCATCAAGTAGTAATACAAATACAAGATTATTTTCACAAGTTTGTTTCTAAATTGAAAAATCTTTTGATCCATAATGAGTTTGGGGTGGAGTGCGGACGGGCTCAGTAGGGAAGGCCCACCCCCATATTGGCTGATGGAAAAGGAGTATGGGCTTCCTTCCCTAATCCTAACTCTACCCACTAGGCACTAGCTAATATTATTNATCTTTTAATTAGATCTAATTGTTACATCTAAAAACGTGATAAATCAGTCCTTGTAATTTTATTAATTAAAGTTTGATCGGTCTTTCTTTACATGTATCATATTATCTTTTTTTTATTTGATAGCTATGATATTCAATTATTTCAAGAGATTAACAAAAATTCCAACAAAAATTGTTGATAGAGACTCTATTGATATTGAGGTTAATTAAATCCCATTAGAAGAAGAAGTCCCACATCAGCAACAACAACACCAAGTAAAAGAAGCTCAACCTTCGGTCGGGATGTTCAATTTAGATGAGCTTGAAACTGATCCAGGATTGAGGATACCAATTAACAAGATTTGTTGTATTGACAAGCAAAATGAGGAAATTAACAAGATTTGTTGTACTGACAAGCAAAAGGAGGAAGTTCGAAGAGCATACTTGTTGAAAGGTCCTTGCCAACCTAAAGATCATAACTTTCCTTTCACTCTTTTTGGAGATAAAAAGCGTAGGTTTACACCAGAGTGGTACAAAGAAAGTCCAAGTTGGATGGAATATAGTGTGGCAAAAGATTGCATCTTTTGTTTAAATTGTTATCTTTTCAAAACTGATTATGGTGACCAAGCAGGTGGTGAAGTTTTTGTGAGTAAGGGATTTAATAACTGGAAAGATAAAGCGAAAGTGAAAAAACATGTTGGAGATCATTCTAGTACTCATAACCAATGTCATGCCAAGTGTGTTGATTTGATAAACCAAAGGCCAAATTGGACTATCGCATTCGCTAGAATGCATCAATTGATTGCATTAGATTTCTTTTACATCAAGGATTGACATTTCGTGGTCATGACGAGTCGGTTGAATCTGAAAATCAAGGTAACTTTATGGAACTATTGAAGTTTCTATCCAATCATAATGACGACGTAAAAAAAGTTGTGCTGGAAAATGCTCCAAAAAACCATCAAATGACGGCCCCCAACATCCAAAGGGAATTAACTAGTGTTTGTGCTCATTTGACGACTAAGAAAATTATTGCAAAAATTGTGAGAGCTAAACAACCGTTCCCTTTACTAGTTGATGAATCTCATGATGTGGCAGTGAAAGAACAAATGGTTATTGTTTTTCGCTATGTGGACAAAATAGGTTGTGTTATTGAACGTTTTATTGGGATTGTGCATGTTAAGAATATTTCTGCAAAGTCTTTGAAAATTGCAATAGATGCCTTTTTTGTAAAGCATGGATTGAGTTTGACAAGTTACGAGGCAAGGTTATGATGGAGCAAGCAATATGAGGGGTGAGTTCAATGGTTTGAAGACTTTGATATTGAGAGAAAATAAATCAGCTTTCTACATTCATTGTTTCTCTCATCAACTCCAACTGGCGCTAGTCAAAGTTGTAAGTAATCATTCGGCATTGGGTGAATTTTTTCAATCTCTTTTTATGTTATCAAACATTATACCAGCATCTTGTAAGCGTAGAGATCTTCTACATGATAAACAATATGAAAATGTGATTTCTGATGGTGATCTTCATATGGGACAAGGTTTGAATCAAGAATACACTATTAAACGATCAGGAGATACACGTTGGGGTTCACACATAAGGACAATTCATAGTGTCATAAAATTATTTTCTTTTGTTGTTGATGTGCTTAGGGTGATTGAATTGAAGGAGACAATTGGCAAAACAAAAGTCAAGCAAGGAGTTTATTACGAATCATGGACAATTTTGAATTCATCTTTTTGTTATTCTTAATGAAAAGAGTATTGGGAATCACAAATGAACTATCACAAGCATTACAAAGAAAAGATCGGGATCTTCTTAATGGCAAACAATTTGTACAAATTTAGAAGCGTTGATTGCATAAAATGAGAAATGAAGACACTTGCTTCGACATATTGTTAAAAGAAGCTTCTGATATATGCAAAGATAATGACATACCAATCTTGAAGAATATGGAAGATAACTTTGGGAGGACAAAACGGGGGGATTGTGCCAATTACGAATAAACATCATTTTAAGGTGGAATTGATGTATACAGTTTTGGATAACATTCAAGAAGAACTCAATAATCATTTTGATGAAGTAAATATGAGATTGCTTTAATGTATGGCATCTCTTGATCCAAGTAACTCTTTTGTTGTATTTAACAAAGATAGATTACTTGAATTTGCAAAGTTCTATCCTGCCGATTTTCCTCAACACGATATTTGGTTGCTCAATGATCAACTTGAAAACTATTATGAGGACGTTAGCACCAATGCCAATTTCACTCATGTTGAAGGGATTGCCGACCTTGCTAAAAAAAATGGTTGAGTTTAAGAGGGATGTTGCTTACAACAAAGTTTTCTTGCTTATTAAATTAGCATTGGTTTTGCCTGTGGCTACTGCAACAGTTGAAAGGGTATTCTCTGCAATGAATCTTATGAAAAATAGTTTGCATAATCGAACGGGAGACGACTGGATGAATAATTGCTTGGTGGTTTACATTGAAAAGGAAATTTTTGCTACAATTGAAAATGAAGATATCATTGAACACTTTCAGAATATATCGAAGCGGAAAATCATGTTAAATTGAAGATCTTCAGGTATACCATTCTAACTTGCTTTTATATTTAAACAATCAATATTCATATATTCAAATCTTCAGGTATACCATTCTAACTTGATTTTTTGTTTAATACACAGAGGATGTGTGGATCTTTAATCTAGATAGTTGAGTTTTGATATTAACGTCTGAATTTGGAGTTATACAACATGAAGTTTGACTGCTTCTCTGGTGATTTTAATCCATCTCTTTGTAAACTTTTATGTATTTTACTTGTGTTAGAGTTGTGATTGACCTCTAAATTTGTGTGAAGTATTTTTGGTGGATTGTGGTTGTTGTAAACTCTTTTGGTTATATTAGATTTAAGTTCTCGTGGTTTTTTGCTCTCTTCACATTGAAGAGATTTTTCCACGTAAAAATTTTCTTTTGTTTCCTTGTGAATTGGATGTTCTTGTCAACACATTTGCTCAAGGTTTTGCTTAAGGTTTGATGGGTTTTTAAAAGTTTACACTAGTTGTTTGGCAAACAATGGCGGAGCCGTGGAGGCCCCCCCGGAGCAAAAATCCTAACTCCGCCACTGTCATGGTTAATATGATTGAGGATGCAGTAGCTATTTTTGGATGCAAAATTATGTATTTAAATAGGTTCAAGAGCAAAAAACAGCCTGTAGGGTTGAAATTGGCGGAGGGTCATGCCCAAGCAGTTCGACCCTTAATGAGCCTAGCTTGAACTGGAGCTTGCGAGCCAGCTCAAGCTCAAGTTCAAGCTCGCTTTCTCTGACTTGACAGGCTCAAGCTTGAACTCGAG
Organism: Pistacia vera; assembly: GCF_008641045.1. Taxonomy (NCBI): domain Eukaryota; kingdom Viridiplantae; phylum Streptophyta; class Magnoliopsida; order Sapindales; family Anacardiaceae; genus Pistacia; species Pistacia vera. The sequence continues at coordinate 320,753 of NW_022196412.1, forward strand.
CTCAATCTTGTAGCATACGAGTCGAGCTCGATAAGCCAAAAACTTGGCTCGGCTCGTTTACAATCCTATTATGGTGAGTTCGCACTCTTATTAACAAGTTATGGCAAGTTCGCACTCTCATTAACAAGTTTTGTCAAGCTCGTGCTCTCATTTACGAGTGATGGCAAGTTTGCACCCTCATTAACGAGTTATGGCGAGTCTACACTCTTATTAACGAGTTATGGCGAGTTTGGAACATACTTCAGTAATTTGACAATAACTTGAGCTGCAAACCTTGGATTTGGACGATTCTCAAACCATTGGAAAGCTTACCAGAAGATCTACAACTTTTATGTTTACACTTCGCTAGACTCATACTTCATCACGCTCAATACTCCCCAACCGACAATAGCTTTGATTCCAGAGTTGGATTTGGCGACATGGGCTATAGCCATGGTTGGTTTTTTTGTGATTGAAAGATGGAAAAGAAACTGCTAAAAAACAGAAAGAGTTCGGAGTGTTCAAGCCCCTCCTTCTAGTGTTAAGATGTTGATCTGAAAATTCACACCAACTAAAGAGATTCGATTGACCTTGAATGAATCGAAACTGAGATGTGTGTGACTTAATGAAAATCAGCATTTGAATAATTAAAGAGCAAAAATGAGTTATGACAAGAGACAATTTTTAAAGTGGTTTAGCAAGTTTGAATCTTGAGTTTACGTCCACTGTTTCTATTGAATGAGAATTACAAATGATGAATCTTTTCCTAGAACAATTGTCCAGCCCCTCAAAAAACAAGTTATGATAGGTTTATATAGCACCTATTTACATGATAGAGTTGAGGTAAGATTCAAATAAGTATGATTAGGAAGTTGCATGATTTTCGACTACCTTAGTTGGAATCTAAGTTAATCTGAATATCTTCCTTTCAATTGAATCAATCTAAATATCTTCTCTCCTAATAGGGAATTATCCTCTGCAAATTTCCCACACAACGTAAATGAATTTTAAATGATAGTGAATAATATGTCAATGCAAAAGTATTGTCATGTCACTTTCTATAAATAATTTCATATAAAATCTTTGTAAGTGTAGTATTACTCTAGTTATATTATTAGGAAGTTGTTTTATTAAAAAGTCCGAATTAATGGTGGGTGATGCATAAGATTCATTGTCCGTTTGTGACGTTTGTCCTTATCTTAATCTTTATCATATATTAAGATGATTAAGATGGTGAGTTAAATAGATCTCTGTCTGATCTCTTTTTAGTTTTGTTATACATTTCTCTTAACAACTAAATTACAAATATAAATTATTTAATAGAAAATAATGTGACAAGAGTGGTGGTAGTATAGATTTAAAAGGTTGAGTCAATGGCCCAATAAAACACTCCATCTAAATGGAACCAGGCCATAGGAAAAGCAAGCTAATATCTGATCCATGAGCATTTTAACTTAAGTAATTACCATTTATAATTTTAAGTACACTTAATGAAGTACATTACACTTTTGGTGTCCTCTAAGGTAGAATTGAAGAGGCACAATGAAGAAAGTAGGGATGCAAAATCTTTGAACCATGGCTATGAAATGGAAGTATGCTCAAATTTCGGAGTTTTATTAGCGTAACCTTAAACGGACAATCTCATGCCGTTATTTCCGAACAAAGCTGCTCGAGCAACAAAAATTTACACACGCAGAATCAACTCATGCATAATATATCTTTAACTTTAAGCAGTTGATTTGAGGGACAGAAGTGATTTGATTTCATCAGCTACACTCTGAGCATCAATACCAGCTAAATTAAGTCCTCGCCTTGACAATCCAACGCAGAACAAACCATTCTTTCCTCTCCAATGATTTGGGTAGCTCACTTTTGTAATTCCATCTTCGTCCAATAAGTAATCATCTCCCTACATAATTAAAATTATTAGCTCTGTATTTATTTTATATGCTTTCGATTTATTATATCTTTAATAAATCAATTTACCTTAAGCCACTTATTTGTTGATCTCTTGAACCCCGTACAAAAAACAATTGAGTCAAATGGATGTGACTCGCCATTCTCGAATACCACTTCATTGCCTCTTATGTTTTCTATAGCTGGCAACACCTGCACATTTCAAGATAAATGGTGAGTTTAATATTTGATTGTTACTACGCAAAATAAATGCACCAATATCTCGTGGCCCTTGCACTGGACAACACTTCTTGCTAACTAATTAATTTTAAATCATTTTATTTAGTTTTCTCACTTTTTGGCTCTACACGTGCAATTAATTTAACACTAAGTTAGCGTATAAGGCAATAGAAAATGATAGTAAGTCAACTCAAATAACTTACTCCAGCAAAAGTTTTTTCTTCAAGTAATGAAAATGTCAACAACGAATCCCACCTCCCTCAATTAATATAATTTAGGAACCGACAGAAACAAAGAACGGAAAAAACGATGTAGCCATGACTCTCTCTTTATTACCTTGATCTCTCCGGATTTAATCTTCTTGAAAGTTCCGACATCGATGATTGGGTACTTGCCGTATGCATTCTTCAGGAAAAATGGACCCTCCTTAGGTCTCCCAATTCCATACCTGCTCTGATCTCCGTAAACAAGCTTGCTTAGAAACACCATAAACGAATCCACCATTCCATAAGGAAAATAATTTAACATAGCAAATCCCAAGTACACAATCTGTTTTGACAATATATGAACCTGTACCATCATTCAACAATCCAAAAATTAAATAATTAAGTCCATTTGTCAAAATATATAATATATATGTAGAGATTAAATGAGACTGATTATTTACCGAACTACGAACAACTATGGAGGTTTTAGCACCGTGATTGGCTAGGTCTAGTGCAATTTCCATGCCAGAATTACCAGACCCAACAACAAGAACATTCATATTACCATATGGCTTGCCGTTTTTATAGCGAGTTGAGTGAATAACTTCTCCAGTGAAAGTAGTCAATCCTTCAATCTCTGGTATAAAAGGAGTGCTTGCTTCTCCAGTTGCCAATATCAAGAACCTGGCTCTGTATTCCTCAATCTCATCAGAAACAATATTCATAGCCTTAACAATCCATTTCTTGGTGTCTTCATCGTAGTTTGCCAACTCGACCGATCTTTGGTACAGAGGAGTGATGTTGAAATGAGAAACATAGTGATCTAAGTGTTGGATGAATTGGTCTTTGGGAACAAAAGTTGGATAAGAAGCAGGGAATGGCAAGTGAGGAAGCTCGCAGTACTGTTTAGCCAAGTGAAGATGGAGACGATCATACGCATATTTCTTAAAAAGAGACGCGTAGCAATCTTCTCGCTCAAGAATTATGTAAGGTATTGAGAGCTGGTTAAGGCAGGCGGCCGCCGAGAGACCGGAGGGGCCACACCCTACTATTATAACACATGCTTCCTCTTCCATTTTTTCTTTCATTTAGCTCAGCGGCTCCACGGCATAAGGATTGTTGTGATTATGGCCACTTATATGGTATATAGTATATACACACAGTAAATGATGTAATTATGGAAACTGATGATCATTACTACAGGTTTATTTTAAGAAAATTTTACCCTAACTATCGTTTAATAACTTTTTCACGTCATTTTATTATGATAATATAATTAATTTAAAGTGGACCAGAAATTTGATAAATACAATATAACCTTTATAAACTAATAACTGTAGGACCATATAGATTTTATTAATTAAAAGATGTATTTATGATTAGATAAACATACATTTAATCAACTAAAAATTTATTATATTTTACCAATATAATCAATTGAATATGAACTAATCCACTAAATATATATTAAAGCAATGATTTAAATTCATTATACTTGTCTACTTAATTAAATAATATTCATAGTATATAATTATAGTAATTTAATTAAATAATGTTTAGAAGAAATCGTTGTTAACATCACTGAAAAATCTAAGCTGAGAATGATACAACAACTTTGGAGACTGTTACGTGCAAGGAATCACCCAAAGCATCATCAATACTTTATAATTTTTTATTACAATTCAAGAATTCAATCCCAGGACTTCTAAATGTAATAAGAAAAATTATAGTTGAAATCCAACAAGATTTAAATTTCAAAGTAATAGTAGAATCATATTTTAATAAAATATCAGCATTTATGAGTTATTTCATGTTCTTTGAAATGCCATGTGCTCAGACCTCAGATACGTGGTGAACGTAGAGTGACGTGGTTGCAATTGAGAAAGGCCTGCTGTGTTTGACGTTAGAAGGTAAGGAGTGTCACGGGACATCAAATCCTAAGATGTTTGGTAGGAAAAATAATGAGAAATTTCCTATGTTTAATTTTATTTAAAAAATAATTTTAAATTATTTGTAAATTGTCACATAATAATATAAAAAATGATAATTCAAAAAGATAAAACAAAAATTATTTGTACAAGTAACAACGCAAGAATCTCGAGGAGAATTAGTGAAATATATGTCAATTTCATTAAATAAAATACCCACTTCATTTCCAATTACTAAAGCTATCCATAATGCCAAATTCTCTATAGTTATTTGTAGATTTATTTAGATTTAAGTGAGGTTAGGTTCCACTACTATATAATTTAAAAGAAGTAATGATACATTTACACTACTCTTTTACACTATTTTCATTACATCATGATGTGGTATATACCACAACCACACAAATTCTATTATAATATTAAAAATTAAAAATAATTAAAAATTTATGTGATTATGATATATGTCACATCATGATGTAATGAATATGATATAAGAGAGTGATATAAATGTAGTATTACTCATTTAAAAGATTGTCGGTGTCATTTACAATTGATGAAAAATATTTTTTGAGTAATTTATTATAACAACAATCCGTTAGGCAAGTATCAATAAACATAAGAAGCTGGGTCGATAGAGTCAAATTGACAAGGTTAAGCTACTTCAATTGAGCTGCTTTATAAAATATGGATAATACAACTTAATTCATTATCAAAATTTGGTGAAAAAAACAATTAATTTGAGTATGAAAGATTTAAGATGAAAATGTTAATCAATATAATATAATATATATGAAAACTACGATGGATTGGCCTAGCGGTCAAGAAGGTTTGCTCATTTCATTAGCTTTTTAGATTTGAACCTTGGAATCACCTACTATATTTGTGACTTACCTTGAGTCCCAGAGATTAATTGAGATACACGCAAACTGGCCAGAACACTCTAGTCATAAAAAATAAGTGGCTCTTCTTAACCGTTAAACCAATCCCTTGGAGTTTTTATATAATATAAGCAATTATTCAAAAAACAAATATAATATATATATATACGTATGAAGGAATTGTAATAAATAAGACAACTAATCAAGTATTGGTTTAGAGGCAATCCGTTCACTGGAAAAATACATCCTTAATTATACTGGTAGAGGACAGATATTAGAGATTTAGATATAAATCCATGTTTGTTCAACTTCTTCCAGCTTTTTTGCTGTTCTTTTCCCAATCATGTGATCAACTTCTTCCAGCTTTGTTGTTGCTGTTTTCCCAATCAAATGCTTTTCTAAACCTTTAAAAGGGGTCTTCTAAAGCAATAGAATTATCCCGCTAAAGAACTTGTATTGTTCCCTAACCTCCCATTCATCAAGTAGTAATACAAATACAAGATTATTTTCACAAGTTTGTTTCTAAATTGAAAAATCTTTTGATCCATAATGAGTTTGGGGTGGAGTGCGGACGGGCTCAGTAAGGAAGGCCCACCCTCTATTGGCTAAAGGAGTATGGGCTTCCTTTCCTAATCCTAACTCTACCCACTAGGCACTAGCTAATATTATTATTATTATTATTGGCGTTTATGTGTTTGTTTGTTTTCGGCGTTTGATGACATAACTATTATTTTATATTATAATTGAAGATCCGGTTGAAGTTGAAGCTGTAAAATGAGAAGAGTCCAAAATTTATTTATGACGGGGTGAGGTGTCATTTTCAATATTTAAATCTAGAGATAGAATGGTCTCCTCCTATTACTATCCCCAGTAAAGTTTTACCAGAGTTGGCTCTGTTCACACTCACTCTCATCCCCTGTTGCTATTTGGACTTTAAACAAATCTTTCTGAATTCAATTTCAAAACATATTTACTTTTACAAACTGCTGTTTTCTAAATAATTATATTTCAACCCTGCAATAGAAAAAACTCATCATTGTGCATCCAAATTAACCCCATTGACTTCACGCACAGTACCAGCAAGTTAACCATCAGTGAGAGAGAGAGATAATAATATAATATCACTCTCCTTATAGCAAAAGTCTTTTTTAAACCTTCACAACAAAAATTCACGGGCATACTAACGGTATACAGCACACAACACTCAGAGAAAAGATAAAAGACCCACCCACTTCATGTGCTCCGGAAGAATTTTGCATAATCAATCTTGTCACTTAGCAAAAATGCAGAGCTGTATTTTCATAAGACAACCCATCATCTTTTGCCACCTATCATTCTGTCCCTACCACCACTTTTTGAGCTCAACTTTTAAGCCTTCACCATCCTTTACTTCTCCTCATTCTCCTCATAATTCTCTTTTCATTACCTCTCCTCTCTCTTCTTGAAGTTGAATATACACATTTATTGAAGTTGATTATAGGAGAATTGATTACGCATCATTTAATGGCTTCCTTTTGGTCCTTCTTGGCAACTTTATGCTCTTTATCACTATTTTTTCTTCAACTCAAATACTGCAAAGTCTCCACAATATCAGCTGCCCGCATTCTTGCCTAGTGCTCCTATTCCCATAGCTTCAACTCCAACTTTATCACCAGACTTACTCCTTGTTTTCCTACTCCTAAAGGTATGGCTCCTTCTCCAACTGATCATCTCTCCCAACAATTCCTTCAGTCCAAGCCCTCCAATCCAGACGTTAATAGCACCTGGACCTGAATTGGCTTTGTCACCATTTGGATCTTTGCCAGTTCCTCCTCAGTTTCAGCAGCGCCATTAAAGTTAGCATTTTTTTGGTTTTCTACTGTTTGCAATGCAGCTTCTTGTATGTGAGGTACTGAATGGCAGTTCCAATTATTGTCAGTAGTGCGTCCACTTTATGTTTGTATATTCTTTTGTGGTTATGTATTTGCTTTAGTGATTTTAGTGAATCAAGTGTGTATGGCATTGTTGGGCATTATGATAGGATAATGTTTTAAAAAAAATAACGAATAATTAGTTGTTCCTGTTATTCGTGTACTTTATTATTGTGTTGAGAAAGAATTTTTTTTGAGACTGATAGTGTAAAATTTATGGAACAGTTTAGTTTATTTCTTTTCCATTAAAAATGAGACTGCCATATTCATTAATGTTACCTGGCAGGCTCTGTTTGCAGTGAAGTGAATTTCTCTTTACTAGGCTACTAGCATAGGAAAATTTGAACATCCAAAAGGTTATATGTGAATCAGATTAAAATTTGCATAATTATAAATTTTATTATACATCTATATACATATGATAACATCTTCAACGTAAACCAAAAACAATGGAACTACCAAAATGTACACTACTCTAACTTTGTTAAGTTGAGCTAAAATATCCCCATTTACATGCTATATTCTATATAAACCTGTGCTACAGATTAGGCTACTTCCCAGCATCCAATTCCAACCCATATCTAGAGATCTAGAGAGGCAAACCACTACCCTGAGACTTTGAAGACCCACTAAATAACTTTCCTAAAATCCTCCTTCAATTTCTTGAACTCAAAGGGGCTGCTTTCTTGGAGTCTCTAGCTATAACTTTCTCAGCTTCATATTTTCTTCCTTGAGCACTCCCACAGTCATGCTCACGTGTCTAATCACTTCTCTCTTCTCTTCATCCTCTGCATTAGTTGATCCTCCTGTATCTTGTTCCTCTTTAAGTCTCTGAATTTTCTTCCTCAACACCTTGATTTCATCATTACGAACTCACTTGAAACAACATCTTTTTTCAATTCTTTAACACTTGAATTTCCTCTTCCTGTTCAGAATCTTCATCTTCTTTTATTCTATATCAACTTGGTGTCATTTTCCACTTCAGGATCCTCAACTCCTTCAATTTCATTTTCAATTTCAATTTCAGCCTCCTTTCAGGATTGTCAACTTCAGATCAGCATAGTCCTCTGCATCGGAAGTCTCTGAGTAGCTATAGTAGGTTTGACCCATTACACTTGATAATTTCTCTGATTTTGTGCTTGACTGAAGAGAATGGATCCAAATGTTCTAGGACACGAGTTCCAGTTTCAGACTTCACTTGATCATACCGCTCTGCTAATGACCGATGGGCCCGATAAAATCTTCAACCATGCTAATTAACTCTGGCCGTTTCTTGTAAAACATTTCTGCACGTTTGGCAAAGGAATCTGCATCTTCTTCAATCAATTTCGCATTGCCTTTGTCTTCTATCTAGCTCTGTATCAACCAGTCAATCAATTAATGAAAGAAAGCATCCAATCACATATATATCATAAATAGAAGTGAGCAATGAGTAGAGAATTATTAGATGTTAGAAAGTTGAAAGGGATGCATCAATAAACATCAAGAGATTCACATATGAACATTTTCAAAAGTTCTAATCTGTAAAATTGTAGTCATGTGAAAGTATTATCTTTTAACATTCACCATAAAATTTTAAGTTGGGGCAGTTATAACACGGAGAATTACAATCAAAATGTGTTTAAGGAAGATATTTGTTCGTAACACATTAGAAGTATGCAAACCACAAATAGTTGACCTAAGAATGAAACATGTTCAACTAGCTACCAATAATACTAGAAGTAGCATTTTATAATTTAACATAATGAAATACTTGTAGGGTCCTTCAATTCCAAAGTTTACCCACACACAGCAAAGAAGGGGCAAACAAAAGGAGCATTCTGAATTCAGAACATGACCCCACCACGCAAATGGGAATCAGGAAATGAGAGTCCAAGGCCCTACCACTTTCCTTGTTCCATAGAAGCAACACTTGTTCATCATAAAAAAGTTATACATGTTAACTGTACTAATGGGTCCCGTACATTATTGGTCATAAATAGCGTTGTACAATGCTTAAAGATTATTAATTAAGAGGCCAATCCTAAAAGTCAACAAATAGAAAGCGCTGACAAACTTTACGCATTTGAGTTAGGTTCCTCTACACTGAGACCACCATATCACAATAAATTATACCACCACTCGATTGATCTCTCTAGAAATCATCACTATCTGACCGAAGAACACATCAAAACCAGTGACATAAAAGATAATATATATCCTTCTTCAGAGGAACCTAAGGCTCTCCTCTCCCATTCATTCATTTCTCAAGCCCATCCTTTCTCATCCCTACCACTAATAATACTGTGGACCCTAAAACAATGTAATACTAATTCATAGATGGTATTATTATTCTGTAATACAGCTAATAAATCCAAAAGGTGAGCCCCTCATTAATTATCCTTTTGTTTCTTTACAGTAAACCATTTCAGATCAAAAAAAAAGATAGTTTAAAACCATAGAAGTACTCTACCCCTCAAAGTAACAAACAGTCTTCACCAATTATGTTCACTTGTAAGTCAATTTTTGTGTAAAGTAACATAACATCAAAAGAAAACAATTCAACCTTCAAGAATATTAAAAAAAAAAAAGCACATTCTCCAACGGTCGAGACTCAAGAATTAGAACCAAGATTCAAAAGGCACATGGTTCAGAGAAAAGAAAGAAAACAATAACAAAGAAAGAGTAGGATTATTTATAACAGGAAAAAGGGGTAAAGAGGTTTACCAGCAATAGTGGTTTGGAGCCATGGAGAACGGTTGGAGCTCTTGTGACTGTCAAACCACCACCAGTGTGATGTTTCCTTCTTCTTGATCATCTCCAGCATCCTTTCTATCTCTCTCTAACTCTTCTTACCTTCTTCACAATCAAATTCGAAAGCGAAAGACAAAGAAACAAAAAAATAAAATTCACACAGCCTTTTTAAAAGTTCAAGAACCTAGAAATAGACAGCACCAGAGTCCAGAGAGCAGATAGTATTATCAGAATTGGGTAACAGCCTTTGGATTGCTACATTTGTCATTAAAAAGGGCAAACTGTACAAATCTATGAAGGGGCAATTCAGTCATTTCAAGTCCTAAATGCCAAAGAGGGAATTTCAATTTTCAAATGCCATAATAGCTGCCAAAAACAGAGTATCTGGAAAATAAAAACAATGTGAATCTAATATATGGAAAGAAATATCTAGAACTTCCCAAAAAACAAAATCAAATCTCAAGAGAACGGAAAGACCTAAATGTCCTCCTTTGGATTCTCAGTCACTGTAGTGTTCTCAACCAGACATCAACTGATATTCAGGTTGTTATCACTACAAAATATAAAAATAATGAGAAAGAAAGAGTACCTGAGTGGTCTTCGGTTTGTGGGGAGAACCCGGAGAAGAGAGAAAGAGAGCGTGGCTACTTGGTAAATAGAAGAGACTGAGCGGTGCTGCAACACTTGTAGTTTAAATACAATACAAACTTGTTACTAATTTCACATCTATTAATATAATGCTTAAGATGTCGTAAACCCCGAGGCACCCAAAATACACATGCCTTCAAATTATTTTTAGATTTTTACTTTTGCACCCAACTCCCATGTCCATGTGGTGGTTAAATGGAGGGGTAAGTAAGTGTGTGAATTTTACATTTCCATTGGATTCAAGTGGTCTCTCGTTTAGCCGTTCTAAATCAGATGGCACCACAGGTTTTTTAGTATTTCTACAAAAGTAGATAGTGAAATTGTAAATAGTGCCTTGGTTGGTGGATCTAAATTCAAAAAGCCTAAACTTATGCCACTGTAACTGTACAATGCACAAGATAGGTAAACTGTTTTTGGACGTATTTATGTACCACTAATTCAAATGGCTTTCAAAATTCAACTTTGCGTGAAGGAAATCATTTGGAGCGTATGGGAGCCACAAAAAATATTAATAATAATAAAAGGAACAAAAATACTGCAACGGTCGAAAACGCCAGACTGGAGCTTCTATCATAAAAGAAGCAAACAAAATTATACAACGAGAGTCCAACTATCTGTAATCTGTCTCAGACTGACATCCATCAACACTTCAACTTCATGCTTGCATCAATAAAAGTAAACTACACTGCTATGCTAAATTTCACCATCAGTAAAACGTATTCTATCTCCTTAATTTCTTTTTTATTCAATATTTACACAAGTTACTGAGTTAGAACCCGAGGTGTACTCACTCTTAACAAAATTTCTTATCCATCCGTTATCGTTTAATATTATTTTACATGGATAAGCCCACCGGCTCTATATGATAAACTGTATATCTAAATCAACAATTCACGGGGGTTGTTGCTGTTGAGCAACGACTGGTGTGTAACGTGGGCGGCCAAATATAGGGCTCATGATGGCCTCATCGAATCTCCGCCAATAGTAATGGATACTGTGACCTGGGTCGCTTAGAAGCATGCGTAGACTTGCCGGACGAGGCATATCAGCTTAGCATCACGCCCATTTGCTAGAAGTGGCAACGCAACGGACAGACATAGGATCAGAGGATGTCCAGCTGCTTAAATCTTCCCGTTGCAGAGCCATTAACCTTACAAGAAGGTTTGTCATTAATCCAAACACTTGAGAAGAGATCAAGAATCCATCAGAATTTGAGAATGAGCGACGATTTTAACAGATCACTTTTTGGACACCTTCCCAAGCTAGACTTCATATACTTGAAACACATCGAGTAAAATTACAGAACAACCATTTTTTATAGCCATTGGGCAGATACCAACTTAAGATAGAACAACCAATCCAAATAAAGGGTAACTTTGAATCCTCTAGGACAGAGATCCCTTTCCACAGTGCTGAACAGAACAATTGTGATGATGCTGGCGATCATAAAGGTATTTCCGTCTAGTTAAGTATGTCCTGACCTAGTAAACTGCGAACACATCATAACACAAATTCCATCAGAAAAAGGAAAAAGAGTAAAAAAGACATGTTAATTATCATAAACAAATAAATGAGTGTGGCTATGCATCAATATTTGGTTTTCATGTATTCTAATTGCAAAAGGTTATAACACCGAACAAATTAAGCATATTGCCACTACTCAGAATGCTCATTCTTTTTCAGACTCGGAGTCTCATTCTGTCAATAACTATAAAAAAAAAAAAACTAACAGTCTAGTCAGAATGTGGTGCCGGCCAATTATACCAAATCAGTAAAGGGTTTCTGAAACTAAAAAGCAATTAAATTCATTTAATTGTCCCACATTTTAACTGATTGTATGCAAGTGCAACAGATACAGCACCGCGCATGAGCCCAGCCCACCAAACTATAACCTGAATTAGTATTATCATTTGTCATTAGTAATTCAAGAAAGAAAGAAAAAAATCAAAGCAAGACCAGCAAAGTTCCTACCTGCTGTTTAAATTCAATTTTGTTACGCTTACACTTCTTCGTTAAGTTGGTTAAAAATGATAAGGGAAATACAGAAGCTGCCCTTCCAACCAGAACAAGGCAAGCAACATTGAACTCACAGCAATTGAAGTTTCAGGACTGGAAAGCAAAAAAAAACAAAAATTAAGAACAAGAATAATATACATATATGCTGCAGGGCAAGTTACATCATGGACATTCTTGTATCCCAGAAAAACAAGAAGGGGCAAACGGGCATAGACAATCAAATAAATATATTTACAGATTAGTTGGGGAGGTTAAATGCAATTAGTACCTCTGGCTTACAACCTTCCACTTCTCAATATCCAAGGCATCCATACCAACATAAAGAAAGATGAATATCTCTGATATAAAAGACATCGTTGCAAAAGCATGCATGTACAAATCATTTGACAGCTCAAGAAATTACCAACATAACTATATACACACACAGAGTAAGAATACATTTTAAGGTATTGAAAAGCCATTTTGAAACATTCAACATACTTAGCGGTGACTCTTGAATCTTTATTCACACAGTGCTAATTGTAGTGTGACATGACAATCCCGCAAAACGGTGAGTATGCCACTCAAATGAAATAGCTGGAAGGACAAATAACAGTTGCCAACAAAATAATTGAAGACCAAAGTTGTATGACGCTAGAAAAAAAATGGTCATGATTTCATTAATTATACAGGTTAACTAGAAAATTACTTCAGCTATAATATATGAAAAGTAAGCCATAAGAATTTTAATAGCAACTTCTCGATCAGTTGTTCGGTCCCTGCAATTTGGCATGGTTTTAGGTACTTCAGTTTCCAAAAGATATTTATAGTAACTTATCCCATCAATATATTTTGACAGATAATACAAACAGAATCTGGAAAGAGTTCACCAGAGGCAAGCCAATGGCACACAAATCCCACTTACCATGGTCTGAAGTCTGAACTATTGATGAGTCATACCAAACATTTCTGTGAAAACATATACAACCAGGGTGTTTTAACCCACAATAATACTGATAAAGAATATTCATAAGCGAAAATTCTAGCTTTATCTTAAGACCGTTAGTCAAGTAATTTGTTTATATACCGATCAGTTAGGAGATCCCAGACAAACAAGAAGATGGAGTTTAGTCGTTTCTAATGGACAGTACCAAAACAATTGTAAAACTCCATCAATTAGTAGTTCCCTAAGAGAGAACAATATCTTTCCAACTAACAATGGTAAAAGAGCAACCATATGTGAATTTTTTATACCATGAAGAAGGTAAAAAGAAAGACAAAACTTGAGTAAATTCAATAAAGAACTAATTGGCAGCAAAATTAATTGCGGGTACGATGGTGTGATACCTGTCAAAGTAAAACTTCCTTCTAATCTATGCAATTATCAACCCAACCTGCAACAAAAGAGGCATGATTTTTATGATAAAACTAGGTATTCAGAATGTAAAAGAATGCAAGACCATTTTAAAGCGAAATGATAAATGGTTGTAAAATATTACTGAAAGCCCAAAATATCATTTGGATTCTATTAATCACTTACCCCTTCTTCCTTACAAGCCAAGTTGTTTGGAATTTTAAGAATAACAATATATAATCTAAAATATTACCCTCATGCAGCTGAAGAAAGAGGGAAAGAGGAAGAAGAGATTCACAGCCATCCCAAGCAACCAGCTTAAAACAAATAAATATAACAAATTGCCAATCAATTACATAACAGTGGTTGAGGTTATGTGTGAAAGGTCAAATCTTATCCATTTGGCACACTTTTCCTATCCTATCCTATCCTATTCTATTATCTTATCCTAAAAACTAAAAAATACGTTTGTTTTAATATTTTTTAAATCCAATCATATTCTATTTAACTTAAAATATTTAGATTATTTTAACCCTTTAGGTTTGTTATTTTAACTAAACACCTCTAACAATAAAAGTTTATAAATTAATAAAAACACCCCCACCATCCACATATTACCAGATTATGGCCACCACCGTCAGACCGATTGGATCTAGCCATTTGTGCACTGATCTAGCCTTTTTTCGGTCAAATCCACCATAGATTTGGTAAAAAAAGATCAGATCAGCACACTACCTGCTAGATCCAGCTGGTAGTGTACCATTATGACAGATTCTAGCCACCTTCCGATGATGGTGGCCAGCTGTCGGCAATACGTGGGTGGGTGAGGGTGTTTTTGTTAATTTATAATTTTTTTATTGTTGGGGGTGTTTAATTAAATTAACAAACGTAAGGAATTAAAAATAATCTAGGGTCCGTTTGGCTTATTATTTGTTCCCATATTCTCAAACCGATTTTGCGAATACCGTTTGGCTTATTATTCAGACAATACAACCCTGAAAATACAATTCTGACAGGTATCCTGACAGGTTTTTGACCATTGAAGACAATTTGCAGCTTTTGTTTCTCTTTCTCAGTTTTATTTCACTTTCTCAGTTTTGTTCACTGCATCAATGCTTCGCCACCGTGACAAACCATCTTGTTCTTCTTCCATCCAACTTCTTCTCCACCACAATCTTCCACCTGCAAATACAAAACAAAGCACATTCAACAAACGACCAGCCACCTAAATCAGAAAACCACCCCACAGCACCACCCAATCAATCTTCCACCATCCTCACAACAGAACCGCATGGCCACCACCCATTACCATCTTCCACCATCATGGCATTACCACCCAACCGCAACCACGCATCACCATCTGCCGCCATCATCACAACACAAACGTGACCGGAATCAAACCATCATCCACTGCATCACCATAATCACAAACAACACCACGAATCACAAACCATTGACGGCGACTTACGTTAAGCCCCGACGTCACCGATCAGAACAAACCCACAACTGTGAACCCACATCCTCACAGATCTGTCCCACGTGAACCACCGACATCATCGATCGTCACAAACCGACCACTGTGAACCCACCGTCGTCGTAGATCTGTCCAACGTTAAGCCCCGACGTCACTGATCGGAACAAACCCAGCACCGTGAACCATCGACTTTGCAGATCTGTCCTATGTGAACCACCGACTTTGCAGATCTGTCCCATGTGAACCACCGACAACCCCGATCGTCACAAACCAACCACCATGATCCCACCGTCGTTCGCAAATCTGTCCACAAGGAAAGCCCCGGCGTCATCGATCGGAACAAACCCACTATCGTGAACCACCCACGTCGCAGATCTGTCCACAGGGAAAGGTGATTGTGTTTGTCGCAGAACTGTCCAAAATATTCAGGGAAGGGAAAGGTGATTGTATATGATTTTTTTTTTTTTTTTTTTTTTTTTGCAGGTTATATCGTGTACAAAACATCTGCGCATAATTTGTGATTTTATTGCATATCTGTCCAAAATATTCAGAAAGGGGAAGAGACTCTCGAAGCACCCAAATCCAGTTTGTGAGCTTTGTGACCTATTTGTTTTCAAGACACCCGAGATGCAATTTTCCTCATTTTTATTTTATTGGAAATAATTTGTGTTAGTACTGTTTTTTCTTTTCATTAATCCTTTTAATTTCGATTTTAATATTGCGTTCTATAATTGGTTGACTCAAACTAATATCTGCACATGAGCACGATTGGATTTGTGGATTTGTTTGTGGGGTTTAACGGTTACAGTATGTGCTATGTTGCTTACAATGTTTAGCACATGCGTCAAAATATTGTGCAGTTTCATATGTTTTGTATGTAACATACTGTATGCAATGAATAAATTTTGGGAGTAAATAATTATTGGATTATTGGAAATAATTTGTTGGGATTTCACTAACTGATATATTTATTCTGTAGATTACAATCATATGCATAAATGTCAGTATAATTTGTCCCGACGTCGTAAGATCGATTACTACTTGCAGCAAAGGCGAAAGTTTCGACGTTTTTCCAGACTTGGAGTTCGTCATACACCCTCTTGGTCGACATTGTCTGTATCTTCCCCTGCATCTTCCCTTGCATTGATGTCTTCAAGCAGTGTTGGATTGAACAAGGTATAAGTTTATCTGTGTTTACTTGATTATGTTTACATGTGCGTATGTCTGTTTGCAATGTGATTGGTGATTCGTATGGTGTCCCAATGTTGGTTGTCGTTCTCACCGTACTATCCTTAGATGAGTGATAACATGAGCTGGTTTGCTGAGATGACCCACAAATTTCTGGTCCTGTTGTCTGAGCAGGCGAAAACTTTGCACTGTACTTCAATAAAAACAATAGATTACCAGGAAATGTTAGACGACATATCATCAGTGGCTGGGAGGAGACTCAACGTCACACAACTAACCTCTAAGTACTTTCGCCTGCGAAAAGTATATCAAGCATGGCGGAAATTGCTGTAACACACGGGGTTTGGTTGGGATCATGAGTCGCAAAGTCCAACGTGTCCCGTAGAGGTTTGGAAAGAACATGTGAAGGTAAATTTTCAACTTTTTTAACTAATATTAACAAACAACACCATAATTGTACGCATTTTTTTTTCGGATTGCCAAATATTAATATATTATTCTTTTACATTACTAGCAAAACCCACTGGCGCAACAATTCTACCACAAGAGACTTCCTCACAAGGACCTTTATGAAATCATATTTGAGAAGCAAACTGCCACTGGGAGATATGCGTACAACTCTACATCTCAACCGATGGAGACCTCCACTTATTCCAATCAGGGCGTGGTTCCTATGGATGATAGCGACTTTGAACCTGATCCAGATCGGACGACAGGGGAAAAACGGCCAAACACATCTGGCCATGGAAGAGCGAGAAATAGGAGGAGGCGAAGCGGCCCGGGACAATCACTTGCGGATGTCATTGGTAGATTAACGGATGAGCTTGTGGAGAAGCGGACTATAGGATCGAGGGCTAGCAATCGCAGTGGAGATGAGAGGGACAAGGAGAACACCAATGGTCCATCTAATCCGTTTTCCATGAGCAATTGTATTGACATCATGATGGTCATGCAAGTACCCATAGAGTTTTACATGCCGGTTGTGAAGTACTTATATCAAAACTCAGGGTGACGGGAGATATTCGTGAAACTCCCACCCAAGGAAAAGGCTAATTGGATTTATAACGACTTTCGCAATTTGTAGATGACACTGCATGTCCTAAGTGTTTGCCAACACTTGTGTATGCGTCAGTGGGCACTTGTCATTAGAATTAGAATTTATAACGCTACTGTATGAACTTATTAATTGTGCTACTGTTTTATGTGAGATTACATGTTTCATATGAGTTTTGGATTGTCATTAGAATTAAATATTGACTATAATATTTTGCTAAGTAGTACAACAACTGTTAATTGTGGATCAATGTTTTGCAAATATGCAGGTTTAAATGGTGTCGTCTAGTCGTACAGGAAGAAGATGATGTTCTACAGATGACGAAGAAGAAATACTGACAGATATAGCCATTGCACTTTGCGGTGTTGCCATGTTAGAAACAACTGGGCGTCAACTACGACATACATCCATATTAACTGGTCATGAGTACATGTTGGAAGTACTTAATGGCCATGCTGACAGGATCTTTGACAAGTGCCGCATGGACAGAGACTGTTTTACATACTTATGTGAAATTTTGTCAGAGCAAGGCAAATTGTGACCAACCAGGAGGACGAGTGTGGAAGAACAAGTTATGATATTTCTAATAATCATTGGTAAAAACGAGACAATCAGAACGATGATGGAGGATTTTGAACATTCAGTTGAGACGATCTCTAAACATGTTGGCGCAGTTTGCGAGGCAATATGTGAGTTGAAGATAGAGTTTATCAGACCACTTGACTTCAGTGATGTTCCATGGGAAATATCAACCAGCCGAAAATATTACCCTTTCTTTAAGGTACTGGTTCATTATGTTTTTTATTAGTGGATAGTTAAGTTCATTGTGTTATTAATGTTGATAGTCGGTTAATATCAGTAAAATTCAATTTTGATGATAGGACTGTATTGGAGCCATTGATGGCACACGTGTATACGCTTCGATTCCACATGAATTTGCCGATAGGTACCAGAATCTCAAAGGAACGTTGTCATAGAATGTAATGGCTGCATGTGACTTTAAGATGATGTTCACTTATGTCGTTACTGGATGGGAAGGATCTGCGCATGATTCCAGAGTGTTAAATTCAATTATTGATGATCCCAATTTTGGATTCCCACATCCTCCACCAGGTATAAGTATTTTCTTGACGTATTATAGCGTATTTGCTCCACTGTTGAGGCCCTGTAATTCAAATAACATGTATGATTTTATTACAGAGAAATACTATTTGGTTTATGCAAGTTATCCAAATAGAAAGGGGTTCCTCGCCCTTCATAGGCGAGTGGCTTACCATATTTCTAATCACAGCCGTAACCGAAGGGGGCCACAAGAGTTGTTTAACTACAAACATGTTTCACTCCGTAATGTTGTCGAGAGAACCTTTGGTGTTTTGAAAAGACGGTTCCGTATTCTGAATGGAATGAACAATTACCCGTTAGACAAACAAAGGAAAATTGTTATGGCATGTTGTGTACTTCATAATTTTATCAGAATGTATAATATGGAGGACTCTATTTTCTAACAGTATATTGAAAATACAGGTAATGAGCAAGTATATTGTGATCGCCAAAACAGGGCAGAAGATGGCTGAAATTGAGAAGGACCGAGTCAACCGCAGCAAGGTATTATAGACAATATGACGACTGTACGGGATAACATAATGAATGCACTGTAGGCATCACAGTAGACCATGTCGTAGTTGTTAATGGAGTATACGTGTAAGAATGATTGTAAGGGTTGATAATTAGTACTTTTGTCATATATGTATTAATGTGATGTTTTTAAATAGTTAGATTTAGAGGTGGAACAAATGGGTCGGGTTAGGCGGGTCAACCCTAACCGGGCCCACATTAGAGAGGGTTCAACCGCCTTAAAAAATGGGGGACCCTCCTCCTTTCCTTCATATCCAAACGGCACGCACACTCCCTAATTGGTTTTGTAGAGCTAGTAATTGACCCTTACTGTTTCCCTTTTCAATGAGCTTAAAATCAGCATAATTTCAAATCATGACCTGCAATTTTGATTTGGTTGGTGTCTTAATCTAAGGATATACGTATGGGGAGGGACCCTGTAGAAAGATGGTTAGGAGATGAGATTTCAAAAGAAAAAAGAAAAAAAGATAACAGGTTGAGAATAAGAAACAGTGAAGATATTCCTCTTTTACTACTGAGGTTGTGAATTGTGATGGTCCCATATGCATAAAGTTTAGATTCTTTAGAAAGCCTAACGATTAAGTGGTTATCAGATTGACAGAACTGTGAATTATTGTCAGTTTGTAAAGAATAATAGTCCTTGTTAAGAGGCGTGTGTTTTATCTGCTTCAAATCAAACGGGACCTGTGTTTATGCTTTTCTTATCATTCATTATACCTTAAAGACTGATTAAGGACTGGCAATATCCTCTTAACGTTAACTCTGAATGATAAACCCGTTGAATAAATCTAATTTTTCTTATATTACAATTTTATTGTATTAAAATTAAATTAATATTTAAAATATTAATAAAAAAATTAATTTAATTAAATTATTGATATCTAAAAAGTTAACTAAAAACAATTATATTTATTCATTTATAAATCGTTAATTATTTATTTGAAAAGTTAACTAAATAAAACAAAAAAAAAATTCAAAAAATATGGTTAACCCGGCCCGACCCACAGCCTAACCCAGCGGGTTAGGGTTGACGGACCGGGTTGGGCCGACCATTACCCCAAAAATGACGGGCCTAACCCGGCCTGCCTTTGTTGGCGGGCGGGTTAGGACCAACTCGCCAAAAGAAGTAACCCGTCGCGGGCTAGGTTGGGTTGGGCCGGACGGGTTACTTTTCCACCTCTAGTTGGATTAGTACTTGAAATTAATATGAGTTTACATTTTTTAATATTTATTAGTTACAAAATTACCAATAAAATGTTTAATATTATTAAAATGTAAATTGATAAGTTTTAAAGTTATAATAATACATTATTTTAACAAAATGCACCAAAATATTATATTAATAAATCATTTATAAAAAAATATATCAATCAAATGTTCAATACAAATATTAAGGTCAAAATACTCTACCAAACACATATTCTTCAAATCCTATTTTTGTAATAATAATCCTACTCAACTATCCAATGTTATTCCCAAAATTTTATCCAAAATAATAAAACAAACGGACTCCTAAATATTTTCAGAAAATGCTATTAAAACATATACCAAAAAACTTTTCAAAATACTATCCTGTTTTACAAAAATACAAAATAGCACAGATCCGGAAAATGCCATAACGACGTGTTATAGCACAGATCCGATCGGTCTGTGCCGTAACAAAATTTTTCGACCACTGCAGGTGGTGGGGGTATTTTTGTCATTTTATCTGTTAGGGTCTTTAATTAAATTAGTAAACCTAAGGGTTTTTTTACAAATTTTTAAAATTTACCTCGTAATACTCCCCTATCCAATAACCCAATACTATCCCCAAAATCCTATCTAAAATACTAAATCAAACGCACCCAATGTTATTCTAAATAACCAATCAAAAGAGCCTTAATTTTAGAACCCAACTCATCTGCTGTGGGCCAAATAATCCAGCCCAGTACCAAAAAATATCCCAACAGCATAGTGATTTTCTTCAAACTGTTTAATCACAAGTGAATAGTGATAAATCTTCATTTCTTAAGAATCATTTCTTCAATGTGAACTGGGATACTTCTCATTCATTCAATTTAAAATCTGTAAATGATTTGTTTTTTTCTCGAATAATTTGACGTTTTGGCTCTTTAATTTGACATTTTGGTCCTTTAATTTGATTAATTTGACGTTTGGTGAGAGTCACCTTCCTTGGTTTTAATGTGCATGGTACTTCCAATCTTCATTTCAATGTGCATATTTAATTCTTTTAGCTGTTAAAAACTCTTTTTGATTACCAGTCCATGGTACTTCCAATCTTTATTAATTTACTTAAGAAACGGTATTTAAATTAATAAAAAAGATAGTTTTAATTGGTTATATGAAATAATATTTTTATAAGAGGGTATTTAATAATTATAGAGGGATTTTTAACAGTTTTAAAAAAAACGTTGAGTTTGATTAAAATAAAGGATAGTGTGTAATATCAATAATGTTTTACTTACAATTGAGTCATATAACCAGATAAAAATTGCACAAAATTTATGTAAAATGACTACCTTATTTTTTGTTTTTTGTTTGTATGACTCGATTGTAAACATAGCATTGTTCGTGTAAAATATACTCAACAAACAAAATAATATTCTACATAGATACAATTAGTAATCCAATGTTAGAAAGACATTTAAGACTTTAATTGGTTCACTTTTCTGATTTTTTTATAATAGTATTTTAGAAAAAGTAAAGTTGAATTGAGTTGAGTTATTTTTAATTTTTTATTAATGTTTTGAGTTGAATAAAATATGATTAGATTAGGAGGATATTGAAACCAATTGCATTAAAAAGTACAAACGAGGCATCATTTAGACATTTACCACACCTTCGTCAAAGATTAGACTGTACAATAAAGGTGTCTCATCTTGATTAAGCAACTGTCAGATCACATACAAAACTTAGAAAACAATTTTCATGATTTAGTTCTCATTGAGAAGCTTGAAATGTACTAAACTACTGATACCTGCAAAGTGCAAATAGAATCTGTAGCCGAAAAGATTGCTCAAGTGCTTAAAAGTATTCGAAAACAAAGATATATTAATTTGAAGACAACAAGAGCAAAATAACTGCATAAAACAAAACAAATCCGACTACCTTGTGATTTCAGATTAAAGTGGCAAACCTAGATATCAAATCTTATTTTAATGAAGGATTGATGCCCCATCCTAAAATGTGATGCAATTAAAAATAATTGAAGTTATAGAGAATACCAAGTATTGATACATAAATATGCACCAATAAGAGAATTCCGATTGATCCTGTCGGAACCGGAATGAATGTGTTTGTGATTTAATAAAAATCAGTAATGAATAAAAAAAAAAGAATCATAAATAACAACACAAGACAATTTTTAAAGTGATTTGACAAATTAGAACTTGAGCCTACGTCCACTGTTATCTTATTGCTTTTGAGAGCTTACAAAGGACAATATGATTCCTAAGAAAATTTGCTTAGAACAATTGTCCAGCCCCTCTGAAAACAAGTTATGATGGGTTTATATAACACCTATTTACGTGGTAGAGTTGAGATAAGATTCAAATATATAGAATTAGGAAGTTGCATGATCTTCGGCTACTTTAGTTAGACTCTAAGTCAGTATGAATATCTTCCTTCCAAATTGAGTCAATCTAAATATCTTCTCTCCTAATAAGGAATTATCCTCTCCGGATTGACCGCACAACAATAGCCCCCCAGTTTTTGGAGTGTGTAATCATGCTTCAAAAACTCATATCTTTGATCTGGATGGTTGTCGCACTATAGGTTGTAGTCTCGAACTCAAGAACTTGAGTTATGTCTGGCGCGATCTAAGAGATCTGAAAGATCTTGAACACGTGATCTCAAGCGAATGAGCGAGTTTATGAGCTTAATCAGGGAGTATAAAAAGCTCGATCTGAGAGTGCGAGGAATTCGATTAAAAAACACGGAGAGTTTGATCTGAGAGCATAGTTAGATTAAAATGCATGAAGAGCTTGATATGAGAACATAGCTCGATCAGAAAGCATGGAGAGCTTAATCTAAGAGCATTGCTCGATCAGAAACCATGGAGAGCTTGATTTGAGAGGATGGCTCAATCAGAAAGCATGGAGAACTTGATCAAAGAGCATTACTCGATCAGATTGCATGGAGAGCTTGATCTGAGAGCATAGCTCGATCAGAAAACATGGAGAGCTTGAGAGCTAGCTTAAGAGCTCGATACTTGGGAGCTCAAGAGCTAGAGAGCTAACTTGAGAGCTAGCTTGAGAGCTCGATAGCTTGGGAGCTCGAGAGCTCAAGAGCTCAAGAGCTCGATAGCTTGGGAGCTAGAGAGCTAGCTTGGGGGCTCGATAGATTGGGAGCTAGAGAGCTAGCTTCAGAGCTTGATAGCTTGGCAGCTAGAGAGCTCGATAACTTGGGAGCTAGAGAGCTAGCTTGAGAGCTCGATAACTTGGGAGCTAAAGAGCTAGATTGAGAGCTCGATAGCTTAGGAGCTTGAGAGTTTGAGAGCTAGCGAGCTCTTTCTAATCTGAGAGATCTGAGAGCGCAATCTAAGCGATCTGGCCACGTGATCTGAGAGCTCTGATTTGGAATAGGCTTCAGTATTTTAACGATAACTTAAGCTATAGACCTCGGATTTGGATGATTATTGGACCGTAAAAAAGATAACTTGAAGGGCTACAATTCTTGTGTTTACTGCTTAGCCAGATTCAAACTTTATCCTGCTCATATTTTCACATTTGATAACGTGATTCTAGAAAAAGAAGCTGGGATTTGCTGAAGAAGTTGAGACTTGCTGGAAAAACATGGAGAGCTGATGTGAATCAGACCCTCCTTCTAGCGTCAATATGTTGATACAGAAATCTGTACTAACCAGAGAATTCCAATTGACCCTATCGGAACCGAAATGAATGTGCGTGTGATTTAATTAAAATCAACAATGAATAAAAAAGAAAGAGTCATAAATAAGAACACAAGACAATTTTTAAAGTGGTTCGGCAAGTTAGAACTTGAGCCTACGTCCACTGCTATCTTATTACTTTTGAGAGCTTACAAAGAACAGTATGATTCCTAAGAAAATTTGCTTAGAACAATTGTCCAGCCCCTCTGAAAACAAGTTATGATGGGTTTATATAACACCTATTTACGTGGTAGAGTTGAGATAAGATTCAAATATATAGAATTATGAAGTTGCATGATCTTCGGCTACTTTAGTTAGACTCTAAGTCAGTATGAATATCTTCCTTCCAAATTGAGCTAATCTAAATATCTTCTATCCTAATAGGGAATTATCCTCTTCAGATTGGCCGCACAACACCAAGATAATCTACTGGATCCAATAAATCAATATATGAAACTTGTTGAATAATTGAGCTACACCTGTATCAAGAGTCTAATGTTAAAAACCAAAATAATCATAATCAAAAGGGTATAGATTCTTTGGTACAACAATATGTCCTAAATTAACAAGAGTTTATTTTTATTAACAACCTTAAAGATATACCTGTTGATATAATGCCAAAAGAAATCAATGTACCAAAAACTACAAACATACTGATAGTGATGAAGTTTTTTCATATGAAATCACCTCACAGAAGAAAAGTAAATGGTTGAAGCAAACAATTAAGAAATAAAAAATTGATTTTGGGCAATACAAGTTGATAAACAGATGACCAACAACAATGAGTCCGAAAGTGGTAACGGAAAGCAATATATAATATGAACTTATATTGCAACAGAAAGTGAGGAAAAAGAGCATAGAAATTGTGATATAAAATCAAACTTATTCAGCATTAAAATATGATGGGTGGAAAAAGATATATAGAGAAGAGCTTTTCGTTAAACACCAAAGTGTGCGAGCTTTCCCTCTGGGGGCGATTTGGATCAGGGGTAATCTTTGTTTATTTTGCAAGATTCATGTGTTTGGTTTGCAAGTAATAAAATATTACGGTAATCTTTTATTGCAAATAGTGTTTATTGTTGGTAATGTAGGGGGTAATCTTATTACCTTGTTAGGGGGTGTTATTAAAACATTATCGGGGTAATCTGATTTTTCTATCCATTTTGCCTTTAATTAAAAACCATTTCGGACACAATTGCCTTCAAATGTCTACCAAATAACAATTGTCCAACCCCCCTACATTTGAGAAATTAGCTAAAACACCCCAACTACAAAAAGTTTAAAAGTTAACAAAATACCTCTAACCACCTAAGACCACTGCTGGCCGTGACTCACCACCGTCGATCGTCGGCATCAGTTACTGTAATGGTGCATGACCAGTTGGATCTAGCTGATTGTGCGTTGGTAAGGCCTTTTCTGGCCATGGATTGTTAACAACCAGATATAGCGTTTCTATGGCCATGAAATGGCATAGCCAAAGATTTGGCCTTTTCATGGCCATAGATTTAGTTGTTTTTCGGCCAGGGATTTGTGATCCATGGCCATTTCTGGCTTTGCCCGCGCATGGCTGGTTATATACAACCAATCGTGCGCCATTCCGTCAACTGTCGGCAATAGCCGGTGATGGTGGGTGGCTGTTGGTAGTGGCTTGGGGTGGGTGTGGGTGATTTTGCTACAAATTAAAGTTTTATATGACTGAGGTGTTTTAGCAAAATTTCAAATGTAGGGGGTTAAAATAAATGATTCAAAAAATAATAATAAAAAATACTATTATATTAATATTTAAAAAAGAGGGCAATTTAGCAATTTATATAATACACCCACCCATTTATCCTCTCAACCAAATATATTATTCACCAATTTATTCAAACCAACCAAACATATTTTCTAAACATTCCTAGTAATCTTTAAAGTGATATTTCTTTCCGTTAATATAATATACCCCTATAATAAAATATTATATGATCTAAACACCCCCTTAATGGTAAGTAGAATAACAATGCTAGTAGAAAGGCCCTACACTCAATGGCAAATCAAACCATTATCAATTGTTATGGACAAAATGTAAAGGTTAAATTAATTTTGGAATGTAGAATAGATAAATTCACAATGAAAAGTGAAGTAATTGAGCCGATCATCCATCGCTTATACCAGAATGTTAGAAATTTTCTTGATTGTACTAACATTAATTATAATTCTGTTTTATTTAAAATCGGGTAACTGTATAGTTCAAATGAGATATTTAGATGGATTTTATGTGATCATTTTAAAATTGTCCAATATATTTTATTATAATAATCTTGGTAAATGATTAGTGTGGGCTTAGCCCAATTAACCAATATTAAAATTGACTAGTTCTCATTTTCAAATGCATCAAAACAACTTAATCCATTGTAAGTTGCCATTCAGTGTGTGTTATTGCAAATAAAAACCTATGCTTACTGTCGCTTATGGAAAACCTATCACTTCTTCTGTAAAGAATTCAAGAGTTTAAAATCACGGTACAAACAAGTTTATCTATAACTTTTAATTATTGATTCTGTGCTCTATAATCTATGTGTTGATCTTTTGATTTCATTATGAATAGATTCTATTCTTATTGATTATCTGTTAACACAGAAAGCTGACCAATGACAATGCAAGCACAAAGGAGTATCAGAAACAGAGTTGTAGAATGTACGAAGTTTTAT
Organism: Pistacia vera; assembly: GCF_008641045.1. NCBI lineage: Eukaryota > Viridiplantae > Streptophyta > Magnoliopsida > Sapindales > Anacardiaceae > Pistacia > Pistacia vera. The sequence goes on from NW_022196412.1 coordinate 347,449, forward strand.
CTGGGTTATTAAATATTGTCGAATTAAATTAACAATATCCACACTCATATCCATTTAGCTTTCTCCGATCATAAGCTCCCTGTTCCAAACACAAATAATATATTTTATCACTTCGTCAGACTTAATATCAATGTAGATTAAAAAAACAAATCAACGAAATATATTAATAATTCTATAGGAATGAAACAAAACGAAACCAACCATTGGAAGGAACGGGGAAATGCAATAAAAGTAACCATTTCAAGTTTGGAACATAACTCTCAAAATTAACCAACCAAACCAAAAAAAAACAGCATAGTCATATTAACCAACCAAACAATGTAAAGTAATACTTATCCTCAAAAACACAAAACGTAAAATAATCGAAAACTTAACAGCTAAGAATCCGTAACTACCTTGAGAGCATCTATCTANAAGGAGGATCTAGCAAATCCCTCTTTGGTTCTTTTGAGATTGTCTTCGTGTGGACTACGTGGGTTCGATCCTACACTTGGATAGGTAGCAAAAACATTCGTTAACAAATTTGGTGGAGCCTCCAATGTGCGTTTGTTTCTCTTAACTCATGTTTAATATTTCTGCAGATTCTTATTATGATAAAATTGTAAAATTATACCCTTGATCTTGGCTCATGTAAACGATCCCTGAATTATTTGTTTTTTTGTTTCCGCTGCGTATATGGGACTGTTTACTAACACCTTTGGTGTTTGGAAAAGACGGTTCCGTATTCTGAATGGAATGAACAATTACCCGTTGGACAAACAAGGGAAAATTGTTATGGCATATTGTGTACTTCATAATTTTATTAGAACGTACAATATGAAGGACCCTATCTTCGAAGAGTATACTGAAAATACGGGTAATGAGCAAGTATATTGTGATCACCAAAACGGGGCAGAAGATGGCCGAAATGGAGAAGGGCCGAGTCAACCGCAGCAAGGTATTATAGACAACATGACTACTGTATGGGATAACATAACGAATGCACTGTGGGCAGCACAGTGGACCATGTCATAGTTGTTAATGGAATATACGTGTAAGAACGATTGTAAGAGTTGATAGTTAGTTCTTTTGTCATATATGTATTAATGTGATGTTTTTAAACAGTTGGATTAGTATTTGAAATTAATATGGGTTTACATTTTTTAATATTTATTGATTACAAAATTACCAATAAAATGTTTAATATTATTAAAATGTAAATTGATAAGTTTTAAGATTATAATAATACATTATTTTAACAAAATGCACCAAAATATTATATTAATAAATCATTTATAAAAAAATATATCAATCAAATATTCAACACAAATATCAAGGTCAAAATACTTTACCAAACACATATTCTTCAAATCTTATTCTCGTAATAATAATCATACTCAACTATCCAATAGTATTTCCAAAATCTTATCCAAAACAATAAAAAAACGAACGCTAAACTATCGAGTCCAACAAGTTTTAGTTAAACTATCAAATCATACTGTTAAATGTTACACTATTGAATCTAACATAGTTTAGCATTATATATTAATAATATATCTCTTTTTTTTTTTTTATGACTGAAGTGTTCAGGTGAGCTTACACGTACCTCAACTCAGGAACGTAGCTAGGAACTCATTCTAGGGGGGTCAAGACGTTAATTAAACTTAACAATACAATTGTAAATAAACTTATAATAAATAATATATTGGGTATAAGTTATACAAAAATATGAGTATTTATTTGTAATGCTTTTGAAAATTAATATATTTATTATTGTGTTTGCCTATTTGGAATAAACATATAATACTTTAACGAGTGTAAAACAAAACCAATAAAATTTACTAATGAATAAGTTACTAAGCCAACACAAATATCTACACCTCCAAATTCAACTACAATAAAAAATTTATTAATAAAATATTCAAAGATTTATCTAGCTTTTATAGTAAAATATTATAACTTTTGTAATAATTTCGCTTTTATGTTTTGACCCCTTAAAATAATGCATCAAAATATAGATTTTTTATATTTATCTTTTTTTTTTTTTCTCTTATCTTCAATATTTTTATATGACCAATATGTGGGTAGGCTAGATGATTATAACGAATTGGGGATTTTGTTGATAGGCATGCAGTCTCAAGTTTTTATTATTACTAAGCATCCACAATTTAAGTGAGGGGGTCGTGGCGGTAGATTACAGGCTAATATATATATATATATATATACTATATTATTATATATCTATATATATACTACACTTGCAATTCAATCTCACAAACTTTCTCTGACAACCTCGACTTGGTAGCTTACAATTGGTCAGCTCGTATTGGGTCCCACTTGCCCAATTGCGAACTGTCATGTCAGTTTTCTGAGAAAAAATTTGTATGATTGGGTTGTAAGCCAATCTTTATTTATTTATTTTTTTAAGTAAGAAGTAGTGAAACACAAAACAATTGACAGTAGTTTAATTTGACAAACAAATTTTATAAATGATATTTATTTTATAAAATATATGAAAAAATATACAAACTTTCTTCATTTTATTCTTTGTACAATTAAATAATATATATAAAATTCATTATATAATTTATTAAATGTATTTGTGAGATTTTTTTGTAAAAAATAAGAATTTAATTTGATATATTTGATGAATTTAAAAATTAATTTCACACACACACATATATATATATATATATAAAATTTTTTAAAGTCTAGAGGGTCAACTGACCCTCCTTGACCCCCCTCCCTCCGTCCTTGCCTCAAGTAATGTCCCGGGACCCTAGAACTACTAGACGAGTAAGAGTTCTAGTGACTATCCCTATTAGCAACCGAGGAGAGACTCGAACTCCCCTATTAGTAACCGAGGAAGGACTCGAACTCATGATTGCTAGTTACCCAAAATAAATAAAAATACACCCAAGAGTCCCTATAGAACCACTCAGCTATCCAAAGGTAGTTAATAGTATATCATTTGTTATTTCATTAAAGATATAATTGGTAAGTCATTGGATTTTATTACTAGATTTATACTTTAAATAAAACCTGCACGTTTTGAATTTTTTGTATTATTAATTTAACTATATGGGGCCGTTTGGATTAGGGGTATATAAAATAACGGGGATAATCTTCGTTTATTTTGCAAGATTCCGGTGTTTGGTTTACAAGTACTAAAATATTATGGTAATCTTTTATTGCAAATAGTGGTTACTGTTGGTAATGTGGGGGATAATTTTATTACCTTGTTAGGGGGTGTTATGAAAATATTACTAGGGTAATATGATTTTTCTACCCATTTTGCCCTTAATTAAAAACCATTTTGGACACAATTGCCTTCAAATGTCTACCAAATAACAATTACCTAGCCCCCCTACATTTGAGAAATTAGCTAAAACAGCCCAGCCACAAAAAAATTTAAAAGTTAACAAAATACCCCCATCCACCTAAGACCATTGCCAACCGTAACTCACCACCACCGCCCGCCGACGTCAGTCGTCGTAATGGTACACGAATGGTGGGATTTGGCCAGTCATGCGCCGGTAAAGCCTTTTTCGATGGAAACGGCCAGATCTAGCGTTTTCATGGCCGTTTCACTACCAAAGATGTGGCTGTGAAAAGGCCAGATCTTTGGTTGTGAAATGGCACGGCTAAAGATCTGGCCTTTTCACGGCCATATTTATGGCCGTTTTCGACCACATCTTTGGCCATGAAATGGTCATAGATCTCGCCGTTTTTCGGCCATGGACTCGTGATCCATGGCCATTTCTGGCTTTTCCGGTGCATGGCTGGCTATATATGGCCATTCGTGCGCCATTACGGCGACTACTGGTGGTGATGGTTGGTTACCAGCAGTGGCTTGGGGTGGATGAAGATGATTTTACTACAAATTAAAGTTTTATATGACTGGGGTGTTTTAGCAAAATTTCAAATGTAGGGGGTGAAAAGAAATGGTTCAAAAAATAATAATAAAAAATATTATTATATTAATATTTAAAAAGGAGGGTAATTTAGTAATCTATATAATATACCCACTCATTTATCCTTCCAACCAAACATGCTATTCACCAATTTATTCGAATTAATCAGATACATTTTCTAAACATTTCCAATCATTTTTAAGGTGATATTTCTTTCTGTTAATATAATATACCCATATGATCTAAACTCCACTTATATGTTATTATTTAGAAAATATGGATATCTAGTGTGGTATGAATTAAAATTTTATTGTCAATTTGTCCTTTTCGTAAAAATCTTATGAAATGATAAATATTGAGTCAAGTCTCATTAACTTTATAAAAGCGTAGCTTTTTTCTTCTAATAGTAATAAAGATGGGAACACGAACAATAATACTCAGTTTTGCAAAAAAACAGCGGCCTTGTCATGTCTATTCCATTGAACAGACAAATTTTGTGCTAGATTCCTGCACATTGTATGGTACTTCCCAAGTTACTATGAATCATACATATTTACCAAAAATAAAAGAGCCTTTTTAGTAATTTTCTTGGTGGAAGCGACAAATAGGAACTACCAAAAATAATGTCACATAATATAAATTAATTTAAAGTTATAAAGTAGATAAATAATACTAATAATGCAATAATAAAAAAAATAGATAATGAATTACTAATTTATGAAAGTGACATGTTTAAAATATGTCACGTCTTGTGGTAATTCTATAGCAACGATCAACTCTTTTAAACTGTTTTAAGTTTTAATTCTAGAGGCATCTATTATTTGTTTGCTTTATGGATTTACCAGCCTTCAATTAAACTAAAAAACAATGTCAGTTAGTTAATTGGATTAAATTATTAATTAGTTAATTATCAGAGGAAAAATATTTTTTCGTTTTGAATCAATCCAGCTGTGCTTTCAACATTGACAATCTGTTCACTGGGACCCAGCACCTAATTAATCCGAGCCACGTGTTTTGTTGTGCGATAACAGTACATAAGTACAATAATCCCTCTCCGCAAACAAAATGGTCAACCCAAACTCACGTAATAAAGAAGTCAAAGTACACAAATCAGACGGCTAAAATCCTCAGTCCATTTATCATCCCGATCAATTTCATCGGGTTCACAGTCACACTGCAGGCGCCAAAACCTCACCCTTTTGCAAAATAATTCTCTCTCCGCCTACCTTCCAAAAAATAAAAATAAATAAAATAAAAGAAACTAAACAATTAATTAAATAAAACCATTTTATTTATTTACATATATATCCGTTTCTCTCTCTGTACAGTTCGATTTTCAAACGGAGAGAAGCATGGAGCTCCAAAACACAGTGAAAGAAGCCCTAAACGCACTGTACCATCATCCAGATGATACGGTGCGTATGCAAGCCGATCGATGGTTGCAAGATTTTCAAGGCACCATCGATGCTTGGCAGGTGACTCTATAATCTCTCATTTCATTTTTATGATTTATAGTTTAAATTATCTGAAACTTATTGAACTTGAGTTCGATTATTTAGTGTTTATATTTGAATTATATGTTATATGCTTTTTAAAAATTTTGTTATGTGTTTTTGTTTTGTTTAATTTCGTTTTGGCGAGATTGGATCAATTAGCCGTGTTTAGTAATCAAAAGGCTAAGTTTGAATTCTTCTTTAGTTAGGGTTTTGTTTGAATTTTGAGTGCCCTTGGTTAACTGAAGCAGTGTCTTTACTTTTTAATGTTATGCTATTACATTTTGCTTCAGTCTACTTTCGCGCTGCTGCTGTTAATTTTATATTATACCTTGCTGTCTGAGTTTAGTTATTCTTTTTCCTCTATTGAGATGAAAATGTGTTTATTGTTCTCTTTCATATTATTTTGACGTCTTATACTTGCTTTAGGTTGCTGATAATTTGCTTCATGATGCCACCAGCAATCTAGAAACGTTAATATTTTGTTCTCAGACGCTTAGAAGTAAGGTAACGAAATGTAACTTTGCATCACTGCTCTGATGGCTCATGATTATTGAGCCAGTTGTGAAGTTTACAACTGTTTAATTTCACATGGCTGGGAGATGCTACCACTGTTGCAATATTTATAGCACCAAGATCTTGTGTGGCACTCTAGTGTTTATTTTATTATTAATAGCGGCTGATTTTGATTATTTCGGTATTTGATTTATAGGTACAACGGGATATTGAAGAGTTACCTTCTTCTGAAGCTGTTCGTGCGCTACAGGATTCCTTAAATGTGAGTGGTTGAAGATATGTACTTTCTTCCAAAGGCTTGGGTGTAAATTTTATTACAATATCTGATAGCATGTTTTGTATTTGATGAACCTTTGAAACTGAGCTATGATATTTTAATTCTAATTGTGAATTGCTGGTTTTCTGACTGAACATCTTATGATTTACATTGTCCTCATAGAGATTTTATCCCATAATAAGTTAACATGTGGCTCGATATTCTAATCTGTACTTGCATCTATGAAAAATAATTTTATGCTGCAGAGCTCCTGGTTCAATGATATATATTATTATCGTCCTCATCATCATTTTTATATATATTATTTGCAAGTAGAAGGAAGGGAGGAGGATGAGAGGCTAAACAACCCCCCTCCTCCTAACCTTGGGCAAGCTTTTAAATCTGTAAGATCGATCAACTTAAGATTTTCTTTGAGCTTCTTTCTAGTTTGAGAGGGTCCTGAACTCCGTACTATGTTCCTCCCGGATTTATTTTTTAGTTTAGAAATATTCTTGATGTTGTTTTTATGAACTAGATATACTTCATGAGTAATGGTACTATTTATATGTCCACTTACACATATGTTAACATGTACATAATGCTTGAATTTCCCATATCGTATATGGAAGTTAATGGCATGGATGTTTTAAAATGCAGACCTTATTGAAAAAGTTCCATAAAGGCCCCCCTAAAGTCAGGACTCAGGTATTTTCTTGATAGTTCCTTTTCACACACTATGACCTTTTTTCAATGCAACTTATCTATACTAAGAGAATTATTGTGCTGAATTATTTGGCTTTCTAGATAAGCATTGCAGTAGCTGCCTTGGCTGTCCATGTTCCTGCAGAAGATTGGGGAGGTGGTGGTATTGTTAGTTGGCTTCAGGATGAGATGAATTCTCACCCTGAATACATACCTGGATTTTTGGAGCTACTTACAGTATTGCCTGAGGTACTGCTTAAATCACATGTTGGAGATGGTTCTTTTTGCTGCATTTTGTTTGTTTGGTTGTTCCATTTGTATATATGTGCATTCGCTTAGGTTTTTAAGCAGACACAGTATGGGAGAACTGGCAAACTGTGAAGGAAAAAGGAGAAAATGGTTCTTATGAGGGAAATATCTTGATTGAAACTTATAATTAGTCTGATAATTGAAAAACTATAACGATAGAATGGCTGCATGATGCAAGAACTTGATATGCATTTTTTCTTTTGAACATAGTAGATGTACAATCATATGGAGCTCTATAAGCAGCCCACAACAAAGAACTAGAACAAGAAAGAAAAACAGAACTCTTATTTCCAGCTTAAGGTAAAACAGATTAGCTATCTCTATGGATATAGGAAAAAAGAATTATCCTTGAAACTAAAGCCATAAAGAAGCTGAGGAGTGGACAATGTCAACCAGTTTCAGAATTCAACATTTCAGAATATTAATTTAGTTACATCATTGAGTTTTCCTTCAGTTCAATCCTTACTCATTTTGAATATCGGATTTTCTAACTGGTTGCCTGGGAATGTTAATCAGGGTGCACCTTTTGGTGTTAGAGGATACTTGTTACCGCCTAAGACTCTTCTAGTGCTCTGAATCATGAGGGTTTTATTACTTTTAAAGCGGACGCAAAATGCTTTGCTTGTGTCCTTCACAAAAAATATAGAATTTTAGCTTGTTTGTTAGTGTTGGAGACATCTTCACTACCTCTTTGTCAATTATCTTTTTTTTTTTCTTTTTCTTTTTTTTCCTTTTTTCTGTTTGTTATTTCATCAGGAAGTATACAACTACAAGATAGCAGCTCGTCCAGAAAGACGTCGCCGGTTTGAAAAGGAGTTGACTTCTCAGATGGAGGTTGCTCTTAGCATATTGACAGCTTGTTTGCAGATTAATGAACTGAAGGAAAAGGTGGGACATTCTTCTTGCCGTTTCTCTCATAATGCCATATTTAACTGAGTATTGTATGGTTATTTTTAAGATTGCTTCCCTCATTAATTTACCCATTAAGAAGTGTGCTGGTGAAATCCTTTGATACATTTCTCTGTATTGATGGGGTAGGAAAGAGGAAGCTGTCAATTTCAAAATTTGAGTTCACTGATAGTGTACCTAAATGACTAATTTATGTATTTATTTATTTTTGTTGCTTGTATATACATAGTTTAAGTTGTTTATTAGGTTATGAAAAATATTTTTGATTTCGTCAATCATAGATGATATCAAAATATAGGCCTTTGAGTTAAAACAAAGGATAGTCTCTTGCTAGTAGAATTATTTCTTTCCAATATATTATTGAAATTAGTCCTGAATCGAATAGCAAACTGATTTGTGCAGAAAGTTTGTACCATAGAGACAATTATCAAGGTTTTTCTTTTTAGATCACAAAATTTGGTACCTACAACTAGCATAGCGTTGATGGTGTTGGAAAATCATAAGTCTGACTTTTATTTATCTCCTTATTTGTATGTCACGTGCAAAAATGATGTGGAAAGTGTTGTTACCATTTTCTTCATTGTCCCATAGCATTGAAGTTGTTTTCAACTTTTCCGCTGCTAAGGTATTGCTTGTGATTCTGGCCTGTATTGCTTCCTTAATCGCCGAAGACTTTTGTGCTTTTGGAGGAGCAAGGAAGGTTGAAGTTTAATTGGAAATGTAGTGTACTGAGAATTTATTAGATTATTGGGTGGACAAGAATGAAAAAAGTTTTTGAAGATGCTCTTGAGAAAGAATGGGGCACTTTATGGGATAAGACCCCTTTTATATCTTCATTATGGTCTTCGATTTGTAGTGGTTAATCCTTGCACGCATATAGACCCTCATACCTTGTGTACTTTTATTTAACTTTAGATTCTTCCTTTGTCATGTAGCATTTTGGATCCTTCTTTCATCGAAAGTTTAGACAAGTCTGCTTTTAAATGCATCATCAAGTGGCTTTCTGATCACTTCATCTTAATTGATTTGCCAGGTTCTCGAGGCATTTGCATCTTGGCTTCGATTAAAGCATAGGTGAGTATTTTGGAATGACATATTTTAGGTCATTCTTATGTAATATTTTTTAGTAGAACTAGAAACTGAGTCCTATGTATTTTGTTTGGTGATTTGCAATACTTTCCAGTTAGTATGAAAGCTCCTGCCAGAATTTTGTTTCTATAACATGTTTGAACCTCATGGAAATCTTAGATTATAATAAGGCTTTTTCTTTTGTATGAAAAGGATGGGATTTTCTATAAAGTTGATGTGTCATAAAGGGCAAGAAGTGGCCCTAAAGTGACTCCAGATCTGCATTATGGTTTTCATATTAATTTATTGACTTAGAGTCTGGTTTGATTTGTCTAATTTTTTCTTTTTCTTTTTATTATTATTATTTTGTGCAAGAAATCATGGCATAATTACACTCTATAAAAGAGTTAATTTCTTAAAGGGATTGCTTATCTAACCCAATTTTGTTGCTTTTTGCTAATTTAGTAAAACTTGTTGCTATTGATACCATAGATCTTGGTTGGTCCCTTGCTATAAATTTGTAGCTGACTTGTATGAACTTGCTAATCTGCCTTGCTTTAAAGGGAATAAATTATAGTTTATAATTCGTAGAACTTATCTTAACTTCTGCTGGTTTCAGGATTCATGGTTCTGTGCTTGCCTCTCATCCACTGGTGCTTACAGCTCTCTCAAGCTTGCATTCTGAGATACTTTCTGAGGCATCTGTAAATGGTATTGTCTTTGCAACATACTCATATTTCTTAAAACATATTGACTGTTCTTCTGATTTTGTAAAATGTGTTTATGGCGTTATTTTGATTTTCTGCCAACTATTTATGCTGTGCATTATAAATGGATATTGAACTTATCCAGAAAAGAATAGTTAGAGATATTAATGGAGTTTACCTCTCAAGAATATTGGCATTTTGTCTTTTTCAAAATAATGAGGAGAATGTGGAAATCAATTGTTCAAGCCTGAAAATTAGCAATAGAATTTTCTGAAATGTTATGAAAGAGCAACACAGTATGAATTTTCTTTTTAATCTTTGCAGTTATCTCTGAACTGATACACTACTCAGCAGCTGGAAGTTCTGGTGGTGCTGCTGTAAACATGCCCTTAATTCAAGTAATTGTACCTCAAATTATGAATTTAAAGGCACAGCTTACGGATTCATCAAAGGTATTGTGTCATTTAGTATTTCTGGGTCTCATGTGGATACCAGTGGCTGGCCCTGCATGAGTGATTGGAATTTGATGGTATTTTGTGTTTACTTTTATATTTACTTTCAGGATGAGGAAGATGTGAAGGCTATTGCTCGATTATTTGCTGACATGGGTGATTCATATGTTGAACTGATTGCAGCTGGTATACGTTATTTTCCTTTATTGAAACTCGTAATTTTGTGTGCTTTTTGCTTCATATGGTTCTTATTACTCCTGATTAATTCAAAACGCTGTGGATGAGTTGGTTGTTTTACTATGATTTATTCCTTTGTGGTTGATGTTTTTTTCCCACAGGTTCTGATGAATCAATGGTGATAGTGCATGCCCTGTTGGAAGTTGCTTCACACCCAGAATTTGATATTGCTTCAATGACTTTTAATTTTTGGCACAGTCTTCAGCTTATCTTGACAAAAAGGTGAATCATCTGCAGCTTACCAGAATAGATTGTTCGTCTTCAGTATGATGTTCTGGATATAATGATTCTGATGTACCAGGGATTCTCATATCTCATTTGGTAATGAAGCATCTGCTGAAGCCGAAAGAAATAGAAGGTTGCTGGTTTTTCGTTCAGCCTATGAGTCCCTTGTGTCCTTGGTGAGTCAGCCAGTTAACTTCATAACATCAACATTTTGTAGTTTCAGCTATTAATTTTCTTTAAATGGACCATGCCTCACGTATTTCAGTAATAATGGCACTACTCGCATTAGTTTAGGGGTTATTATCTTTAGAAAAAGGTTGTCCCCAGTGTGTTGTTTAGCTTGAGTAGAAGTAGATGAGTCACCTTGATTTCTGGCATTTGCATTATCAACCTCCACCAATTTTTTTCTGCCTAGAATTAATTGATATTTTTCTCCAAATGTATCTTAACTGATTAGAAGACGCAACTGTATGGAATTCTTATTAGCTAATGCTTCTAGAGTGCTATGGTTTTTCTTCACAGGTTAGCTTCCGAGTTCAATACCCTCGAGATTATCAAGACCTTTCATTAGAGGACCTCAAGGAGTTTAAACAGACTAGATATGGTAATAAAAAGATATTTGGTGTTTAAGATTATTTTTGCTTCTACTAGTACTTGCTAAAGGTTCATAGATCACATGGTGGTTGTTTCAAACAATGTTCTTTTGCTAAGCTCACAGAAACATAACAAGGCAATATTTTAGTATTGATTTTTATTTGTTACTGTGAGACCATATTTTAGTGGACAAAATAGTATCCTTGGGTTGCAATCGTTGATAGAATGGACAGATGTAATCCTTGAAAGGAACTTATGGGAGATGAGAGGTAGAAATAGCAACTATGGTTGGGAAAATGCTGACTGTGTGGTGATGCCTTCTAAAATTTGGACTTTGCTATTCAGTGAATGGCAATATAGTCAGATCTGTTAGCTTAGTGTATTGTTAACATGGTACTTTGTGTACTGGTGATCTGTTTCAATTTATATTGACTTTTGCATATAATTAATTACTTCTGATACCTTCCTCCTTTTCATCTATATGGTTCATGTTAAAGCTCATTTATTTAAGACTATAAGCGTAACAATTGAAAAATGAATGGCCCTCAGTTATCAGCATTGTTTTATTAGACACTTTGTTCATATTTTATGTTGTTTCAGTGACTAAAAAATAGGTACTTTGGCACGTTAATTTGAAATATGCTTCTGCTGTAAGGCAGAGTTTACATTTCTGGTCCTCTGAGTAATGCGTATTATAGGCTGCTCTTCAGAGGGGGATGCTATGAGAAACATCATGTGTTTAATTTTTTCCTATATTTATTGTGGGAATGTTCTATAGGCAGAGTTCGAAATTTTCTTGTCACTGTAACCTATATGTCTGTTCTTACACATATTTCTCATAGAAGTGAATCAAGAGCAATGAAGTAATTTGGTTTTATCATTCTCATTCAGTTTAGTCAACACAGTAATTTGTTTCTCCATGTCGCAGTGGTATTATTTATCTCATTGCTTATTCTATGTGATTTAGTCAAAGTTATCTTTTGAATGTGAAGGTTGTTACATCTGCCTCTTCTTTTATATTTTCATCTTGATGAGACCTGGCATCTAGCACTTCTTCAACGCTAACGGAATCTCTGATGTTGCTAGCTGTTGCGGATGTCCTAATCGATGCAGCATCAGTTTTAGGTGGTGATGCAACGTTGAAAATTCTTTACACGAAGCTTGTTGAGGTGTGTACCATTTGCTTTGTTGTGGGAGCAATAACCTCCATTGTCTGTGAAGTTGTTAGATCTTTTTTTATGGTTTAATTTGTGAATCTCACAAGGCTTATAATATTGCTGGTATTCAAAAGATTGTGTGTGCTCTCTTCTTTCAATGAGTAAGCTTACATGAATTCATATATGCTCACACACAATTTGTATCTATGCGTGTCTGAGAATTGGGGCCAAAATAAAACTGTGTAAGAGTTGTTATTATTACACTGCCAATGAATTCTTAAAGATCATCCCAATTGTACATCAAATGCCTATATGACGCCAACCTCCACCCTTATTGGATTTCTATAACTATTTGACTCAAATGCATATTTTCTTATTTAATAAAAGTTCAAGACTTGGCTCATTCTTCTCTAGAATCGCATATTTATTTTTCGATTGTAAAGTTGTTTAGCATGAGGGTTAACTAAATTCATTTAAGGGCTCTAATGAATAATGTTGATGTGGTTAGTTTTACTCCAAAGTTTTGAGCCCTTTGATTATGTAGTGATGTTATTTTTCTTAAGAGTGAAGCAGAGTACTGATGCCCTATCAGTTCTTTCATCTAATTCTTCTCATGTCCTATATTTTCCCTTTTTTTTCTCTAAGATAACGCCTTCTCTTGGAGTATATTTCATCCATAGCTAAGTCAAATTAGCTTGGGAGCTAAACAAGCCATTTGTTAGGTCTGATAAGAGAAGGGTTTCACCAATGGCTGTTGTCACTGAAAATCATATGGACACTAACTTTAGCTGTTGATGTCAGCGGATCTAACACCATCATACAGAGAGTGCCAGCTGTTCTTTTACTGGTCTATTTTTGCTGCAAGCAGAGTTTTCTTAATAGGTTTTCAATTCATCAAGCACTGGGGTAGGAGTGGACCCATTGTGTATGTATATTCTAGTAACCTGGGGATTCTTACTGCTATTATTTGACCAGCCTAGTGACTTTTGGCTGAGTTTAAACTCAGGTTTTACAGTCTAATAGAGGATTGAATTATGTGATTTTGGGAATATTTGGTCATCAAGCCTCGCATATTTATGAATTTCTGTCGCTAAGAATTAGACCGAGCATGTGCATCTATCGTTGGCTTTTAACAAAGGTCTTTCTCTTGTGAATTAGCACATTTGCTATATTGATCATCCTTCATCTGCAAACAAATTCCACTGACTCTTAGTTATGGAGTAAAGTGATCAAGATTTTCGGCAACAATTAAAGGGTTAGTATTATGCACTTCAGGTTGGTGCTCAAACTTGAATGATTTATAATGATATATTTAGTTTCTTCTTTCAGTTCCCAATTAGTTCAAGTTAACAATCCGTTTTCATGTAACCTGATGACAACCTGTTTTTTAGATCTTGGTCCATCCTAACTTTCTGTTTTTTAGAGTTTGGTCCATACAAAATTTCTGCTGCATGACATGAACCTGTGACATGGTTCTAGTGACCAGTTTGATGTTATGTGTTATCTTAGTTGCGAAAAGTTATAGTTAAAATATAGTGTCTGTCTTGGCAATGATGTTGCATTTCAGATAAGTTTTTTAGGAGGGCGACAAGCTAATTAGATAGTGGCATCCTCTTTTGAACAGACTTGAAGAATTATGATAAAAATAAGCCCTGAGTGTATAATGGCTACTCCCGGGATGTGCTGCTAGAGCATAGTGAAAGTTAGACCTTATGGCATTCTAATTGATGTTATGACTTTATGCACAGGGTTTTCTTTAGATATGGCGACTGGAAAGGTTATTATTGTTGCATCCTAGGGACATCTGATATTTCTTATGATGATAGGAAGCAGAGGAGTTGAAGTATCAAAGTTATTTTGAAGAATGGACACAGGAGATTGATGACATGGAATACTGTTATAAAACTATAATCACTATTCAGTTTTCTGTCCATTAGTATAAACTATAAAGTGTCTTATTATAATTTTTCACAATTTTCCTCTTGGGTAACTTAGTGTCTACTTTAGACCGAGGTTTGGCTCAACGCTAAAACTTGTTGTGCTACATTATTAATCTATTCTTGAATAATATGTGAAGTAGGATATCATGTTGAATGGGATGAGCCATTAGAATGTAGAATTGGGTGCTGGGATCCCTTCGTAGGTAAATTGTGTAAGAAAATTATATCAAACAGTATACTAGAAAAATTGAATGACCAAGCTGTTTGTAGTACTTGGTACTCATGTCCCTTCATGCTTAAAAACTATTTTTCTGCTATCATTTGGCTTAGAGCATTGTTGCAGTAGATGAAATTTTGGCATAATCTCGTTGACTTTGACTCATTTTTTCGTGTAGCCAAAAGTTTTAAAGTCTTGTTGATGATTGCTTATGTTCTTATTTATAGAGTTCTTTACTTAATGGGTTGCTATGATGTCGTTATTTTGTCTACGGAATTGTCAGATACTTGGTGAGAACATGTTAAGCTTATTTACCAGATCATGACTGATGAGATCTACGTACTTTTTTGCTATTCTTGGCAGTTATTTATTTTATTATGTTTGGGTTATTGATGCAACAACCTCTTCTGTGGCTCAAATGCTTTTCTTTTGTATTATCCAAGGGTGTGGCTTGTTGTGGAAATGAACATAGTGAGTGGCGTCCAGCAGAGGCTGCTTTATTTTGCATCCGGGCTATATCCAATTATGTTTCAGTCATTGAAGCTGAAGTGATGCCCCAGGTTTGAATGTTCTTCAATTTCTCTCATATTTTCATGGTATTATATATATAGATATTTTAATTGTATGCTTTTGCTTGGCTGCTTGGTGAGTGTTCCTATGTTTGATACCTCAATTTGCTTTTGAAAGTTAACTTGGCTCCTTATTCGGTTTGTGTAATTGAGTGTTTTGCATTTTATAGATTCTTTAATTGCCATGGGTAAATCTTTTTCTCTTTGTTTTTGTCCATTCACATGAATTTCAATGTTGTTCTATTTGTTATACAGGTTATGACTTTGCTTCCAAAACTTCCTCAACAACCCCAACTGCTTCAGACTGGTATTGTGTGAATGAGATTTTTTCTATTTTATTTTGGAAAACAGAACATTTTTTTTTTCTGTGTCAGTAGTCTTATGTTTTTCCAAATTGGTGGCTTGACAATTAGAAGCAACCTTTATGGTAGAGTGTTTATCCTTCATTATAAATGTGCTATCTGCTTACCTAATGAATTGCAGTTTGCTTAACCGTTGGAGCATATTCAAAATGGCTTGATGCTGCATCAAGCGATCCATCTATATTGGCTTCAGTCCTTGGTATGCTCACAAGTGGCATGGGTGTATCAGAAGATTCAGCTGCGGCTGCAGCTTTGGCATTTAGACACATCTGTGATGGTATAGGATCTCTTTTATTGAGTAATTATTTGTTGTGTGATTCTAAGACCGGGAGAAAAGAAAGAGAGAGGGGGGAGGGGGGAAGGTTTTGTTTTTACAATATCTTGGTCCCCATTGGTTGCTTACAGGGAATGAATGAATTATATGTGCTTGTAACAACAAAAAATGGGCTCTGTTTGGTTCACAATTTTGTGTTTTTGGGAAAAGTTTTTTGAAAAAAGTTAAAAAAAAGTTAAATTTGGCGGGTATTACGATGTAAAATTTACAAATTAATAAAATATCCCTTATGTTTGTTTTTTTACAAAACACCCCCTATAATAAAACATTAAAAGTTAATAAAAACACCCCCAACCCACCCTTAAATACGGACAGCTGGCTACCACCGCCGGAGGGTGGCCGGAGTCGCCATAACAAAAACATTAAAAATATTTAGGGGTATTTAATTAAATTAATAAATTTAAGGGGTTTAAAAAAAGTTGAATAAAGTTGAATAATATTGTGAGTTTTTGGATATTTTACTGTTTAACTTTTTTGGGAATACTAAAAATAGTATTCCCAAAATCCAACCAAACGAAGCCTAATCAACCTATATGTTCTCTTTATTATGTAAAATTTTTGTTTATGTCCCTAAATGGAATTGAGCTTTTGATCTTTAGGCTTCAGTGTCTTATTAGGAAATTGATGGCTTTGACATGAAGTGACTTCTAAAGGGCTGACAAATAAACAGAGTTTGGGTTCATAAAGGACAATGTTTTCAATTACATCCTGGAAGTTTTAAGGTTCCTGTTGGGTTTTGGGTTGGTATGTGTTGGGGTGAGGATTGGAGTAGCTCATTTAGGTTTTATCTCATGGTCAGGATACTTTTTTATTCTGCCTTGGAAATCTTAAATAGTTGTAATATGTCCTCTATGATCCTTATGTTTGCTGTCCTTGTGCCTGAATGTTTAATTTCAATGCTACTATTGATGTGTGTTCGTTTGGTTTTGATGTAGATTTAGTTTATCATTGATTGTTTCTTTGTTTACTTATTCACATGTCCATGGAAGTATGAGTCTGTTTTTAATTGGTTTTTAGTGTGATAGTAATGATTTATATACAATTGTAGATTGCCGGAAAAAGCTTTGTGGATACTTGGATGGTCTCTATAATGTGTATCGAACAGCAGTTAATGGGGAAGGTTGTTTAAAAGTTTCTGCTGAGGACTCATTGCATTTGGTTGAAGCCTTGAGGTATCTATTGCTCAACGACTTCAAAAGCGAAATACTAGATAATTTGAGTTCTGCATAAATAACTTGATTAATTTCTTCTAAATCTATTTTTGCAGCATGGTTATTACAGAACTTCCCCAAGATGATGCTAAGAAGGCTCTGGAGATGTTGTGCTTGCCAGTGGTTACTCCCTTACAGGTTAGTTCTGCTTCTACTGGATTCATTGAGTTTTATCTGCTAGTGGACAATATTATTAATTATATGATTTGACAATCAGGAAGTTATCAATCAAGGACCAGAAGTATTGCATAAGAAACATCCTCGTGACTTAACTGTTCATATTGATCGATTTGCCTACATCTTCAGGTGTAGTCACTGTCCTTTCAGTTCTGTCTTTTACTGATTTTATTCTATAGAATTATTCTCAATGTGCTATTATCCCCAATTTTAGGCATGTAAATCATCCTGAAGCTGTGGCAGATGCAATACAAAGGCTTTGGCCCATATTCAAAGCTATATTTGATATGTGAGCATTTGTAACCTACCAATTTTGGAATTTTCATGTAAATGTACCTTCACTGCATCACATTTCATTCTTGTCTAATATCTGTTGAGCATGTTTCTGGTGCAGTCGTGCTTGGGATATGCGTACGATGGAGTCTCTTTGTCGAGCTTGCAAATATGCTGTGAGTTCAATCAAACATTATAGAAATCTAGTAGTCAAAATGTTGCTTTCTGGTATATTGACTTGGTGGATTTACAGCTTTATATTAGAAATCTAATAATTAAATTAAACTTGAGCTCTATACTGATGCTATTTATCTGTGTTGAGATAAGAATCCAATGAAGGGCTGTCTTGTTTTTCTGTTGAAGCTTATCTTTCTCTCTCCATCAGGTGAGAACTTCCAAAAGGTATATGGGAATCACAATCGGAGCCATTCTAGAGGAGATTCAAGGTTTATATCAACAACACCAACAGCCATGTTTCCTTTATCTCTCTAGTGAAGTAATAAAGGTATGTATGGCTTGATACAAGCATCGACATTCTATTTACGTTTTTTACTATCATCATAAACTTGAGCAGTCAGCATGTTTTGCTTCACAGATATTTGGTTCTGACCCATCTTGTGCTAGCTACTTACAAAATTTGATTGAAGCTCTTTTCAAGCGCACGACATGTCTTCTCACAAGTATTGACGTATGATTTCAATGAGCTCTATATTGTCTTCTTCTTTTTAGGGTTTCCTGATATTTATGTTGCTTGATCCCCTATTTTGCAGGAGTTTACTTCAAGGCCTGACGTTGCAGATGATTGTTTTTTGTTGGCATCGAGGTGCATTCGCTATTGTTCTCAGCTATTTATCCCCTCTCCTGTATTTCCATCATTAGTAGATTGTGCTATGATGGGAATTACAGTACAGCACAGGTCTAGCTTCTCTTTTCTACTCTGTGTGTATGTTATATCTTTTTAAGCACTATGGTTTTTCTTGAGTGCTTAGATATGATTGTTTAAATTGGTCTATGCAAATATGATAAGAAGCTATGTTATATAAAGGGACAAGTGGAAAAGTAACACAAATGACCATTTAATTAATACAGTTATCCCTGGTATAGTCCACCACCGATTAAGCTAGTTTCCTTTTGGATCATACATCAAAGGAGACCTTGAGTTGGGCTTATCTTCCTCGAAGTTTTAAATACAGAACATCCTTCCGGACTAAGAAATAAGTTGTGTAACAGAATATCAAAAACTAAAAACAGTACTGTACTGTCACATCGTGCAGGCATTCTAGTAAACCCAAATTTCAGTATAAACTAATATCTGTGATCTGTAGGTGCTATCATGTTAAAAGTGTCCAACGCCAAAACTTTTTAGAAAATTATCTTACCACAAAGTGGTATAGCTTAGACACCAAGACACATGCATACAAACATATGCAAATGTAGCCCAAAAAAACCTTATGCATATGTACCCATCTACACTGTATGTTATCGTATCTGCATTAGATTTTTTGATATAAAAAATGGTGGAGATACACGATTTACATTTGTCTGTTGATACAAGGTTCAAGTTTACACTGCATTCATGTCTTTCAGGCCAGAGACCTTATGAAGGGTTTTCCTTGCATTGTTTTCTAATCTTTTTGTGTTTTCGCATTCGTAAATTTTTTGATTCCTATCCCTACAGACAGTTTTCTTTATTGTGTAATGGTTATTCATGAACACACTTTCTGAATCTATATGTTGGCATTTGTTCATGGTTAATTTACCCTGTTTCATTTTTTAATGTTTTATTTTTTTGGTTTGCAGGGAGGCCTCCAATTCCATATTGACCTTCCTATCTGATATCTTTGATCTTGTGAAGTCTTGTAAGGGAGAAGAATATTTATCTTTGAGGGATAGTGTCATTATTCCTCGAGGTGCCAGCATTACCAGAATTTTGATTGCCTCATTGACAGGAGCCCTTCCAAGTTCTCGGCTAGAGACGGTAGGTCCAAGTTTTCAATAAAATTTTAACATGTTATGGAAAATATAGTGAATTAGAATCATGTCTTTTTACCTATATTTTGTTGATTCGAGTGTTATGGAACCTTCTTTTACTCCAGGTAACTTATGCACTACTGGCCTTAACTCGAGCTTATCGTGTCCAAGCATTGGAGTGGGCCAAGGTGAGTGTTTCGTTGATCCCATTGACAGCTGTTGCAGAGGTGGAACGGACAAGATTTTTGCAAGCATTATCAGATGCAGCATCGGGAGCTGATGTCAATGCCCTGATGGGTCCAATTGAAGAACTGTCTGATGTTTGCCGTCGTAATCGAACAGTTCAAGAGATTGTTAAAGGAGCTTTGAAGCCACATGAATTAAATGTGGTGCCTGTATCATAGTGGAAAGTAAAAAAAAGGGGCTGTTTTGCTGAGGTCCCGATTGTCGGTTATATGAATTACTTGATTGTGTATTAGTTATATTTTTTTCATCATTGTGTATCCATTATCATTCTCCAATTTTTTCTGAGGAGAATCTGGCGTTTATATTGGGTGGGCGAGAATAGGTTGCCATTGTATCTTCATTGACTGAGTGGTTCCAATTGTTTTGGCTTCAATTTTTTTTTAGGGTAAAGTTTCGGGTATAGATTTGTAATTTTCTTTGGTAATGGAAAAGGCATTTTTTCTTTCATCATAAATTTTTTAATTCTTTACTGTGTGTATGTCTTGTCTTGAACAATGTTCTTACCTAAAGAAAATCTGAACTTGCAAATGGTTGGAAGTAATTTGCCTTGTCTTCATTGATGGTTAATGGCCAGACGTGAATGATAAGGAACCTGGTTTTGCTGTGGAGGACGTAGATATCTGTCACAGGTGTCAGAATGTCCCTTATTAAAGCACCCTCCACTCTTTCATCCTTCGACCACCTTTCACAATCCAAAGAATATATACTATGCTAGAAAAGGTTGAAGTTCTCATCTAATTCAATTCTATTGATGATAGCCGCGAAACATACTATGTAAGTCAGACCAAACAAGGATTCAATTCAACTGGGCGACAACACATTAATTTGAAGAAAGACTATAATTCTAGATTAAGGTATACGGTCAATAGAAAATAAAGTCATTCTCATTTCCATTGTTTGAAATAGCATAAAAGAATTCAATACACAAAAATGTGCATACACCCAAATGCATTAAGTCAACATGAAACTAAATACTGATTTGATTGAATTTTCGAGCACACCAACCATCTACAGCGTCACAAACAAAGCTGCAATAATATTGTAAACATAATTACACTCTTAACACTACAAATACTAAATTTAAAAATTAAAAACAGAGCACACCCCTCACCCGATATAGTAAAGGATGGAGAAAACCCATTTGTCATAGAAACATATTGCAAACGCAACGCAATTCATGAGAACTCTAAATGGAGTTCATACAATCTTGGAGTTAGCCTCGTCAAGATAAGAATGGGTATTGATTGCTATTGTGTATGGGCATTTTACTGACTAGAAATTTCATTCTGGTGGCATGCAAAACCTGGCCAAAAATTAAAAATTAAAAAAAAAAAAAAAGCCTACAGAAATTTCTAATTATATATATATATAGTAGTATTGAGAAACACTAGTTTTGGAACAATTATGAATTGAGAAATTTAAGTAAAAATAAATTAATTAATTAATTAAAAGGCTAATGTTGTATTTTTAAAAATCAGTAAATGAATTTTTGAGTGAAGTTGTAAATTAATTATCTAAAATCAGTAGAATCATTATCCTATTGTTACTGGAAAATTATTAATTTAACTCTTATTTAAATTTCTATTCCTACTCGTAAAGGCATACCGCAAACTTGTTATATAAATAGGAGTATACTTCTTTGACACAAGAAACCAGAATTCCCAATATCAATTTAAATCCTTGCCAAAAATAAGTATAAAAAGACCCACAGTAATTTCTAACTCTTATATATATAGTACTATTGAAAAACACTAGTTTTAGAACAATTATTAATTGAGAAATTTAATTGCAATGTCTTGAAACTTTAAAAAAAAAAAAAAAAAAATTAAAATGGTAATTTTAGAATTAATGCAAATGTTATTTAGAAATGGGGGCTAATAATTTAATTGGTGGGATGCGTATATAGCATCACTCATTAATAAATTATTCTTATTAAAATTCTTAAAAATCAATAAATTAATTCTTATTCAAATTCCTACTCCTACTCTATCACTAGAATCAGTATCTTATTCGTATTGGAAATTAATAAATTTAACTCTTATTCAAATTTCTATTTCTACTCGTAAAGGCATATCACAAGCTTGTTATATACATACGAGTATACTTCTTTGACACAAGAAACCACAATTCCCTCTAGGACTGTGCAAAACCGGGTACCCGAATCGGTTTTTAGAATACCCGGTTTACGGGTACCCGAATTTGATTAAAATTCATCATGAATTTTAATTTTTTACAAGATACAATTCCATCGGGGTATTTCATTCAATAATTTTACAATTGAAGAAGCAGCAGCAAAGAAGTATGTGAAAGGAAGTAGACTGAAGCCGAATGTGGAGAATTTTTGCAGTACCTTGAAGTCTTAAGAAAAAAATTTCAGTGGAGAATTAATTAATTAATTAAGCACCAACACATAAAACAATTCTATGCACTTCACCAACAAGCTAACATATGGGCACAACACGCTGATGTTTCTTTTTTATTTCCATCCTTTAAGAATCTCTTAAAGGTCCAGGATAAGTTTCCTTTTTATTTAGAAATTTTTTTCCCTAATAATAATGATCACGAGGGTTTCATGATCTTTACTTTTGGCACAAAATAATTAAAATAAATTAACTAAAAGAAAGTTAAGCAAAAGAGAGGGTTGGATATAGCATATCGCCTTTAATTTTCCCATAAATTAGTTAAAGCTCCACAAATAAAAACAAAATATATTGAAAACAAATAAAAAATTGGAAAAAGTTAGGATTGACACACAGAGGGCATCATTTCCAGACACAAGAAGCAAAAATCATAGTTAAAACAGAAGGATGAAGGGTTATCCGAAGACAAACTAAAGCAGAATTATTGATAAAAAGAATTTCATGATACTTATTAACTGTAAAGAAAATATGATCTTCAACATCAGTCCACAAACGTACTGGAGAGTGGAGACTAGAGAATTTGAGAGAGATGAGTGCAGATTGTGGGACCTGACGCACTTTACTGGAGAGTGGAACTGGAGACTAGAGAATTTGAGAGAGATGAGAACAAAGTGCGGGACCTGACGGCTGACGCAGTGACGCTGATGGGCTGAAATTTTAGGGCAATGTATTTGCCTATTTGGGGCTTTGCCCTTTGAAAATTGAAGTAAAAAAAAAAATTTTAAAAACTGGTTTTTTTTTTTTTTTTTTTAATAAAACCGGGTACCGGGTACCCGGTTATCTTAAATTAAATAACCGATAGCCGAACCGAAAATTCGAGTATCTTATAAAAATTACCCGAAACCGACCCGAATTTTTAGGTACCCGAAAATTCGGATTCGGTTCGGTTATCGGTTTTTTTTGCACAGCCCTAATTCCCTCCCTATATTTAATTCCTTGAAGTTTCCCGTTCAATTCCATGGCAAACTTTTTGAAGAAGACGTTAACTCTGTTACATAGCAAATTCGAAAAGAAA
Source organism: Pistacia vera (assembly GCF_008641045.1). Classification (NCBI taxonomy): domain Eukaryota; kingdom Viridiplantae; phylum Streptophyta; class Magnoliopsida; order Sapindales; family Anacardiaceae; genus Pistacia; species Pistacia vera. The sequence continues at coordinate 370,702 of NW_022196412.1, forward strand.
GAGGAGAAACACCATAGGGATGATGAGGAGGAGAAGAGGATTTGGGAGTCACTTTCGGAAGATATATTAGGCGAAATTATCCGCAAATTAAGTTTACATGATGCTCTTAGTATGAGTAGGGCTTGCATGTCCTGGAGATCAGCACTGCAAAACAATGTCCAAAACATTGTCTACAAAACAATGTCCAAAACATTGTCATCTGCAAACGTTGTAGTTGCAGGAATTATTTTTCCATATGATAAGTTAGTAACTTGTAGGCCAAAAGACAAGAGTTGGACCATCTGGGATTATGATCATTTACGAGACATCATATTTTCTATTGGAATATTGCATGCTTTGATATACACAGAATTACATTCTCTTGAAACACATCCATTGAGGGTAGGGTATATGGATGTTATTCTCAAATTATTATCAGTCCCTCGTCTTGATATCCAACAATATAATGAAATTGAATTCGAATTAGGATTGACATCAGTTTGTGAAGGGCTTGTGTCATATTTGGTGGAGTCCAAAGGCGAAATTTTACTTGTTCAAAAGATGTTTGAACATACAATTACTCGAATAGGCTACTATGAGTCTATGATCATTATGATACTAGTTGTGGATTTATGTATGACTTAACTCGTGGATTTTATATGCTAAAGATTGGTTATCCTACTATCGCATTCATCAATACAACTAGGTTAAATAGCTTGGATGACCAAATATTATTTGTGTCACAACACAGTTCATACATTTTAGATAGAAATCTCAACGACTTGGAAGGGATATTTGTGTCACAACGCAGTTCATACATTTTAGATAGAAATCTCAACGACTTGGAAGGGAATTGCATTTTCTTTTTGGATGAGAATGATCATGTTAACGATGAAGATTATGATCAGGGAGAAAATAGTCAATTTTATGAACCACATCCCTCTGGCGAATCAGGTATTTTTAACTTTAAAGATAAAAAAATACTGCACACTCTCCCAAGTTTCAAGAATTTACCACATTTTCAAATGTGTTGAGTAAAAACAAAGTTGAAGAATCCATAGGTTTTATTTATCTTACATGTATAAAGTCTTTATTCCCATTATCATTTTTCTTAATATTTGGGTTGCTAGTTATGCGCCAATTAACTGTAACAGTATATATGACTTGAAGCTTCATAAAGCTTCTAATTGCAAGACAGATTTAATAATATATTTTGATTGTTATCCTTGTACAGTTTCAATTCATCATATGAGGACACTGCACCAATCTATGAACTCTTGTGAGTACTAATTGGTTGGTTAATGGGCAGATGTGAATGATGAGGAACCTGGTTTTGCTGTGGAGGAAGTAGATATCTGTCACAGATGTCAGAATATCCTTTATTAAAAGCTTAAATTACTTGAAATTTGTTGTATCCAGTGACATATGACTTTGAGGATTGGTCATGTAATTAGATAGGAAGAGTTTTTAAATTATGTTGTATGGTTGAACTCAAATCAAAGATTAGAACGATTAAGAAACTTTAAATAAGTTATTTTATATGTACAAAGAATTTTTTTTAATATTAGAATCCTTTTTTCTAATTTACAACTAGACAATTTATTTTATATTTATCTTTAAATTTATAAATACTTTATTTTGAAAAGTTCTTCTGTTTTAATAATTTTTACATTCCTGAGTTAAAATAAGCTAATTAAGTAGATTTCTGAATACGAGGACCTATTGCTTTTATTGGGCCAGTATCAGCCCTTTGGATCAGGATCAGGATCATGGAGCACGGTAAAGTGCTTTTGTCCTCAGCGATTGAAATTGACGACCAGCCCAAGCGCGTATAGGAAATTCAGTCAACATCTCTCTCACCTGCTAAATTCATATTCATTCACCAATAATTGATTTGGTGCCTACAAGTTGCATCACCATCACCATCACCACCACCACCACCACCACGCTCTGCAACCTTTGATCTTAATCCAACATCTCTCACTTCTCTAAAATAAAATGTAACAACCTCAGCTTCTAAAGCCTCCCTCGTCGGCTGGCTTCTGCTGCAATCATGGTCTCTTCATCACAAAAAGGCCTTCACACTCTCTTATCAGCCAACCTCAAAAAGCTAACCATCACACCACCCTCCGCTTCTTCTCCCGACTTCGACTTCTCTGAAGTTTTCGGACCCTTAACTCCCCACCACAACAACAACAACTCCGCCCAATCACCTGCTTCCACGTCATCAGCTTCCGCTTTCTTAGCGGACCCACCTGTTATCTACAACCGTTCCCACTCCTTCGTGGGTCCATCCCCTCGCTACACCCTCTCCTCTTCTCTCCCTCTCCAAATCCAAGAACTTGAAAACGAAAGCCTTGAAATTGCTAGTGAAAGTGAGAGTGAAATTAAAAGCGAGAAAAAGATCGGGCCGGGAGATTTTGAGATACTGAGAGTTGTAGGACAAGGTGCGTTCGGTAAAGTTTTTCAGGTGAGGAAAAAGGTAGATAGAGATGATATTAACGGTGGTGATAGTGATGGTGATGGGGATGGGGATGGGGATGGGATATATGCAATGAAAGTGATGAGAAAAGAAACGATAATAAAGAAGAATCATGTGGATTACATGAAGGCTGAGAGGGATATTCTCACCAAAGTCATGCATCCTTTCATTGTTCAGCTTCGCTATTCTTTCCAGGTAATTTTTTTAAAGTTAATTGGATTCAATGTTTATTTAGTGTCTATTTACTGTTGTTTTATGGATGAACTTTCGCAGACAAACTGTAAGCTGTATTTGATCTTGGACTTTATAAATGGAGGACATCTCTTCTTTCATCTGTATAGGCAGGGGATTTTCAGGTAATTTGTTTTAAACTTATGAAATTTCCTTTGTGAAGTATGTTCAACTGTTTTGATTGTGACTTTTGGTTTTGTGTATGTCTTGAGTAGTGAGGATCAAGCTAGGATTTATACTGCTGAGATAGTATGTGCTGTTGCACATCTTCACAAGTGTGGGATCGTGCATCGTGATCTTAAACCTGAAAATATACTCATGGACGTTGATGGGCATGTAATAGACCTCTTGTACTCAACTTTATGCTTTTAAAATAATGATATTAATTTAAGCTATGAGTTATTTTACCTTTTTGTTGAACATATGTTTAATTCCTAAATGTGATGCTTGTTTTATAGGTTATGCTAACTGATTTTGGACTGGCAAAGGAAATTGATGAATCAAGCAGATCAAATTCAATGTGTGGGACAACCGAGTACATGGCGCCGGAAATTTTACTTTCTAAAGGCCATAACAAGGATGCGGATTGGTGGAGTGTTGGAATACTCCTGTATGAAATGTTAACTGGGCAGGTAAGACCATCTGTGGAATATGCAATGTATATAGATATGTTTGTGTGTGTAAATTTCAACTTTTATTGCTGGTAACTTACAAATTAATACTGCTTGTCTGTATGCGAATAATCAGATGAATTCTTTTTTGGTGTAACATACTTGTACAAGTTTATGAACCACTTTTTTATCCGGTTTTTTCAATTACTTTGCTTGAATTGTTATCCAGTTTTCTTTTTTTTAGGAATGTTTTTAGATTGCTTACCCATTACACAGAGGATTGCCCGTGCCCTGTTGATGTTTTTGACTGACTTATTTAAATTTGTTGTCACTCTTTCTTTCTGGCAGCCACCATTTACTCATGCCAATAGGCAGAAGCTTCAGCAGAGAATTATCAATGAAAAAGTGAAACTTCCACCATTTCTCACCGGCGAAGCACACTCGTTGCTCAAAGGAGTAAGAATTCCATTAGCCCAACACCCCCAACCCCACCCCCCCTCCCCTTCTCCCTGTCCTTTTTTAATTTACAAATTGATGGCTAAAACAATGGAAAATCTTTTTGTTTCAGTTGCTGCAAAAGGATCCAACTAGAAGGTTAGGTAGTGGACCCAATGGAGGAGATGACATCAAACGTCATAAATGGTTTCGGTCAATCAACTGGAAGAAATTGGAGGCTAGAGAACTGGTGCCAAAGTTCAAGCCAGATGTGAGTGGAAAAGATTGTACTGCAAATTTTGACCGGTGCTGGACGACAATGCCTGCAGATGATTCACCAGGTACTACACCGACAGCAGGTGAGCATTTTCAGGGGTATACTTACGTGGCACCTAACCCCTGGCTTTCATCAGATGACAGAAAAGTTCACAACCAAGGAGAAATAAAAGAAAAATAAGAGATCGATAATGAAGGGTAAATGAAAGAAGTCATCTGTCTACATTGTGATGTTAACTCATTGTAAGTTTTTTTTTTTTTTTTCAACCAGAACACAAAATGATACAATATCTACATTATATGTACTCTCTTAAACTGTTCTCATACAAATGACCATAGATTTTCATTCAAGGGGTTTGTAAATGCTCTCATCTGTTGTATTTGTAGATGGCAATAATCCCAGCAGATTTTTAATTGAATAATACTTTTTTATATTAAATTGAAGTGGATTCCGGTCAGAGCTCTTGAGTACACTTTATTCCTTGTTAGAATGAAATATATTTTGATTCTTTTGGTCCAAATATTTAATCTAAGAACTATATGTCAACGAAAATATCTGAAGCCTTATTATTAAATCTCAACCCTTTGTTGTAATCCTGACATGGTAGTGTTTTCCCGAGAAACCAACAGTGGTTTTTAAGATAGAAAATCTTAAATTTCTTGACTGTGTGAGGCAAGACAAACAAAACATGAGCTGGACATGGGATGGAGAAAGTTGGCTGAAATGGTAACGAGGAAAAAAAATAGACTTCATTGCAGTTGTATTGACTAGCCTGAGCTAAGTTGAATTTGCAGAAGGATTATGGTTTTGATGTTGTAAAATAAGAAAAATCAAAAGATAGGAAACTAGATAGAGCTGTATAATGGAGCAGTTCCACTATGATAACGATAAGGTTTATTGGGTCAAGCTGAGGCAATCAGAAATTGAATCCTCTTAATGAGATAGTATACACATTTGATAAAGAGATACTTGGGCATGGCCGAACAATAATGTCTTTCTTGTTAAGCCCTTTTATCTCTTTAGGTAAATTGGAGAGCATCGGAACTGGATAAGGTTCTTAAATCTGATTTAGCACCAATTAAAGCATAGCAGAGTACTGATCTAAAGCACCAAGATGCCTCATGGGTGGCCTTAGTTACAGTGTATTTAGGGACAGAAAGCCATAGGGTGGTTGGTGGATTCCCTCCATGGCTTACTCATGACGGCGATGTAAAACTAGTGACGTTGAGCAGTGACGAAAAAGTCAAAAGAAGCCATTACAAAGAAGAAAGCGGAAAAAGGGCTGTGTAGGGAGAATCTTGTTCCCCGGGACCAAGCAACATATTGCGCTTACACACCTCACTTAAATGCGCTTAACTGCAGCAGCATACCACAGAGAACTCGAATCAGTTTTACCTTAAACAAATTAGGAAAAAGGATCATGTGAATATATAGATATAATCCCAGTTTTCTCTTCCCTGTAAATTACGTTGATCGCCGAGTGTGCCGGTATCTGGAGGAAAGTTATGTGTATGCATATTATGCCATGTGCAATAAACACTTCAAGATATCTAAAGAGGATAGATTCTTCCCAGTGAGGTTTCAACCTTCAGAAAAGGATTTCATTTCCAATGAGAAAGGGATCCACATCCTCAGATTTGGTTGGTTGTCGGTTGTGAAAAAGAGTTAGCACAAATCTAGATGACCCCATTTACTGGACCACTCTATAAACCCCCTAAAATCCATTGCTTCAAAACCAAGTTTCATAAGCTTATTTATAGACCCTGTCCATCATTCAATCTTCAATCATCTCATTTTGTTCTAGGCGTGTAGTTTGTGTTATACTTTTTTAGAGTAGCCATGAGAGGTAAGGATAGAAGCAATTCTCTTCGTGATAATTCAATGAAGATGGTGGTCAATATCGTCAAACAGTCATCTTTTTCCATTGCCAACATGAGTCTTGGAGTTGCCAAACCTTCCACAACTGCCAAAGATCTTGGACTTAGGAAAGGCTCTATCGCGGGTGATAATGAACCGCTGCTTCCTCAGTTTCCGGGGAGCCAAAAGTCAGAAAAGCCATGGAACAGTCCAAAGCCTATTTTCTTGATGGAGCCAAGCGGAGAGGATAAGTCTTCATATGCGAATAAATTGCATGAAGAGAAATTCGCTAACTACATAATGAAGGTGCACCAGAAGAACCAAAGTTTTTCTGAGGCATCAAATCTTTCACAAGACATACTGCCACCTCCACCTCGCGCAGTGATGTAGCCAGTTATATCTTTGTTATGCATTTAAATTATGATTCCAGTTACCCTGTTTAGAATAAACCACTAAATAAAACAAAATATTTTGTAGTAATTTTTCTTTATTGTCGATTTTTGTTTTCAGAAGTGTACATATAATTAATTTCTGTATTTGGTTTTCTTTTATCCCTTGTTGCCTGGAGCTCATGGGGCAGGACATTATAAATGCTCTGTTTGTACTATATAATTTTTGTTGTCTCCTTCTATTTAAAGATAAATTTTCCATTGTGGATTAGTCTATGCTTAATCATAGAGATATGATACAGACATCATATCTTGATTGGGGATAACATTACAACCACTTGAAAGATTCCAATCCCTAAAATACTAATATCTCTGATAGAATTACTCTGTTTTCAGGAAATGCTTTCCTGTCAATTTAGATAAATCTCAAGAATCAGGGGAATCTATGATCGATCATGTAGGTCCTGGAAGAAGTAGAGAAGGAAGGGCAAGCAATCTTGGTCTTTGATAATATAAACAACCCCACGTGATTTCAATAATATCTAAATCAAAGACTATTGCAAAAGGATCTTTTATTACTGTTTATGAGGAAGTTTGTTGATAAAATTTTACTACTGTATAAAAGAAGTAGCCAGTATTCAAATTCCAAACTCTATTGTTCTTTATTTATATAATGCAGAGATAGTATGAACTTTTTTTCTAATCCCATAACCATGATGCCATAATACCATGCCCACAAAGTCTGATAAAAAAAAGGTTTGATGTTACTTACAATCTTATATCACCAAGGAGATCCTTTTAATGTTCTTAGTTTTTTGTTCAATATATATATAAATGACAACACATACATCTAGGGGTGGGAAAAAAAAAAAACCAAAAACTGGACTGAAACCAAACCCAAAATCCAGTTTTTTTAAAAACCAGTTCGGTTTCGGTTAGAAAAATAATTGAACCGGTTTCCGCTGGTGGTTGAGTATGGTAGAAGGTATCTTGTGTGTTGTGTTTTGCAAAACTCTGTTTTTAAATTATTTTTTATTTAAAAACTGGTTTTCCAAACCAAATTATCGGTCCGGTTTACAACCAGTTTAAGCTGTAAATCGGTTCGATTTTTTGCTTTAACCAGTTTTTTCCACCCCTAAAATTATCATATCAAAGTAGACCAGGACATAATCTATGAAACCTTGTGAAAGGATCATGATTCCATAAATGAATACAATATAATAACATTTATGATTCTTATATTTTTAATATAGAAAAATTAATAAAGATGGTGCATGAATATGAATATGGAGAAGAAGAAAAAAAATATTTAATAGGAAAGAAACAATGTAATGAGAGTTTTAGAAGAAATGGATTACAGAGAGTAAAGCAAGCAAGAAGAATCTTCATTTAACAACCACCTGGTTAACAAAAGTGCCAGATTGAATTACCTGGAATTTATACTCCATCATTATGCAAAAAACATTTTCAAAAGGAGACAGCATCTTTAAAGTCTATTACCAGGCATTTTCCTTTCTGTGTCAACTAAGCCAATCATCTTGAAATAGTATTTTATTAAAGAAAACCGCCCAACAAATTTCTAATTGAAAGTTTTGTCTTCAGGATATCACACAACTTTTTCTTGCAAAACCACTCAACGAATTACTTCATTACAGACTTTCAGTGCAGCTCCATGAGGATCTCTATGGGGTCCAGCTAGAATACTACAATCTCTCCATTTCAAGGAAAAGTAGATAGCCAAAGATTGGTTCTTTAATAAAGCGTGTATTGAAATGGATATCTGGTCTTATAAAATAAGTGAACCCCATAAAGAAAATTTTGCCTTGGCTTTGCTTTAATAAAGCAGGTTCCTCCTACGAGATTTTATATAGATTTGTATGCGTTTATTCATTTATTGCTTGGAAGCAAAAAAATTCATAGTTTAATCCAAACCCATTTCGTGTGTTGCCAAGCAATTGCTTCAACAGTTTTCGGAGACTAGGTAAAAGCTACAAGAAATGTTGAAGTCAATGTGTTCCTTCTCTTCTGTTTTTCAAATTGCCCAGAAACTGCGTTTTTGAAACTTTTTGCTCATTTTATTCATAGCAATAATCTGTCACCAAAGTATCTATAACTGTAGTTGCTATTTATTTACATAATAATCTTTAAATTGTTCCTGAATTGCATATAGGTTTTTATCTGCTAAATGGGTAGCTTCAGTAGCTTGGGGATTCATTTCATTTATCTTTGTTTACGCATTCATGATGTTACTGCCGGTCTCCCAAGTTGCGCTTTTGAGAAACAAAGCAACTCCAAGAAACCGAAAAAGGAATTTCGAAGACAATCCCAATTTTCTTTATCCACGCATCCATCACACCATTTCCATTGGTACCACCCAAGAAAAAGAATTCAAACAGGCAAACAATGTCTCAACCACACTTGAAGTTGCACACAGTTTTTCCACTTTTTTTCTTTTCTTTTTTTTCTGTCGCCTCTTATCGTCATAGTTCTAATTCAATTTGCTAACCTCAACCAAACTTACAGGGAGTTGGTTGGTTTAACAAAATTTCCTATCCAATGTAATTAAAATCAATTGCTCCTTCAGTGCCGTCTTCAAACATATTTAGAAAATTGTTTAATTCATATATAGCTGAAAATTGCACATAAGCAGCGTAGGCCCCCTTCCACCGCCCGCCATGCAAAGTGGAAGCTCAACATAAACGTAAAGTAAACATTGATGATTAAACCACAATACCCCAAATCTCAAACTCTCTTTGTTAACAAATACCCATCGGATGGGATGGGACTGATTTTAGTCCACATTCATTTGGCAGCCGCAATTTTGAGTGATTTGAATGACCACCACTCATGTTTTTCTTAACTCCTTTTCCTTTTGAACAGTAATAATATCGTAATGGAAAAATAAACAACTGTTTCTTAATTCGTGGTAAAATACAATTTTTCAGATAAGGAAGATTATGGCTATTGAACCAAGGAATTAACCTTACGATCAAGAATTTTTACTTTCTTTATTGATTTTTTGAGTTCTAACTATCTTGAAATTACCTGTGATTTACCTTAAAACATTAGATTTGTAAAATATTTAATAAACCCCAAAGATTAACTTAAAACATTAAATTTGTAAAGTATTTAATAAACCCCAAAGATTAACTGGGACAGGCATATATTCTGCAAGGCTCCAACCCAGTTCAAGACGGTCTAGGATTGGTTGATATGGGGGAGAGAATCCAAGCCCCAAAAGGCAAAGCCAAGTTTTGAAAATAAAATCGTTTCAACTGTAAGAATCCTTCTTTTCATTATTTTTTATTTTTATTAATCTTTCTTGAATACTCTTAACCTAAACACCAAATTCATGTGAATAATAATAATAAAGGTCTTGTCAACTGTGCTCAAAGCTCAGCTTCATGTAAATTGCTTTTCCACATAGCAAAAATTAGTCTAATACTACCCACTAGAAGCCGCTTGTATGGAGGAAGGCCCTTTCACCATAGAAATCATCGAAGTCACCCACCTGCAGGAGATAACAAGCCCTATAAAATTGACATGACAGCATCCTTTGCCTCTTTAATTAAAGACCAATCGAGCCATAGATGTAAACCCACCACACAAATGACAACTCACTTTGCTCTTTATATAAATCCAAAGATAAGGTATCCTCTGTGTGCCCCATACCATACCACCAGTCATTAAAAGGGTACATCTATCCAAATCCATTAATGAGGACCATATTCAATACCACATTCATTCCCAAAATTCAATCACATAAAAAAGAGAGAAGATAAAAAAATGCTTCCCTACCACTAACATCCAACTTGATATTTTCCTTCATAAAGTGATCAACACCACTAGATGTCAGACAACAGATCTACCAAGATCATAATGAAAGGAGAATATAAGGTTTATCATCAGTTATATTAATTATACTGGACAAACAGACAAATTAGCAAGAATTAAAGATAATTCCATCATAAAACCAACAACACAGCAACAGGAAATCATAGTCTTTTTCATGCTCTGTACAACAACAAAGGATCATTAACAGTCACCTAATTATCTTATCATCATCTCCCTCTAATTATCCACCTTTCCTTCAACTCTTATTTCCCTTCTCAAGCAACACTGATCATGTTATTGCCATCCCCATTATTTAAGGTGGGCATCACCTGAAAAGCTGAATGCCTTGATGATGAAGATTCCCTTTGACCCGACGGCAAGGACAGCTTAAGGGACAATGGCGATGGATCCATCATTAGATTCAAATTCAAGTTAAGATCGGACATTTTTACAGCTTGAGGAGCTGGAACCACAGGAATTGGGCGGACGAGATTTGTCCCCATTATGATTGATTGATTGAGTTGTCCTAATGTCAGATTTTCCATTGGATTCTCAGTCGTTACCGGTAAAGCTACAGGCACAGGACGCATCACAGCAAAGTTGTTTGTTTCAAGCTGCTGCAGAGTCGCCGATGTATTGTTGTCTAGCTGATCAACTTGCTCATCCTCTATTGGAATATCCGCCACCTGAAAGAGTTCAACCCACAAAATCTTAACTTTGTTAGGTTTATGATCTATACTTTTTACAAGTTTGACATGAGATCCAAGAAAAAAAAAATATTTTTCTCATTGTTTGAATTGATTGATTTGAGTCAACTTATTCAGATTCAACTTCATTTTATTATAGTTTCTCAATGTTTGAATTGATTGATTTAAGTCAACTAATTCAGATTCAAGAAATCAAAGTGAAATGGTTACCGAATCTGTAGTGATATCAAAGAGGCTAGATCGGCGGCGTCGACGGTTGAGATTGCTCCGGCGAAGAAAGTACTTCTGAGCATGACTAGCCACCTGTGTTGGAGTTCTTGTCTTAACGAAATTTCTAGATATTCCTCTCCAGTCTCCTCTCCCTACTTTCTGTAACCCTAACAAGAACAGCTTATGCTCTTCCTCCGTCCAAGGCACTCCTAATATTATCCAATTAAATTAAATAAAAAAAATCAACAACAAAATTGTAAATTCATGAGACTAAAACTTAAACAAAAAGAGATCTGAATCCAACCTCGCTTCCGCTCGCGACTCGCTCTAGAGTTCGGAACAGCGTCGTCAGCAGAGGCGTAACCAGCAGCCACCACGTCATCCTTCTTGTTGTTGTTGTTGTTGTTATCGTTACCGTTGTTTTCATGAGGTTGTTCATACTGAGACAAGTTATTCATACTCACACTCTTCCTCATGGAATCCACCACCACTCTCACGCCAAACAACATAATCTCGCCGCCGTCGGTGACGGAGGAGCCACTGGTATCCGACATCGTACGAGTTGATAAAATTTTATACTGTATAAAAGAAGTAGCCAGTATTCAAATTCCAAACTCTATTGTTCTTTATTTATATAATGCAGAGATAGTATGAACTTTTTTTCTAATCCCAAACCATGATGCCATAATACCATGCCCCAAAGTCTGATAAAAAAAAGTTTGATGTTACTTAAATCATATCACCAAGGAGATCTTTTAATGTTCTTAGTTTTTTGTTCAATATATATATAAATGACAACAATACAATCTAGGGGTGGAAAAAAAAAACCAAAAAATGACGAAACCAAACCCAAAATCGTTTTTTAAAAACCGTGGTTTCGGTTAGAAAAATAATTGAACCGGTTTCGCTGGTGTTGAGTTATGGAGAAGGTATCTTGGTGTTTGTGTTTTGCAAAATTTTCTTAAATTATTTTTATTTAAAAAGTTTTCAAACAAATTATCGGTCCGGTTACAACCAGTTTAAGCGTAAATCGGTTCGTTTTTTGTTTAACCAGCTTTTTCCACCCCTAAAATTATCATATCAAAGTAGAACGGACATAATTATAACCTGTGAAAGGATCATGATTCCTAAATGAATACAATATAATAACATTTATTATTCTTATATTTTAATATAAAAATTAATAAAGATGGTGCATGAATATGAATATGGAGAAGAAGAAAAAAAAATTTAATAGGAAAGAAACAATGTAATGAGAGTTTTAGAGAAAATGGATCAGAGAGTAAAGCAAGCAAGAAGAATCTATTTAACAACCACCTGGTTAACAAAAGTCCAAAATCCATATCCATTATGAAAAAACATTTTCAAAAGGAGAAGCATCTTTAAAGTCTATTACCAGGCATTTTCCTTTCCGTGTCAACTAAGCCAATCTCTTGAAATAGTATTTTATTAAAGAAACCCCCCAACAATTTCTAATTGAAAGTTTGTCTTCAGGATATCACACAACTTTTCTTGCAAAACCACTCAACGAATTACTTCATTACAGACTTTCAGTGCAGTCATGAGGATCTCTATGGGGTCCAGCTAGAATACTACAATCTCTCCATTTCAAGGAAAAGTAGATAGCCAAAGATTGGTTCTTAATAAAGCGTGTATTGAAATGGATATCTGGTCTTATAAAATAAGTGAACCCATAAAGAAAATTTTGCCTGGTTTGCTTTAATAAAGCAGGTTCCTCTAAGAGATTTATATAGTTATTAGTTGTATGCGTTTATTCATTATGTTGGAAGCAAAAATCATAGTTTAATCCAAACCCATTTGTGTGTTGCCAAGCAATTGCTCAACAGTTTTCGGAGACTAGAAAAGCTACAAGAAATGTTGAAGTCAATGTGTTCCTTTTTCTGTTTTTCAAATTGCCAGAAACTGCGTTTTGAAACTTTTGCTCATTTATTCATAGCACATAATCTGTCCCAAAGTATCTTAACTGTAGTTGCTATTTATTTACATAATAATCTTTAAATTGTTCCTGAATTGCATATAGGTTTTATCTGTAAAGGTAGCTTCAGTGCTTGGGGATTATTTCATTTATCTTTGTTTACGCATTCATGATGTTACTGCCGGTCTCACTCCCAAACAAAGCAACTCCAAGAAACCGAAAAAGGAATTTCGAAGACAATCTCAATTTTTTTCTATACACCATTTCCATTGGTACCACCCAAGAAAAAGAATTCAAACAGGCAAACAATGTTCAACCACACTTGAAGTTGCACAAGTTTTTCCACTTTTTTTTTTTTTTTTTTTCTGTCGCCTCTTATCGTCATAGTTCTAATTCAATTTGCTAACCTCAACCAAACTTACAGGGAGTTGGTTGGTTTAACAAAATTTCCTATAAAATCAATTGCTCCTTCAGTGCCGTCTTCAAACATATTTAGAAAATTGTTTAATTTATAGCTGAAAATGCACATAAGCAGCGTAGGCCCCCTTCCACCGCCCGCCATGCAAAGTGGAAGCTAACATAAACGTAAAGTAAACATTGATGATTAAACCACAATACCCCAATCTCAAACTCTCTTTGTTAACAAATACCCATCGGATGGAGGGGAGATTTTAGTCCAATTCATTTGGCAGTTCAAGGGGTTTGTAAATGCTCTCATCTGTTGTATTTGTAGATGGCAATAATCCCAGCAGATTTTTAATTGAATAATACTTTTTTATATTAAATTGAAGTGGATTCCGGTCAGAGCTCTTGAGTACACTTTATTCCTTGTTAGAATGAAATATATTTTGATTCTTTTGGTCCAAATATTTAATCTAAGAACTATATGTCAACGAAAATATCTGAAGCCTTATTATTAAATCTCAACCCTTTGTTGTAATCCTGACATGGTAGTGTTTTCCCGAGAAACCAACAGTGGTTTTTAAGATAGAAAATCTTAAATTTCTTGACTGTGTGAGGCAAGACAAACAAAACATGAGCTGGACATGGGATGGAGAAAGTTGGCTGAAATGGTAACGAGGAAAAAAAATAGACTTCATTGCAGTTGTATTGACTAGCCTGAGCTAAGTTGAATTTGCAGAAGGATTATGGTTTTGATGTTGTAAAATAAGAAAAATCAAAAGATAGGAAACTAGATAGAGCTGTATAATGGAGCAGTTCCACTATGATAACGATAAGGTTTATTGGGTCAAGCTGAGGCAATCAGAAATTGAATCCTCTTAATGAGATAGTATACACATTTGATAAAGAGATACTTGGGCATGGCCGAACAATAATGTCTTTCTTGTTAAGCCCTTTTATCTCTTTAGGTAAATTGGAGAGCATCGGAACTGGATAAGGTTCTTAAATCTGATTTAGCACCAATTAAAGCATAGCAGAGTACTGATCTAAAGCACCAAGATGCCTCATGGGTGGCCTTAGTTACAGTGTATTTAGGGACAGAAAGCCATAGGGTGGTTGGTGGATTCCCTCCATGGCTTACTCATGACGGCGATGTAAAACTAGTGACGTTGAGCAGTGACGAAAAAGTCAAAAGAAGCCATTACAAAGAAGAAAGCGGAAAAAGGGCTGTGTAGGGAGAATCTTGTTCCCCGGGACCAAGCAACATATTGCGCTTACACACCTCACTTAAATGCGCTTAACTGCAGCAGCATACCACAGAGAACTCGAATCAGTTTTACCTTAAACAAATTAGGAAAAAGGATCATGTGAATATATAGATATAATCCCAGTTTTCTCTTCCCTGTAAATTACGTTGATCGCCGAGTGTGCCGGTATCTGGAGGAAAGTTATGTGTATGCATATTATGCCATGTGCAATAAACACTTCAAGATATCTAAAGAGGATAGATTCTTCCCAGTGAGGTTTCAACCTTCAGAAAAGGATTTCATTTCCAATGAGAAAGGGATCCACATCCTCAGATTTGGTTGGTTGTCGGTTGTGAAAAAGAGTTAGCACAAATCTAGATGACCCCATTTACTGGACCACTCTATAAACCCCCTAAAATCCATTGCTTCAAAACCAAGTTTCATAAGCTTATTTATAGACCCTGTCCATCATTCAATCTTCAATCATCTCATTTTGTTCTAGGCGTGTAGTTTGTGTTATACTTTTTTAGAGTAGCCATGAGAGGTAAGGATAGAAGCAATTCTCTTCGTGATAATTCAATGAAGATGGTGGTCAATATCGTCAAACAGTCATCTTTTTCCATTGCCAACATGAGTCTTGGAGTTGCCAAACCTTCCACAACTGCCAAAGATCTTGGACTTAGGAAAGGCTCTATCGCGGGTGATAATGAACCGCTGCTTCCTCAGTTTCCGGGGAGCCAAAAGTCAGAAAAGCCATGGAACAGTCCAAAGCCTATTTTCTTGATGGAGCCAAGCGGAGAGGATAAGTCTTCATATGCGAATAAATTGCATGAAGAGAAATTCGCTAACTACATAATGAAGGTGCACCAGAAGAACCAAAGTTTTTCTGAGGCATCAAATCTTTCACAAGACATACTGCCACCTCCACCTCGCGCAGTGATGTAGCCAGTTATATCTTTGTTATGCATTTAAATTATGATTCCAGTTACCCTGTTTAGAATAAACCACTAAATAAAACAAAATATTTTGTAGTAATTTTTCTTTATTGTCGATTTTTGTTTTCAGAAGTGTACATATAATTAATTTCTGTATTTGGTTTTCTTTTATCCCTTGTTGCCTGGAGCTCATGGGGCAGGACATTATAAATGCTCTGTTTGTACTATATAATTTTTGTTGTCTCCTTCTATTTAAAGATAAATTTTCCATTGTGGATTAGTCTATGCTTAATCATAGAGATATGATACAGACATCATATCTTGATTGGGGATAACATTACAACCACTTGAAAGATTCCAATCCCTAAAATACTAATATCTCTGATAGAATTACTCTGTTTTCAGGAAATGCTTTCCTGTCAATTTAGATAAATCTCAAGAATCAGGGGAATCTATGATCGATCATGTAGGTCCTGGAAGAAGTAGAGAAGGAAGGGCAAGCAATCTTGGTCTTTGATAATATAAACAACCCCACGTGATTTCAATAATATCTAAATCAAAGACTATTGCAAAAGGATCTTTTATTACTGTTTATGAGGAAGTTTGTTGATAAAATTTTACTACTGTATAAAAGAAGTAGCCAGTATTCAAATTCCAAACTCTATTGTTCTTTATTTATATAATGCAGAGATAGTATGAACTTTTTTTCTAATCCCATAACCATGATGCCATAATACCATGCCCACAAAGTCTGATAAAAAAAAGGTTTGATGTTACTTACAATCTTATATCACCAAGGAGATCCTTTTAATGTTCTTAGTTTTTTGTTCAATATATATATAAATGACAACACATACATCTAGGGGTGGGAAAAAAAAAAAACCAAAAACTGGACTGAAACCAAACCCAAAATCCAGTTTTTTTAAAAACCAGTTCGGTTTCGGTTAGAAAAATAATTGAACCGGTTTCCGCTGGTGGTTGAGTATGGTAGAAGGTATCTTGTGTGTTGTGTTTTGCAAAACTCTGTTTTTAAATTATTTTTTATTTAAAAACTGGTTTTCCAAACCAAATTATCGGTCCGGTTTACAACCAGTTTAAGCTGTAAATCGGTTCGATTTTTTGCTTTAACCAGTTTTTTCCACCCCTAAAATTATCATATCAAAGTAGACCAGGACATAATCTATGAAACCTTGTGAAAGGATCATGATTCCATAAATGAATACAATATAATAACATTTATGATTCTTATATTTTTAATATAGAAAAATTAATAAAGATGGTGCATGAATATGAATATGGAGAAGAAGAAAAAAAATATTTAATAGGAAAGAAACAATGTAATGAGAGTTTTAGAAGAAATGGATTACAGAGAGTAAAGCAAGCAAGAAGAATCTTCATTTAACAACCACCTGGTTAACAAAAGTGCCAGATTGAATTACCTGGAATTTATACTCCATCATTATGCAAAAAACATTTTCAAAAGGAGACAGCATCTTTAAAGTCTATTACCAGGCATTTTCCTTTCTGTGTCAACTAAGCCAATCATCTTGAAATAGTATTTTATTAAAGAAAACCGCCCAACAAATTTCTAATTGAAAGTTTTGTCTTCAGGATATCACACAACTTTTTCTTGCAAAACCACTCAACGAATTACTTCATTACAGACTTTCAGTGCAGCTCCATGAGGATCTCTATGGGGTCCAGCTAGAATACTACAATCTCTCCATTTCAAGGAAAAGTAGATAGCCAAAGATTGGTTCTTTAATAAAGCGTGTATTGAAATGGATATCTGGTCTTATAAAATAAGTGAACCCCATAAAGAAAATTTTGCCTTGGCTTTGCTTTAATAAAGCAGGTTCCTCCTACGAGATTTTATATAGATTTGTATGCGTTTATTCATTTATTGCTTGGAAGCAAAAAAATTCATAGTTTAATCCAAACCCATTTCGTGTGTTGCCAAGCAATTGCTTCAACAGTTTTCGGAGACTAGGTAAAAGCTACAAGAAATGTTGAAGTCAATGTGTTCCTTCTCTTCTGTTTTTCAAATTGCCCAGAAACTGCGTTTTTGAAACTTTTTGCTCATTTTATTCATAGCAATAATCTGTCACCAAAGTATCTATAACTGTAGTTGCTATTTATTTACATAATAATCTTTAAATTGTTCCTGAATTGCATATAGGTTTTTATCTGCTAAATGGGTAGCTTCAGTAGCTTGGGGATTCATTTCATTTATCTTTGTTTACGCATTCATGATGTTACTGCCGGTCTCCCAAGTTGCGCTTTTGAGAAACAAAGCAACTCCAAGAAACCGAAAAAGGAATTTCGAAGACAATCCCAATTTTCTTTATCCACGCATCCATCACACCATTTCCATTGGTACCACCCAAGAAAAAGAATTCAAACAGGCAAACAATGTCTCAACCACACTTGAAGTTGCACACAGTTTTTCCACTTTTTTTCTTTTCTTTTTTTTCTGTCGCCTCTTATCGTCATAGTTCTAATTCAATTTGCTAACCTCAACCAAACTTACAGGGAGTTGGTTGGTTTAACAAAATTTCCTATCCAATGTAATTAAAATCAATTGCTCCTTCAGTGCCGTCTTCAAACATATTTAGAAAATTGTTTAATTCATATATAGCTGAAAATTGCACATAAGCAGCGTAGGCCCCCTTCCACCGCCCGCCATGCAAAGTGGAAGCTCAACATAAACGTAAAGTAAACATTGATGATTAAACCACAATACCCCAAATCTCAAACTCTCTTTGTTAACAAATACCCATCGGATGGGATGGGACTGATTTTAGTCCACATTCATTTGGCAGCCGCAATTTTGAGTGATTTGAATGACCACCACTCATGTTTTTCTTAACTCCTTTTCCTTTTGAACAGTAATAATATCGTAATGGAAAAATAAACAACTGTTTCTTAATTCGTGGTAAAATACAATTTTTCAGATAAGGAAGATTATGGCTATTGAACCAAGGAATTAACCTTACGATCAAGAATTTTTACTTTCTTTATTGATTTTTTGAGTTCTAACTATCTTGAAATTACCTGTGATTTACCTTAAAACATTAGATTTGTAAAATATTTAATAAACCCCAAAGATTAACTTAAAACATTAAATTTGTAAAGTATTTAATAAACCCCAAAGATTAACTGGGACAGGCATATATTCTGCAAGGCTCCAACCCAGTTCAAGACGGTCTAGGATTGGTTGATATGGGGGAGAGAATCCAAGCCCCAAAAGGCAAAGCCAAGTTTTGAAAATAAAATCGTTTCAACTGTAAGAATCCTTCTTTTCATTATTTTTTATTTTTATTAATCTTTCTTGAATACTCTTAACCTAAACACCAAATTCATGTGAATAATAATAATAAAGGTCTTGTCAACTGTGCTCAAAGCTCAGCTTCATGTAAATTGCTTTTCCACATAGCAAAAATTAGTCTAATACTACCCACTAGAAGCCGCTTGTATGGAGGAAGGCCCTTTCACCATAGAAATCATCGAAGTCACCCACCTGCAGGAGATAACAAGCCCTATAAAATTGACATGACAGCATCCTTTGCCTCTTTAATTAAAGACCAATCGAGCCATAGATGTAAACCCACCACACAAATGACAACTCACTTTGCTCTTTATATAAATCCAAAGATAAGGTATCCTCTGTGTGCCCCATACCATACCACCAGTCATTAAAAGGGTACATCTATCCAAATCCATTAATGAGGACCATATTCAATACCACATTCATTCCCAAAATTCAATCACATAAAAAAGAGAGAAGATAAAAAAATGCTTCCCTACCACTAACATCCAACTTGATATTTTCCTTCATAAAGTGATCAACACCACTAGATGTCAGACAACAGATCTACCAAGATCATAATGAAAGGAGAATATAAGGTTTATCATCAGTTATATTAATTATACTGGACAAACAGACAAATTAGCAAGAATTAAAGATAATTCCATCATAAAACCAACAACACAGCAACAGGAAATCATAGTCTTTTTCATGCTCTGTACAACAACAAAGGATCATTAACAGTCACCTAATTATCTTATCATCATCTCCCTCTAATTATCCACCTTTCCTTCAACTCTTATTTCCCTTCTCAAGCAACACTGATCATGTTATTGCCATCCCCATTATTTAAGGTGGGCATCACCTGAAAAGCTGAATGCCTTGATGATGAAGATTCCCTTTGACCCGACGGCAAGGACAGCTTAAGGGACAATGGCGATGGATCCATCATTAGATTCAAATTCAAGTTAAGATCGGACATTTTTACAGCTTGAGGAGCTGGAACCACAGGAATTGGGCGGACGAGATTTGTCCCCATTATGATTGATTGATTGAGTTGTCCTAATGTCAGATTTTCCATTGGATTCTCAGTCGTTACCGGTAAAGCTACAGGCACAGGACGCATCACAGCAAAGTTGTTTGTTTCAAGCTGCTGCAGAGTCGCCGATGTATTGTTGTCTAGCTGATCAACTTGCTCATCCTCTATTGGAATATCCGCCACCTGAAAGAGTTCAACCCACAAAATCTTAACTTTGTTAGGTTTATGATCTATACTTTTTACAAGTTTGACATGAGATCCAAGAAAAAAAAAATATTTTTCTCATTGTTTGAATTGATTGATTTGAGTCAACTTATTCAGATTCAACTTCATTTTATTATAGTTTCTCAATGTTTGAATTGATTGATTTAAGTCAACTAATTCAGATTCAAGAAATCAAAGTGAAATGGTTACCGAATCTGTAGTGATATCAAAGAGGCTAGATCGGCGGCGTCGACGGTTGAGATTGCTCCGGCGAAGAAAGTACTTCTGAGCATGACTAGCCACCTGTGTTGGAGTTCTTGTCTTAACGAAATTTCTAGATATTCCTCTCCAGTCTCCTCTCCCTACTTTCTGTAACCCTAACAAGAACAGCTTATGCTCTTCCTCCGTCCAAGGCACTCCTAATATTATCCAATTAAATTAAATAAAAAAAATCAACAACAAAATTGTAAATTCATGAGACTAAAACTTAAACAAACAGAGATCTGAATCCAACCTCGCTTCCGCTCGCGACTCGCTCTAGAGTTCGGAACAGCGTCGTCAGCAGAGGCGTAACCAGCAGCCACCACGTCATCCTTCTTGTTGTTGTTGTTGTTGTTATCGTTACCGTTGTTTTCATGAGGTTGTTCATACTGAGACAAGTTATTCATACTCACACTCTTCCTCATGGAATCCACCACCACTCTCACGCCAAACAACATAATCTCGCCGCCGTCGGTGACGGAGGAGCCACTGGTATCCGACATCGTACGATGAGAAAGAAGAAAATAAAACAGCAAGTTGAAGAAAAAGAAATGAGTAAGTTAATGTAGACTGTGATATGAAGAGCTGGAACTTATATTTATAGAACGGGATGACTGATGTGGAATTGACAACTGGTAGCATGTGTGTACGGTTCCCACGTGGCATTTATTGGTTCGTCTATTTGGCTTAGTTGTGTGATGTCTACTGTATATTTATCGGCTCAAATTTTTTTTTTTTTATTAATTTATTTATTTCTCGTACTCCTCTACCATCTAATTATTTGATGAAACAAATTTGAATAGCACGAAAAATGTAAAGATAAATTGAATGTTCACGTTTTGGTTTAACTAATCACCCACCATTTATGTATTAATAATAAGAATTTCACGTTTAAATTAGGCTAATCTGACAGCAGCTTTGCATTATGTCGGCATATAATTGAGCTTGCATGGCCACTAGTGAAAGCACAAGTAAAAGCTAACAAAAATGATAATTGATGAAATGGGTTTTTTCTCATAAAGAGCAAACTACAAGTTCTCACCGAGGTTTAGCAAAATGGCAAATTTTTTGATTTTATATATCTAAATTTTCACTCTTAAATAACATAAAATTATTAAATACGGTTAAAAGGTAAAATTGATATTCAAAATCTTATATCTCAATCAACCAAAATCGCATTAGTTAGGTACAATTCGATAACTAGACCTCTACATGATTCAAACTTCATCACTCTCCTTAACCACATCAAACCCAAACCTAAACCCATACCCTGAAATCAAAACACCTTAGATCCAAAAGCTAAAACAATTCAAGAATACTACGTGCGACTGTCGTCTCAAGCCAATCTGATCTGATTTTGACGTCGTCGGACACCCCCAACACTACCAAACAGTTCTCTTAACCTACACACCAAAACCTTCATCCCCACCCAGAAACACCCGTCAATTGTCGGTCGCCGCTCATCTAGGGTAGGATGCTTCAAGCCAATTTCCATTCAATTCGACACCGAAAATCAACTCCCAACACCACCATTCACCTCACCAACTTCCACTCGCCAAATCCCTTATCATCCCCACCAAGATCTCTCATCAATCGCCAATCATCGCTCATCTAAAGTTTGCGCGTTTCAAGTTGATTTCGATCGATTTTGGCACCAAAAATCAACCCTAACACCACCATTCACCTCATTGGCTCCACTAACAAAACCCATATAGTCCTACTAAGATCAACTATCATCGCAGTGCCGCTCATCTAGGTTCACGTGCTTCAAGCCAATTTCAGCATTGAAAATCAACCTCGACAACACCATTCACTCACATGCATCCCCCTACCAAAACCCTCATATCCTAGACCATGATTGACTATCGGTCGCCATCCACTACTCTCGAACAATTCTGCGCAACAGTGTGATTGGGTTGATCGAGTCTTTTTTGGAGTTCATTTGAAAGGAGATTGATTGTGTTTGGAGTTTATTTGTATTGTTGATTGATTGGGATTTTCGGCGGCCTTTCTCACCATAATTTTTGGCTAGCGATAATACATGTGAAGATAGAGAGAGTGAAGAGAATTTGAGATGAGTTATTTTGAAATCAAAAGTTAAAGGTTTAAGGGTAGTTTGTAAAAACTTTTTATACTATGTCAAACCTAAAAATTAACTAATTAGAACCTAAAATCAAAAGATATATTAAGGGTGAAAATATGAAATAAAAGATTGAAACTAGCCATTTCGCTCATCCTTATGTGGGAACATGTCATTTACTCTCTCATAAATAAATGAGAAGCACATGATAGTGCGCGCAACCTTTCTGAGAAAAATAATATCTTATCCTATCTCTTACTTTTTATTGTTGTGAGTTTAGTCAACCCAGCTTGTCCAATCAATTTGACTTAAAAAATTAACTTAATCATGTGAATAAGTACTTCGTGTTTATATTAATTACACGTCTATTCGAATCAACAAAAGCTTGACTTGAGTTTAATTAGTTTATTATTCTTAAGGAATCAAACTAACCTCCTCCTTTATGAAAAGTTTTTTTAACTCAACGTGCGGTTCATTACATTTACAGAAAAACTGGTTTATCCCCTAATTACATGTCATGTTATAAAATGACTGCAAATATATAATTAAAAAATGAAAGATGAGAAGAGAGAGAATTAAGTCTTGAATGGGTCCTTTTGTTTAATCACTTTCATGGTGGGGTGCATCTGGGAGAATAAGCCAAGATAAGGTTTGTGGGTGCCACCTCTTCTCTCTTTCCTTACCCATTTTGACCTAACATTTTATCACAAGATGCTTCACATACTCGTTCTCTGCAACTTGGTGTCTCTGTCAAACTGATAAAGCTACCTAATTAATAAAAGATGGGTGAATACTAATTGAGCTTTCTGACACACAAAGGGATTATCGACCTTTTTGTATTCAACAGATGCAGGTTTTCTCTGTTCATAAACTTTTGCTTTGGCATTGTGGCGTGTGATTTGAATTCTCTTTTTCGTATCCAATGAATCCAGAATATCTACTAAGTTATTTCCTTGGTGTTAAAGTAATTCATCTATCCCTACACTTGGGAAACGAAAGATCCAACCTAATGATATTTCAAAACGAATTTTACTGTTTTGAGGATAAGATTTGAATGATGAATAAGTTGAACTCCCATATTGAAACCAAAATTGAAGGATAGATCTGTTTATGTATGTGCTTTTTGCTCTGTTAAATGCACAAAGGCTTCCAGTAGTTATAACCAGATCACATCACATTACCAAAAGAAATGGAAGAGAAGCATTATCAGTGCACCCAACCCAAGTGGAGCAGGACTCGTGCAAGGTGCTGAATAAGAAAACAAAACACTAAAATATGTGAAGTGGGTAAACATAATTGTTCAAAAATCTTTGCTAAATATGTTAAAATCTTATCTCTGTTTATCTCAAAGGCATGGTTTCCAGTTTTGTGTAATATGACTTCTTCATTAGTGGTCCATGGCTTTGTAGGTTTTCTCCCATTTTGGTTGACAAGAAATATTTCATTTTGATTTTGTTTCAGTGCACAGCCCCACATCAAACCAAGAATTTTTTATTCTCTTTCATGTGCTTGCAATTCTAAGCCTCTCAACATCACTGTCAAAAAGATTGCATTGAGACTAGATGAAGATCCTACTTCAGCAACAATTTGACACCTCTGACTAAGAAAGGTTTGGACACCATTACAACACTCACATCTGTGTGATGGAGCATATATCTCTAGTACAAATAATAAATATATAGCTTATAATTGCTTTCAGATATATTTATTAAATCATCATAAACCAATTATCAATTACCACTTGGGTTAGTAAAAAAAGGTTTGTAAAATTTGTTTGTCAGCGTAATATTGTCTTAGTACAAAATTTTGTCGTTGAATTAAAATTAAGAACATTGCCATGGAAACCTGTACACCTAAATTGAAGTACATGATATGTGAACAATGAGCTTTCTCTTTTCTGATTAGTCCTAAAATTTCCAAACCTTTCATCCCAGATTTTACATCACCCCTTTCATCATCCAAGCTCTCCTTGCTTTAAATTTGACCAGTAAACAATAATGCCCTGAGCTTCAACACTCTGCAATTTCACCTGCTTCTGGCACTGCATGAGCTGATATCAAACTTGTCACGAGCATAATTTTTTTCCTCCATGCAAACATCAAACGGTATAACAACATTCTTATACTCAACTGTTCCCTTTCTTTCAACTGTAAGTGGGAGACAGAGATCTTCCGAGCATTGAAAACTGATGAATGGATTTTGTATATCTATTTATACTGTGCTTGTCATAAGCTCTGTTCTCGTATTTCTTGTTTCAGAAGCAGAAGTATCATGTTGATCATTCTTTACATCTGTTGCAGATGTTTGTGTTCTGGGTGGAGAAAAGGGTGAGTTACTTAAAGTAATTATGTTATTCTTCGTAGACCCATTTGAAGATGATTCTATGCCTGTCAGAATTCGCTTGAGTTGAGACCGCTGGCAGATAATTCTTCCTTTATTCCATCCTGGGAAATTAAATAAAGGTGATACATCCTGCAGGAATGTGTAAGCAGCCTTCGCTATTGGATAATCTTGTGTGATTGAATTTCTCTCCATGTGTCCCCGTCTGATCAACAGAAGGTAGATCATCATTATAGAAAACTTAAAAATCATACAATTATGTCAAGTCTAATGAATTGTCAGCATATTGCAAAAGATACAATGGTCTGTATCCCTTTAAGGACATACTTGACTTGGAATTATAGGCTAAACCCCTAGTATTTTATACAGTGAAGTTAACATTTGCATCCCAACTCAACCATCTTCTAACCTAACAGGTTTCAACAACATGGGTCTACACCAAGTTCACTAATCACACAAGCAGTTCAGAAATTAGGCATATAGAATTTCCGCTGAGCTTAATCCCAATTAGTCAGCTTTCTGACCAAACAGGGGTGAATAATATAGGTCCATGTATCAAGCTGCAAATTTGAGTGGCCAGCCTATTGCACAACTGTCCAATTTGATTTTCAGGTAAGGTTCAATATTTGGCCTTTTGAGCTGGATTGGGTTTTACCATAGCATGGTCCACAGAGTCTGGCCCAGCACATGTTATGTAATATATCACAAATACCCTTAGGTCCAACCTTGGTTCTTTTATTGCACACATATAATTAGATATGCTACATGAAGAGGCAAAGGTACCTAAGACTGTTCATCCAAGAAAGAAGAAGAACAATGAGTATAGAGCAGCAGTTCGGACAACTGATGTGATAAGAAGTTAACGATGACAAAAGAGGCTGAAAAGACCATGAGTTAAGAAGTTATAAATTCAGAGATGACATGGCCCAAACATAACTAGACAACAAAGAAAAGGTTACAGGAACTCTCAACTGTTGTCTGGCAGAGTTGGGCTGGGCAAACATGACTCAGACAACCCAATCCAGTATTCTCTCCCTCAAAGAGGATAAAACAGAAATCATGATAGCTCTGAGGAAAAAACTACTTACACTACAACAACAGTTGCAAGTTGAGGAAGATCTTCGCCACTTGTGAACATCTCATACATATTGTTGAGCCAAACTGATATTGCTGTATATGCACTGCCTTCCCACATTCTGTAAAACAATCAACTTATAGATTAAAAGAAAATTACTATAAAATAAAAAATAAAAAAAAATTACTTGAGAAAGTAATTTTTCATGGTACCTGTGGATATCCACAGACCAAACAAGTCTGTTATTACGAAAAAGTTCAGGGAAAAGACCCCTCTTTGTGGCTTCATGAAGCACTCTTGCAGCCCGTTCTCTCTGGCCAAGCCACCAAAGTGCTTCCAAAAGTGCATTGTAGAACCTCATTCCCAAACCGCAACCTTCAGAGTTAAGTTTGTCAAAGACATACTCTACCATCTGCCAGTTAGACTCATCATCATATTCTCCCTTGATCATCTTCCCAGTTACTTGGTGGATATTTGACACTCTATTTGTGTACATCTCATCTAGTAATTCATAGGCATCGTCCCACCTGAATTAACGAGCTAAAGGGATCAGATATATTGCCAAAAAGGAAATAGGCGTAAACAGCTTATATCACATTTATAAATTACATGAATTAATTATAATGTCACAAGTTAATAAAAACTAAAACACACTACTTCTGCTTCTCTGGCATTTACAAATTAATTACAGTTGGCCAAGCTCAAAGATGTTATATGCAAATCAATAATTATTTAGCAGATATTCGTTTGCCAAATAGCCCTTACATCTCCCTTTATCATATAACTTTTTTCCAAACTTTAAGCATCACATCCATATGCAATATACATAGTTAAGTGATTTCTATAACTCAAATTTGGTGCACTTCAAGGCAATTTATCAAGATATAAGGACTTTCGTTAGCACTGACAGCCAAAACTTGAACAAAGATAGCTTATCTAAATCAGCAAGAAGTTGCATAAATTAAAGACCTACTGAATATGTATCAAGGCACAGAGAAGACAATATTAAGCAGTTAACGGAAAGTTTAAATTTCACATCCTGACGCCTAAAAAACTTCAAGTAAATTATTGGTATCTTTTGTGCAGTAGCACCACAATATTTACCGATCATGTAATGTTTCATAAAACATATCACAGGACGTAATACTCTTATAAGTTAACTTTCATGAAAGCATAGCATAGTAGCAAGCACATTGTTTTCTCATGCAACCTCACACAAAAAAGACTTCCAAATACTATTTCATTAATAAAAAGCTCAAAAGGATTAAGTTGACAACTTTTTAATCCTTTATGAGAAACAATAATCTGTGCTTGCCAAGCATACATTTCAACCACCAACCATATTCATTTTTATAATAAGTTTGAAAAGAAAGTATATAAATTAAATGTCTCAAATGTCATTAAGAAAAGAATTTGTCATGCAAAATGCGAGTTCATGGTTTTTGTTCACATAGACTTGTCCTTAGATTTTAACAACTTACTAAACTTCTAGATGAACAAGGTGTTAATATTGTATTCTATGATGAAATAAAATAACTTATATCTAAAATATCCACTATATAACAGGATCCCTAGTGTTCAAGTTCTTCACACATTCATGATCTTGAAAGAGAATAAATGCAATTATTGAGACATCTAACCCTTCATGAATGAATAAACCGAGTGAACACCAACCTGTTACTCTTTGCATAAACAGCCAGCATCATACAGTAGCACATAACATTGGGAAATATTCCGAAAGCTTTAATTTCCTGGAATTGTTCCTTACTCTCATCAACAAGGCCTGCGAAGCAGTAAACACTTAAAACTGCCTCAAGGGTCCTCTCATCAGGATCACATCTCACCTTTTCCATCTCAACATATGCCTTTATAGCTTCCTCAAACTGGCCTCCTTGCCTAAAAGATTCAATCACAGCATTGAAGGAATCCCGATTCCTTGAAACACCAGCCTCACCCATTCTTGACAAAATTGCCTCACACTCTTTGTACAGTCCACCTCTTGCAAAGGTATGCAGCACTGAGTTGAAAGTTTCAACAGTTGGGCTGCTCTGCATTTCATTCATTGTGTTAAAAGCAACAAGCGCTTCCTCATACAATGCAGCCTGTCCATATGCTTCAATAACACCAGTGTATGCCTTGGAACTTGGTACTATCCCTCTCTCATTCATGTAAAGTAAAATCTTCTTGACATCCTCATGTAGGCCTCCCTTCCCACAAGCAAAAATCAAACCCTCGTAAGTCTCCATATTCGGCTCAACATTCTCCTCTGCCATATCTTGAAACAAAGTTACCACCTCCTTAAAATACCCACCTTCTCCAAAAACCTGTATCAAAATATTATAAGTAGCTGCATTTGGCTCTGTATTACTCGCTTTCATCTCAAGGAAAAGCTCTCTCACATCATCATACCTCCCATTCCTCCCATACAAATTCAACAAAATACTATAAGTTGCAGCATTTGCAACACACCCTGCTGCCTGCATCTGCCTAAACACTCCCATGGCCTCCTTTATCGACCCCATTTTCGCATGCGCCTCCAATAACACATTATACGATGTTACATCCGGTAAATTCCCTCCTACCTCCATCTGCCCAAGGAGCTCCGAAACCTTTTCTAGTTTCCCCAATTTCCCAAACGTCTCAACGAGATAACTATATGTCGTTAAATCAGGCAATACCCCACCTTCATTCATTGTCCTGAAAACCATCTCCGCCTCATCACCTAAACCTCTAGCACCACAAGCACTTAACAATGTATTATAAGTCACAATATCAGGTTGTATCCCTTCATGTCTCATTTCCGCAAATAATCCTAATAAACCCTCCCAATCTAATCCTCCCCTCGCACAAGCATTGATCACAGTATTATAAGTCAAAATATTAGGCAAAATCTTTTCTCTTTTCATTCTCTCTAAGAGTTCAAGAGATGTTTCATACTGACCGTGACGCCCGTACGCATTAATCAAAGCTGTGTAAGAGAAAACACTTCGCGGCACGCCTTGACTGGGCATTTCCTCGAAAATCTCAGCCGATTTCTCGAGCAAATTCTCGCGCCCTAACAAACTTATCATTATCGTGTATATTTGTTCGTTCGGTTTGCACCAGATCTGTCTCTGCATATATTTAAATAAACGAAGCGAGCGTTGCCAGTCGCCGCGTTGAGCGAATTCCTTGAAGACCAAAGCGAAGTCGTTCAAGGAAAGCTTGTTTTTGAATAAATCGAGGCATCGCGCGATACTGCCACGCGGCGGGAGGGAGCTAAGCTTGTTGATTAGGGTTTCAACGTCGTAGCTATACTTTCCTTTCTGGACGACGACAGAGGGATTGCCGAGGACCAACTCTTTCGGCTTGGCTCGGACTTTCACGGCGAGGGAAGAGAATCCCCGGTCTCCAACGAGGAATATCCGGTGTCCGTATAAGAGTTGTTTGTCACCGGAGAGGAATCTCCGTTGAATGGGGAAATTGAATTGGTAAGGCTTCAAATCTGGTTTCAGAAGTGAAGGATTGGGTATCGAGAGGGTCATCTTGGTGAAATAACTTGCATGGGCTTCGAGAAAATAAAGGAAATGAACTTTTGGGGTGGACTGTTGAGATTTTCTAGCGAATTTTAACGGGAAAGTTACAGGGAAGAAGGGGGTTGGGTTTAAGTGTTAGAACAAGCTCTTGAAGAAAGACACGTGGAGTTTTTGTGGATAACAGGAAAAGGGATATTGGAGGAGGTTTAAGAACCCTGATCCAGTACCCAAATCCGAAGGTTTGACCCGATATTAAGCTAGTTTTTGGCGGTAAATGATTTTTAAACGACAGAGTGACTAAAATGTTTATGATAATAGCAATTATAATTTTTTGTTTATATATAAAGTAACATAAATATAAAATCCTTCAATAATTGACTTGATTTATTTCAAGTTAAAACCAATGGCACCCTTTTATTTTACTATATTTTGAAATCAACAAGTAATATATCTCAAAGAATAATGATATTTATAAGCAAAATAAATTATGTGTATATAAATTTAAAATTGAAATCTTATATTATATCCAACTAATATGATAATTGATTTGATAAGTTAAGTCATTTATCTCATTATATTTTAAATAACAACATATTATTAAATTAAATATCATCTGTAAATATAATATTATTGAAAGAAACGTAACTTATAACCTTTTATCTTTAATATTTGTGAAAACACATAAGTGCCATTTAATAAGAATTAGGAATTAGTTTGAGTAATAGTTTTTTTTGGATAAATAGTTTAAGTAATAGTTGTGTATGAAGAATTTGACTCTTCATTATTTATTATTATTATTCTTTTAATATTAAGTATCTAAATATTATAATCCCAAACTATCAATAATATATTCTTAAATCACCACTGGGTGATGGCACAATGGTATGCGAGTAAAAAGAAGTTTTATAAATTTTTGAATTCAAGTCTTCTTAAACACTAATAGAGATGGGTACTGGACTCTTATTTAACTGTTTCTTCCAGAGTCCTGAAGAATTAGTTGAAATACACATAAATTGTCAGACACCTCGGTGATTAAAAAAAATATTGTTATATATTATATAAATACTATATTATAATTTGGGTCACTATTGAGGGATTTGCCATTTTTATTTTATTTTATTTTATGATTACAATATATTTTGAAATCAATTAGGGGATATAATCTTGAAAATTAATTCCCCATAATTTACATATCTAATAAACCCTCAACAAAATCCAAAGATTAATTAATTAATAGAAAATTAATCTTTTTCTTTTTTGATAATTTATAGTTAGCTGTTATGACATTTGAGAGCGCATTCTGTTAAAACAGTGACGAGGTTGACAACTCAAAAAACCTAAACAACTCTTGTTAAGATTCTCAAAACCCAACCACCTTTTTCACATAAACGGCCTAATCTTCTGTTCGCTACCCACCCCTAGGCCGCAATCACCACTGCCCAACTGTCACACTTCACTTTTCTCAATGCACCTCTTCCCAAAATCACAATATCTTTTTGCCACGTGTCATAAATTCCAGTGTACGCATCAGCTTCACTCCACTACGCGAGCCCCCGCCTTTTGCCTCGCGCCATAAAACCGAACGGAGTTAACGGTTTGTCTTCTCACGGGGAGTCTTGAGTTTGATGAACTAACGAGGGTATTTTGGTAAAATGGACTGAATTTTCAGTCGTAACAGACAGCTGCTAAGGGAAAGCGAAAATAAAACAAAACCATCTCCCTTGTTTCTGTTGTCTAAGCTTTGGTTGAAAGCGAAACGGCAAAACATCACTGTGTTATGCATTTCACTGACCTTAGATAATGTCCGATTCTGAGGTAAATTTTTTCTTTTAAACCCTTTTGTGAACATCTCACTGACTACTAGCGCATCAGTTTGATATTTTGCGGTTTTCTTTTTCTTTGGTGGGGTTTGGGGTTCAGGGTTGATCCTGATTTGTGTGTGTAGTTAAGTTATGTGTTTTAAAGAGTGTTTTTTTTTTAGGGTTTTGTCTGATTTTGACTATAATATTTGGTGTGTGTTGGTTTTGTGGTAGCATAAACTGATGGCCTTGAAGAAGGCGTATGCGGATATAATTTTAAACACGGCGAAAGAGGCGGGGGCGAGGATAATGGTGTCGGAGAGGAAAGCGATGAGGTATCAGAGGGAGCTGTTTTCGGCCAAAGAAGACTCGTTGCGTATGCTGCTTAGGCTTAAGCAAATGTTGGATACTAAGGTATTCTGGTTTTTTTTTTTTTTTTTTTTTTTTGTCTCCAATGGGATTGTATTAATCTTGTTTTGCTGTTTTGGTGTTCGTGGGAGTTGATGAAGGGTTCCATCTGTTTGGTGGTTGCGTGTTGTTATGTGGGTTTGGTGTTAATTGTTGTTTGGTGATGGAACTTCTAATTTAATTCGTTTAATTGATTCATTTTATTGGGGTGTTGCTGTGTTATCTTATTTTTTTAATTTGGCTTGTCTTGCTGGTGTGTCTCTTATGATTGATAATCTGTTGTGTTGTTTTTGCTTTACATTGTAGAGAGTATTTCATTGTATATGGTTTCTTTTTCTTTCCATTTTTTGCAAAAAAATAAATCCCAGGCATGCGGTGAATCGGATACAATGTGTGACATTGAGGTTTTCACTTTTCCGTTAATGATTGTTTCCATAGGCAGTCTTATATTGGAGCATGGTTTTTCTATTCTTTTTGTCAGTTAATGATGGATTCTATTGGTTTATATTGTATTTTAATAATGGTGATGGCATGTATAATGTCTTATACCCTTTTCATTGTCCTATTGCTGGAATTTTCCTGGAGAGAATGTTAAAATGATATTCCAATTCTGTTATTACAGGAGTTTTAATCATCTTAAAATCATATCATTGTGTAAATTTTCTATCTTCATTCACCAAAAATTATCCTGTTAGAGTTTCGTTGTGTTCATCAAATAGTTATTCTCTTATTTCTTATATTTTGGTCTTCACCCTGCGTGTGCTTGTATTTGGAAGGAATTCAGGTGGGATTGGGGATAAGCCGTATTATAAAAGTTGTCTAGATAGCACTGTTATTCATTCTAATATTAGAGCGATATTTATATGTCTTTCTTGTCTGATTACTTTTAGAAACTGAAGAACAGAGGCAGTTTGGTTCCTTCTTTTTTCTTTTCTCCTATGGTTCTATCTTGTTTCATTCTTATTGCCTAATATATTATCTCAACTACATATTTTTAAGTTGCTTGCTTGAAAGAGCATTTCTGCAGTCTCAACCTTGACTCAAGACTGAATTGACAGAAAACAAAAAGTGGGTGCATGGCTTATTGCAAATTTCTCTATGTTCGGCTACAATTACTTTGTTATGTGCTTTGACATTGTTATATTATCTATTGTCCCATTTATATGTTTTCAGAGAATATTTTGTGTTGCCACATGGTCTAAAGTGGTAAAATGGATTACTGATTCTTGAGATAGCAGGAAGAACGGGGAAAGAGGCTTATTGAGTTGGGTTGAATTAAGCAACATAGTGAGGTCATTGGAGGCCAATCTTCCGTTTGATAGTTTCAGCCCATTTTGCGCTCTCTATTTTGAACTCTTGCTTATGTTTTCAGCTTGTGTAAGACAGCTAATAGAATTAAACTAATGGTGCATTAATTATAGGTTAATGAAGCACAGGTAGCAGCCTTGTGTCAACAAAGAAAGATAGACGAACTTGAAGCACAACTTGGTGAAGCAGAAGATATAGTAAAAGAGCTTAGAACAGAGTTGAGAGAAGCACAAGATGAATTGGAGAGGGCAACAAATAATCAAATGCGGCTTTTGGATGAACAAAATTCCTATGGTGATGTTGCTACTATGATGACAGCATCACTAGACAACAGACTCAATACTTCTGAGACTGTGGTGTCTTCTCTACCTGATGCAATATCTGAATTGGTTGTGACTTCTGATGTGAGGAATTCACCTTTGAAGATGACATTTGAGGGGAACCAATGTTATGGTGAAAACGGTTCTCATAAAGATAATTGTTTTTTTTGCAACTCTGACTTTGCCTCTATAGTTATGAGAAGAAAAGAGCCTAAGCTTTACAGGAATGGGTGCACTCAGAGAATTCATGCATTTGAAAGGAACCTCTTAGATGGAAATTTGTCTCTTCCTGGGCAAGTAGATGATGTAAAAAATGGAACCTCTATTGTAGAAGATGAAGATGTGTGCAAAAACCTTGACACTGGGCCTGATAAAATGTATGGAGTAGAGAATGATCCAGATGAATTCAAAATGATGGAGGGAAATAGCAACTGCATTTCAGTTCATGCTTTGAAGTCCTTTTGCTGGAAGAGAAAGAGAGCTGCTAGATATAAGAAAAGAAAAGGTTTCTTTTGGAATTTTCCAGATGAGATCGTAGAAACAACACAAGAAAATGATCTTTCCTGCCCCAGGAGTTTCCCTGCTGCAGTTGGTAAAGGTGTCCAACTTGAGGATTCTAAGATATTTGAATCTAAAGCTGAGAAGGATTTGGAATCTCTGTCGACCCTGCAATTACTGTCAGATAATACTAAGACGATTCTTCAGTCAGGATGTGCAGAAGTTATTGAAAGTGATTTAGAGTTTCGCAATGCTTGTACTGTTCAAACCCTAGCAAACAGTGATGACTTGTTGATAGATACATTAGAGTTGGCAAGACAGGAATGTGGATCTGTAGAGAGTTCTGAGGTTCCCGCTTGCAGTACAGATGTTCAAGCTGTTAATATGTCTTCAGTAAATACAGATCTTAAAGTGTCTAATTTAACTGAAAGGATTCCTACTCAACCTTTAAATGCTAAATTTCTCAAGTACACATTCCAAAGGAAGCGGAAGAAGGAGTCTTTGAGTGGTTATGATGGGAATTCTTCTGCTGAAGAAAGCATTGTGAAGACAAAGATGGGGGAGAAGCAAAATGGTTCTTTGGAGTCACAGAAGCCAACTGAATCATCTCGAGATAGTCGACGACTAGCGCAAGTTGCTCGTCAGGTTGGCTATATGTTTATTCATGTTTCTGCATTGTGTTTGTATGCATGTATTTGGAGTATTTTTTCATGTGAGTACTCATCTAGAAATGATAATATCTTTAACAGTTCTGGGGCTGTGATGAACTGTGGCTCAACTGGGATATTAGCTAGTATTTTTTTTTTCTTTTTTCTGAATATACTAATGCCTTTGTTTAATAATCAATTTGTGAATGTCATCTGAATTGCTGATGATGGATCATAGATTTATTTAATTCACATGTTTGCTTGAGGCTTCCAATAACGTGCCATTAGTACAGTCATAAGTTCTGATCGATATCTGATAAGTAATATTCTTGTAGATCCAAAATCTCTCTTTCCATTTTCCCTTTATTTCTTAAATTTCTGGAAAAATAGGCTGATTTATCCATTTTATTACCAGCAAAAACATCAAAATGGTAAGTCTGAGCTGTCAAAAGCAAGTGCATTGTTGAGCCTTGAGAATGGTTGCTTCGTTTCTTGTCAGCGTATTCATGCTTCATCTCTATATCTTGCATTCCTTTTCTATCCACTTTTCTTTTTGTGTGTGTCAAGGCGGGTGTCGTATTTTAGTAATTGAGGATTGTTCTCATCAGGTTTAAGTTGTGTCGCAGTTTTGCTTGACTCACATGAAGCAGGTGGATGATGAGAGAGAACTTCTGCTTTTTGAAGCATTTCTTTTTCAATATCCATTAGTAATAACAGGAAAACATGCAGAAAAGTACATGTTTGCTATTGACTTTGGACTGTCTCATCCGAAAACAAACTTCTATTCTATGTGGCTTTTGATTATTCCACTGAAACTATATTTGAAGTTCCTTGCCTATAGAATTAACATCTTCTGATGACCTGGTCGCCTTTTTTTGTCCTAATCATGATATTATATATGGCTAAGTTGCTTGACAATTATTATGTTTTCTTATCATGTTACATATCGTTTAGAATTAATCACTAAATTTCTCTTTCGCAGCTTATATCTCTGTCCGAGAAGAAGTGCTGTATTCGCCTGAATGGAGCACAAAATTGACCCCTGACCCTCTTCAATGTAGCTCAGAAGATGGTTTTTTGTGAAACAATCCTGATGAGCAGGCTGCAGATTATCAACAAGGGAGAGCTATGTTCCCAACTTTATAATATATAGACATTATATTATCATCAAGAAATCATAATTGTTGTACTTCTCTAATGGTGCATTATATTATATTTAAGTAGTCAAATGAAACTATTTGAGGCATTTCCATGAAAGCGATTATTAAAATTGTTACTTGGTATGTTCTAGTATCCAGATAATCCATGACTGCTGCTTAACTCTCAATTTCTTGATTCTGAGATCAAGTCGCTAGGTCCTGGAATTTTATGCCATAACATGAATTGAGAACTTGCATATCCTCAAATGCTACCAGTTTGTTATTTTCAGTTGCTTGCACTAGCAAATGACTCAATTCATAACTGAATTTGCCGACCAAAAGATGAGCAGAATAGCGTTTACAACCTGTTTTCAAAATCATTTGTAATTGGTTTGAGGAAATTGTATTGAAAATAAGTTTTGTGTAAGGGTATATATTAGACAATGTTTACTTTTTTCAATGTATTTTATATATAAAAAAACTAATTTCTAATACAATGATACAATAAACTTGAGAGGGGTAATTGTGTTTTTATATAAGATCTTGGTGTTAAAATTTGAGGCAAAGAAAAGAGACGTGAGGAAATTATTAACTCCTTAATTCTGATATTTTTGCTTCATAAGACTGAAAGAAATGAATCAAAAAATATAATTTTTGTATACAGAAAGTATAACCAATTGAGAAATAAATAAATTAACTATTTTTGGGTGATCAAGTTGTTTGATAGGAACTCTTGAGTGTATTACTCAAGAGATTCTGAGTTCGAGTTTCTCCACGGTCCCTAATAGAGGTAGCCATTAAAACTCTTATCCAGTCTGTAGTTTCAGAGTCTGGAGGATTAATTAGGATCCCAAAAAATTAATTGAAGTATAAGTAAACTGACTCAGACCTCAGACCTCCAATCATATTAAAAAAAAATTAATTAATTAACTAACTTGGTGCAAAATATAAGCTCCCTGGAGAGAAACAAAACCCCATCAAAATATATGTTTATGTAACGGGATATTTGTATAAATTTTTTGTATAAACAAAAGAGAGTTTATATAAACTTACGTGATACATCATGTGTGTACATATAAGAGCCCGTATAATATTAATGTAACGTTTAAATTAGGTGGGTTAAATAATACATGGTGCGCTTTGTGATGTACCATATAAGTTTGTACAAAGGTACAAAGAGTTTGTACAAATAGATTACCTTGTATAATACGTGCTGGGAACAAAAATACAATCTTGATCTGGAACCAAAATTATAAAACCCTTTTGGTTTTTGGTTGCCGGTTGAGAGTGAGAAGTTCAAGTGAAGATGGGAGTGGCAAGCAAAGCAGGAGATTTGATATTCAAAGCGTTCACAGCTGGTCTTGGTGTTGCCACCATTTATCTCACCGCTACTTTCTCTGTTAATGTCTACAGAGGCCTCGCTTGGCATAACGCTCAATCGGTAACTACCCATTCCCTTTCTCGCTTTCAGAAAGCAATTCACTGTATATATGTTCATCAAGCCCTAGGTTTTTATTGCTATATCTGATATGAAGTGGGTGGCCTTGTTTTTTGTTACCATTTTCTTGTCGAATTTGATGTTTTAAATTTGTAGTTTTCGATTTCGTTTGTTTGGTTCATGATTGTGCCGGCTAAGACCTGTATTACACAAACTTCCTTCGCTCTGTGTTTATATATGTTACAGCACCTTTTTGTTTTAGTCTTTAATAAGTTTATTTTCCAATTATTATTTACTTATTATAAGGATTATTATTTACTTTCCGATTATCAATTTCCTAGTCAGATTTTGTAAGGCAAACTCTAGCCTATATAAGTTTATACGGTGAGTAGTGGAGACTTAAAGTTGATTATTTAATATAAATTTTAGTATTTTTCTTCTTTATTTGCATCTTCTTCCTGGGTCATTAGAATATAGAAAACAAAAGAAAAAAAAAAAAAAAAAAGCAGATATGTAGCTTACTTTTAGAAGTTAGAAGAAATCTAAATCGGTTCATGGCCTGCTGTGGCAATATTGAGGTATTTACTTGGTACTGAATAGTCTTGGCTTTACAGGTCTCTTGTAGGGAAAGGTTTCACAAATTTGGCTGTGAAAAACTATAGGACTTGGAATTTGGAATTTTGTTTAATAATATGTGAATGCTGGGGAATGGAGCAAGGTATCTGAGTGATTTTTATAACTATCTACTCTTATGTGTAAAACCCTTGATGCACACTTCAGTGCTCAAGAGCTAGATGTTAGTTGTGATCTTGCATCATTTCAAGGTCTAGTTATAGCCCTGAAGTTTTCTATGTTTATTTGATGTTTTTGACAACTTCACAAACAACAAAAACGTGAGTAGCCAATCCTGGTCTGAGTAAAAGAGCATTGGGATGGTTGATATTTTAATGGTTTTGGCCTATACATGCTTTTTTTTTTTTTTATTGATAAATAGAATTTTCATTTCAAGTAAAGTTGTATATTTGTCAAAACCTTTACAGTAGCCTATTGGATATCATCAATTGCATTTATGAAACTGCTATTTGTTTTAAGTTTAGCTGTTGGAAACTTGGCATGAAATACCACTACTCGTGAGTTCCTAAACCAAGGCCTTAGAGAGAATTTGAAAACCTACCTAGACTGGGAATCTGAACTGTGAACAAATAGTTTTTGGGAAAATATTGAAGTGCTTTAGATGCTATATTAAGAGTCTTCATGTTTACCTTGAATTGTATGTCTAAATTAATTTATTGCTACCGTCCACGCATTTTGGTTGTACATTTTAATAGTTCTCTGTCATTTTGATTCTTATATGTAGTGAAGATTAACTATTGAAATGGTCATGGGTCTTTAATATGTGTTACAAGGAAGTGAAATGCTTTTGGTAGTTTGCTTGATTACAGAATAACACCATCCCCTCCATTCTTGTTTTACCACCCTACCTAATAATAGTATTAGTTATACTCTTAGGTATTAAAATGTTTGTGTGGTAGCTTGCAAGACTTTGGAACAAAACATGTGCTCCTCTCTTTGTTTGTATATTATGATGCTGCATTTGGATTTAACCGAACACGTGCTGATTATGAAGTGATGAAAGCTGTTATTCTTTGATATCCTTATGTTTATTTTTGTTTTCAATATATGCTGAAAGAGTAATGTGTACAAGTTCTATCACTTAATGTCATAGCTTGTTATTTTCATTGGTTGCTTCTGCCAAGTTAATTTGATTGAGATCTGAGATTGAGCATTTTTCTACAGAAACCTGAGAAGCCGGACTCCAGTGAGTAATCCCCTTGAGTCTGTGCTGCAATCCGAGGTTGAAAGATGTTACATGTTTTCCCTCATGAAATTAAAATGTATACTTTAAGCATATCTTCAATTTTTCCTTTCACTCAGGTATGAGATTCAGTTTCTAAAACCATAGAGTTCTCAGTTATTGAAAATGTATTAACTTTAAATTTTAAATGATTTCATTCGAGTATTTATCTGCTATTCTATTGCCCCATGTTGGGAATGTAATGCTACTGGATGTTGCAATAAAACTGAGGAATATCCATTTTTGAGATTAAGAGTGAGTGACTGTGTAGATATGGGGTTTGGGGTTTGATCACAACTCTGACTCATTTGAAGAAAATAGGTTCTTGAAGTTCCTGAATTTTATTAATCTTTTCTCTTCTTCTATAAAAATCTAATATAATTAGATGGGTTTTAATGCTTTAGGATAAATATTCTAGATTAAATTTTTTAATAATTCGACCTCATTATAGACAGTATTAGAGTCACAGGAGCCATCATATCGACAATGCAGCCTGCATTCTTCTGCATGGTGGTCTTTTATTTTATGTAAGCTACAGGGGTATGCTTAAAGATATTATCATTAATCACGATCATCACTTTCAATTCATATCAAGTAATATCCAAAGCAAGAACAACAAAAGAAAATGACTTGGTAACCATCAATGGGAGGAGATAAAGGCTGCCCTAATCTATACACATCTCACACTTTAATATGGTGGTGGCGGCCTGGTGGAAACATTTGGTGTAAAGTGAAGTCTCTTCTTTCCGTTTTCAATATACTTGCAAAATAAGTAAAAAAAGAATGCTAATCTAATTCAAGAATTATTCAATAAATATGCTTTTTTCTTGGTCCCCCGAGTGCTGACTGAGGGGACTACTTTCATGGTTAAGTAAAAAAGAAAAAGAAAATTCTGTATCCATGTCCAGTAATGGGCCTCTGACATAGAATCATCTTCACCTACTATCACGCGTCTAATGATTTCTTCATGACCTCCCAGCTTTGCACCTGCTACACAATTAGGAAATTACAAATCAAATGGTTAGCAGGAGTCACAGGATTTGATCTCAGCTTTGAATAGAAAAGGGAAACAATATACTATACGCCCAACTTGGCATTATAAAAGACCATGGCAGAAACTTCATGGAAAACGGCATCCATGTGAATTGACTATTGAGCCAGCTGGACAGCAGAAATTTATTTAGGAAAAGTTATGGGTCCTTTTGTGAAAAAAGCATTATAGAAAACCTCCAAATATTTGGTTGAGGTAATAACACTATTTTGCTAGGCTGGCGGAGCCCTTTGATAAAATAAAAAAAAAAACAAAGAAAGAAAAAACAACTATTGAGGCTTGAGGACTATCTCACAGGAAATCCCTATTTAGATCAAACCATCTTTCGGATGTCCTCCCACCTATCAGGGCTTATCATCAATTGCAAAGATGGCATGTCAATGCATGGCCCGACAAAGATAGACATCGGGAAGGTATATACTCCTAACATGAAATATCTTAGACAAATCCATATTCAAGAAGGTTTTGTGGAGGGTTCTAACTATACAAATCTTTTGTTAAGGGCAATGCATTTCAAAGGGGACGGACAGGGGGAAAAGAGAACCCCTGAACTATGCTGTATTGCGTCATGCATGTACCTATTACCTGGCAGTTTAGCGAGATTATGAAAAAGAAAAAGAACAAATAAAAAAGGAAACCATGAGACTGCATGAAAATCAAAGGGCCAAAATCTATTTTATTTTATAATACCTACAGATTCCACTAGTTACTGATGTGCCACCTCTGATACACCCCTTGAGTCGGCGCAAATTTCTGCTAGTGGATTCACAATGAATCCACCACCCTGATACCTCAACCCATGATTCTGCAACTTAAGCATTTCAGAATTGCCATTAATATCAGTTCTGTGACGCATGGCACTCGATAAGGTGCCACCAGGAGTAGTAAATCTTGAGGTTGAACTTCGGCCTTCTGTCTTCCTCCAGAATTTGGAGCTTAAAAAATCTGCACCTGGTAGCATACAACATGTGATTCCCTGGGAGCCAGTTTTGGTCATCCTTCCAGTTGATACAGCCAAGTCATACGATATCTCATCCAGTGCCAGCTCAAGGCCATGAACACGTGTCTCCAAAGAGTTCATCCCATTTTGTGTGCTACCAATGAATCTCTATACGTATGGAGGAAATATGAGCCACAAGTGAGAAGAAACATTCATCAAAATGCACTGAGAATTGATTCAGAAGTACATATATACTAGAACTCTCATATACAATTTCAGATCTTAAAAGTATTGACACATGCATGCTCAGATTGTATGGAACTAGAGTAAATTGTATAAGTTTTCAAATATCGTAACTTAGAATCCAACTATGGTACACTTATTTTGAATTATTGAAAGAGCATTTGAACCTAATTAATCATCATTCTTTAAGTCCAATGATGAAGAATTATAAAATCTAGAAGCAATCAAAGACTATAAGGACAATAATTCAATTTCATAGAATTATTTGTCCTCCATATTACATCTGTCAAGCTTACACCCGATCAAGTGTGGATAATTAAGTGGCAGGTTTATTGTAATTCACTGATATTGTCATTTAAGGATGCCACCAGTGATGACAAAGTTTGTCTAACATAACATGGTTTCGTATGTAAGGTAAGGTTCAATGAAACGAAGAACAACTCTCTAACACATATTACTTGATAAATAGGTGTAAACAGATGTATTAGACGGTAAAATATCAAGCTAAGAATGAAGTCAAATTTCCAGGCATTATAAACTAACCTGAAGGAGATCTAGCAGACTGGACTGCTGTTTTTCAATCTGAACAAGTTGATTGCGGATCAAAGATAAATCTTCACAGTCTTTATGATTCGTGTGTAGATTCTCGCAGTTATTACTTACTACAACAGTATCTTCATGGCTCTCCTCATGATATGGAGCCACCCGAGATCCAGACCTCAACCCTCCAAATTTTTGCACCTTGTCATCAGAACTCTTATTGAAAAGGCCACGTCTTGTATCAGGCTTTGGAAGCCTAGCATTCTCATTGTTCCTTCTTTCTGAGATGTTCCCATCTCTCTCCTTGACATCATCCTCATGAGCATCCGTCAAAGAAGCAGAACCCGGAACAGAAATATCGACTTTCCAGTTGGAAGGTTTTTTATGCTCCAGCTTTTGGAAGATTGCCGGACTTGTTTTCTTCAAGGGACCTCTCTTCCTGGTAGTGGTTGCAAATGAACTATCAGGTGGAGTTGACTTGCCAGCTGGAATCGATTTCCTCTTCAACTCAAGACCTGCGGTGAAATTCTTGGACCCGGCTGGATATCTTCCATCACTTGAATTTTCTAATCCCCATCAACATAAAAGCGAAAAAAAAAAAATCAGACAAATGATCAATCAAAAAAAGAGAACATGCAACATAGCATAAATCATCTTAAAGCAAATCCAAATAACAATTCGGCGAGAAATTGCAAA
This sequence comes from Pistacia vera, assembly GCF_008641045.1. NCBI lineage: Eukaryota > Viridiplantae > Streptophyta > Magnoliopsida > Sapindales > Anacardiaceae > Pistacia > Pistacia vera. The sequence continues at coordinate 412,937 of NW_022196412.1, forward strand.
TTCAGATCTTTTAGTTCCCTCAACAAATCTAAAACAGATGATTCAATTCTTCAAAAGATCTAAGATTTCTCAATCATGAATGTAAAAAAATACCTTTAGATGAACAATGCGATTGCAGTGGCGGAGACACCTGCTCCGATATATCTGGAACTTGTTTCCATGCCTCTATCATCTGATTCATAACCTCCCTAACAGCCTTTACCTTTATAAAAAAATTAAAAATTAAAAAACCATAAAATTTCAACAGCAACTATATAATTAACACTAAAACTAAAAGATAGTAAATTCAAACCTTATCAAATCTCCTACTCTCAAAAACTTTCAAGCAATTGGCCTTAAACTCTGCCACCGAATCCTTCTCCACCGCCGCCAACCTCCACAGCGCCTCCGCTGCCGCTTTTCTCGCCGCCCAGTCATCACTACTCAAAAACCCAAGCAAACAGCTCACCAGCCCCTTCAGCCCCTCCCCGCCAGCCGCACCAGATCCGATAACACTCCCAACCACCACCAAAGCTGCCGCCTTGGCCTTGAACCCTTCATTCTTCACCAACCTCTCCAATCTCGCCAACATCCTCTCCAGCCTCCCCGCCTCTGGATCCGGCGCCGCATCGATAGCCGCCGCAAGGCACAGTGCCGCACCGACCTGCGCGTTCATATCCTGCTCCGTGAAAAGCGCGTCGGACAGCAACTTCAAAATAGTGACGAATGCCGACGCACTGACACGTGACGAGAGAGACGAAATTGTGCTTATGCACGTGGCCTGGATGGAGGAATTCTTGTCACGGAAATTGCGTGTGAAATTGTTGACGATCTTGGTGACGTAAGGCGAAAGATTGTGGGACGACGACAGAGTGGCGATGACATGGATGCATTCTTTTCTGACTCCCGGTTTATCGGAGGAATTCGTAGAAAGAATGCAGGAGAGAAATGTCGGGAGCAGAACCGTGTCCAACGTGGAGGCTATTGAGTCCAGTTCGGTTGCCGCTTGTGAATACGTGTCACGGTCGGAGAGTTTTGTCAGTAAACCGTACACTTTGAGCTTGAGAGGTTGAGCCATTTCGGTTTGTGGTGAATGTAACTTTTTAGAAGCTTCGGGGAAGAGGAGGTGGTGCCGCCGGGATCTCAGGAACCGCTGGTAACATTTGGCGGTGGTGAGTGTCAGTGAAAGAAGGACAGTTGTGTTTTGAGTAATTTGTGTGTGCGCTTTTTAAAAGTTGGAAGGAAAATGAAATAAAGGGAAGGGATGTCACGAGAGTTGTTAACTACGGTGTCGTTTTATGTGGAGCGATGAAGGGAGGTTTTGTTGTTTTTACTTTACTCAAAGTGGATTAATCTTTAAACGCAGTTAATGATGATACTAATGATCAGATGAAGTCACAAACCGCCACGTGGAGGATTTATTTTGCAGATAATGTGGGCAGTGCAGAGTATGGAGCGTAAAGGGGTGTGAAAGAAGAAGCGCAGTGGTCCTGAAGATGGCGCCAGAGAGCATGTGAAAATACATTAGGCAGTTAATACCGGTAAATTAGCGCCAAAATTAAGGAGTCACGTGACTTGACTGTAATTACTGTGCCTGTAATCAAGATGCTTCAATTTCTTACCCTTAAATTATTACATGTACATTATGAAGGTCGTGTTTGTGAGAAACCCACATGATGCGTACAAATAATAAACCAAAAATTTATTTTGGTTTTTTGGTCAAGGAACAACTACATTTAACTATGTATAATAAATAAAATTCAATATAATGTCGGCAGTAATCTGTCCGCTTTCAAAATAAGTGTATAGATAAGGGGTCGGAATGCAATTTTTATTTTTTAAATCAACGACAATTTGTCAAGTATTGGTAACAAATCATCAAAATCAAACAGCAATGTGGGGCTAGGCTTGGTTGATCAATCGTTAAAACTGGGGCTCACAGCATTTGATTTGCCTACGCAACCGTTTTGGATTTGATTAATTTACCCAGGAGGTTTATCTGTTATTGACATTTAAATTAATGGTGATAGAGCAACCATCCTCAGCAATTGTTATCTCAACCTCTTTACCTAACCAGACTTTCATGAATTCATGAAAATTGTAAGCTTCCAATTAGAGCTCAGTTGGTGAAAAGTTTTATTTATTAGTTTAGGCGAATGATTGACCTAAACAAAAGGTTTAGTTCAACTACTGATTAATGGCGATAAGTGATCAGTGCCGAGAACCACAATTAGAATATACGTCCTAGTTTAGAACTCAAGAATGAATAGAGATAACTTTCTAACTTTGACCCTGTAGCTGTAAGGTTACTTAATAGCCATACTTGTCAGTTGGATCATCGATAGAAACAATTTGTAAATTCAAAACTGACCAAATCCATCGAAGTTGATACTCGTAGTTTCAAAAAGAACCGTGAAAATTATCATCTTCTACCCCACTGTAACTAAACCAGTTAAATTAATCACGAATACGGGCATGCAACATCGATCTTCAATTCTACATAAATGCATATATATATAACTCTCGAGGCTTTCATGCTCTATTTTAAAAATCGAACCGGACTGGCCGGTCAGACCAGGACTCGGCAGCTTCTCCAGTCTAGTTCATGTCTTAGGGTGGTTTTTGTAATATTTCAAAATTATAAGGGTTACTTGGTAATTTTATAGGGGTGTCTTGAATATGTATCAAAAGTTTGGGGATTAATTGATAATTTTTGTGGCATTTTAAAATAAATCAAAATTTTAGGGACTAAATTGAACTTTTTTAGGGGAATTTTGTAATATATTAAAATTTGAGGGATTAATAAAATTTTTAAAAAATAAAATTATCGCTGACGTTATCGGTCCAACCGGTTGGACTAGTTGACCCGTGACCCAAGCAGCAAAACGAGTTACCTTTCAATCCGGGTTTTAAAACAATGCTTTCATGTGATGAAGAAGAGGAAGCCCCAATGTGCAATTCCTCTTCATGTGGTGAGACATATAACGTGTAGACTGTAGTAGCAAAGGACAAATTTTAGTCTAATGTCGTCGATTAGCATTTAACCGGATAAGGCAGGCATGTGTCGATATGGTGTTGAGTCTGCATGGAGTTTTATTAAATAACCACGAAACTTGTTCAATAAATTCAACTTGATTGAAGATTTCGTGTTACTTTTAATTTTAGCAAAGTGATCAAATTAGTTGATTAAGTCCCTCAAACGTGTCCATTTTATTAGAAGATAGGGTGACTTTGAATTTAAGAAAGGAAAAAGAAAGTGGTATTATTTGAGATATTGTTTTCACAGATTGACGGAGGGTTCATGAATCATCCTGGTCAAGGTGATGATGCCCATGTGATGGTGTCCAATCTCTACGGTCCAAATGCGTGTTTTGGTGATAGTCATAGTAGACCCCATCTTCTATGGCTATTTAATATATCATATTATGTCATATAGATAATCATATGTTAGGTGCCGTTTGTATTAATATAATTTATATATTATATGGTCACCCTTCCTAATTCCACATGCAGGCTACAGATTCATCAATCATCATGCCTTTGTTTTATTTTCATATTCTTCTAATTAAATAATTGGTTTACAAGTCTTTTTCGATGTTTTCCATGGAACATTGTATTTATATTTTATAGTTGGCCAGTCGTAAATTTTTATGATGAGATTGTGAATGAATTTGTTACTTTGGGCCTGGGCTGATATGAAGGCCTAGATAGGGTAAACAGTCAATTAGCCCAAGAAATAAACCAATATGAAGAGTCCAAGCAATTAAGAGAAGAGATCTGGGGTGGGCAAATGGCTCTAGATGAAACCCAAGGAAAAAGGCTCTTTACCTTGGAGATGTCAAATGGGTTTGATTCTTAGGCTAATATGAAGGCCGACCCAAACTCCACTAGCCCAATAATGAAGTCGGCTTAACCCAATGTTTAGGCCTAAAGAAAGGTCCAAGAGGGTTACTAACTCGAACTCTATGATATAGATTGGCTTTTCAAGACACCGCATCAAAGTTAAAATATGTCATACTTTTGAGAGGCATGTTTGTTATTCATATGGAGAATCCACTCTTTCCAAGAACACCCTAAAAAGGTTCAAAAAGAGAGAGAATCCTTATCTTTTGAACACACAAAATTAGAGTTCAATTTACTCGTATTTTCATACCTTTCAATTTCTTTATACTAAAAATTTTGTATATTATTTTTATTTAAGTTTTCCATCACATAAAAGAAAAAAAAAAAAAAGTTTGCTTTGTAGGATACACCATGTTTTTTCGATAATAAACAATGGTAAAAAGACATATTTAGTAGACTAATCATCAATAAGCAATACTTACAATGTCAACAGAGTTATTAAAAGAGTGTAGGTCTCGACAATCAACTATTATCGACGACCCTAATGACCACATTTAAAAAACACACACATGTATATATATATATATCAAAATTTAAGATATTTAATTTGCTATTTAAATAAGTTGTAAACAATTTGTTTAGAAAAAAAAAAAAAAAATTTGAAATGTTCAGGTCAACAATTTGAATAATAAACTTTATTAAATATGTTTTAACCTTTTTTAAAGAAAAAAAAAAAAGTTAAATTATTTCCACTACAAAAGTACAGGTGATGGACATAAATATATATTAGAGCTTAGCCACTAAAATATTGTGCCTTTGTCGCATAAAGATAGGTCTCGTTATCTTAAGATGTAATTAGAAGTTGTTTAATTAATTAAACATTGACTTAACACATGGTGTTAATGATTTAGTGATTTGAGTGTCACTCACCCTCAAACAATCTCTTTCCAATCCAATTGCTTTTCAGGCTATACCAAAAGTTCAGCCAACCTTCCACATTTTTGTATTTTTTTGCTGATATTTAAAAAATATATTTATATATATATCTCTAAAGCATTATTTTGTCCTATGCGTGCCTTTATATATTTGATCAATATGGTAAGTCAAACTGCAAAACATGTATCGATCATAATATAACTCACCTTTAGGGGTAGTCAGGTTTGGGTACCTGTTATTTTTTTCAAAGAACTGGAATCAATCGGTTTCGGTTCCTCAATAGCTAGATTTGTAACCTGGTTTCAATTTCAGATACCCAAGAAAATTACGAATAACCCTTACTATTCACAAAAATGATAAATATATCTTATAAAAATTATAAATATATTGCACTAGTTTACAAAAATTACAAATACATACTAAATGCCCATCAATTCCACCCTTGGTACTCGAACCTCAGTTGCGGTTACGGTTCCCATTCTTGAAGTGGTTGAATTAGAACTAGAATTGCATAATACCGATTCTACCAAATTTGGAATCAAAACTGACCCTTTCTATGTAGAATCAAAACCCTTAATACCTACTGGTTCTAGTTATACCTAGATTTCTTGCCCACCCATACCCACCTGTTGTGGTCAATACATATTTTGTGGTTTATAAATTTAACATTTATCAAAGAATTTGATAAAATTAAATAGCATTGAAAAATATTATGTTATTTTACACTTATTTTTTATCATCCTTAAATAAATAAGGATGAATGATTTATAAAGAGTGTCAATCATTACTTAAACATTTAACATTTACGTATTTTAAAGTATTAATTATTAAATTTATTTTCTGAATATTTAATTTCTATTAATGTTGAACTTTACATTTCCTTTTTATTAATTCAAATATCTATATATTTAATGCTATTAAAAATCCCAAATTAAATTTACAATATAGCCACTAACCAGGCATTTCAAACGAGTGAGAAGACGCCACGTAACGCGATCTCACCTTTCAGTTGAGTGGACGAAGAAATATCAACAGCACTTAAGTGGCAGATCAGAAAGATGGTACGGATTTTATTGAGATATTTTTTCTTTATTTTGGGGCGGCGGGACGCCCATCTCTCTCACTTTGACTTTGGGTTTTACAACTCAATAATGCTAAGAACGCATGACTGTACACCAAATTCTTATACTGAATCATGTGTCACGTGATTTAGACCAATCACGTATTCTATTAATAAATATTTTATAAGTGAACGGTTCTTCATCAACTATAGATGATCATTCACTGTTATTAGATAGAGTCTATTATATATAGATACTCATCTATACGAATTGAATGATAGACTCCCATCCATATATATAATATGGACAGGGGTCTATATTTAATAGACGTCTGTTCAAACTTTAAATTAAAAAAAGTTTCTAAACAAAAATAATGGATGAGCATTCATAGGTTATAGACGACTGTCCCTAAATAATAGACGAGCGTCCACATATAATAGACATCTATCTATACTTTAAATAAAATAAAATTATATACAAAATACAGGGATGCCCGTTCATTAGTTATGGACGGCCGTCTCTAAATAATGGACGTGCGTCCACATATAATGGACGCCCGTCCATACTGTAAATTTAAAAAAAATTATGGATGACCGTCCATATGTTATGGATGGTCGTCCCTGAATAATGGACGGGCATCCACATATAATGGACGTTCGTCAATGCTTTCAATTAAAACACAAATTTTAAAACAAATTTTTTGGACGCCCGTCTATATGTTATGGACAATAGTCCATATTAAATGGACTCCGTAATATAATAATTTTTTTTTAATTTACTTTTTTTTTTTTTCTATTTGTAAAAAACATTAGCTTCTCCGATACGACTTCTCCAAAACAAGCACCAAATTTTTTACACGAAACAAAAAAAGAAAAAAACTTCATATTATACCTATTGCCTTTTGCTTCATCGTTCCCATCTCTTCTTTGCGTCTGCGTTCTTCTCGTCTATGGTTGTACCAATTTCTTTCTCAACAGCCACAACCGGTTTCTTCCTCAACAACCAACTACCATGACAAGAAAGAAAACTATCAATTTTTCATGAAACAATCATTTAGGGTCGAAAGGGAGATAGGGAGATCAAAATTTGTTCAAATTAGAAAGATTTGTTGAGGTTGTTAAGGGGTTTTTATTTAACTTATGCATTTTTTTAGTTTTGTATTATATTTTGGATTGAATATATGTTACAATAGAAAATAATTGGTAGAGAATATTTGTTGGTGATTGTTATGAATCAAATTCATGAACGCAAACACTAGCATTGGTTTTGCATTAAATTACAGAATATAGAAGAGTCCAGTTTGCATCATTTTAATAATGTTGAGGTAAATTGTGCTCAAAACCTTGACTTTTTCGTTAACATGATTTTAAATTTATTGTATTGTATTGTTTCTTATGATGTGTTGTATTAGTATATTCTAATTTTGTCTATTATAAAACTATTAAATGATCAAGAAAATGAACATGATGAATTAGAAGATATGGGATGTGCGGAGGAAGAAGTTAAGCCTCATATTGGAATGGTGTTTGATTTAGTTGATAATCTGGTGAAGTATTACAAACGGTATGGTAACAAAATGAGTTTTTAAACAATGATACGTACGTCAAAGAAAGGCGATGATGGAGAGATGAGATATGTGACAGTGGCATGTTCTTGTTCTAGGAAGGAGAGATATAAATCCAGAAATATCTTGAAAAAACAACCTATTGCCAAAACAGATTGTAAGAGTCGAATTAGTGTAACTTTGAATGGTAAATGCAAATGGGAAATTAAATTAATTGTTCTTAAACATAACCATGATCTTACAAGTCCGACAAAAAGAAGATATTTTAAGGTTAACCGAACGATACAACTAGTGGCGGATCTAGCCACTCATGGCCCACCCTCAAATTTTTTTTTTAATATTAATATGTAAATTTATATATTTTGGCCCACCCTAGAAAAAATATTAATGGACAAAAATAGTAATGTATAATAAATTTTTATTTTGGCCCACCCTAAAAGAAATTCCTGGATCCGCTACTGGATACAACCTTATGTGAAAAGGAGGCTTGAAGTTAATGATGTGGTTGAGATTAGACCGTATAAAAATTTTATGTCATGTTCAATTGAGGCAGGAGGTGTAGAGAATTTGACGTTTCTACAAAAAGATTGTAGGAACTACATTGAAAAAGTGAGAAGGCTATGACTTGGAGTTGGAAATGCTTCGGCAGTACTCAATATTTTATGAAAATGCAAAAGGAGAATTCAAATTTCTGGTACATGATTGATGTAGATGAAGAGAGTCAATTACATAATGTGTTATAGGTTTATGCTAGATGTAGGGCTGCATATAAAGAATTCGGTAGTGTTGTCACCTTTGACACAACGTATCTGACGAACAAGTATGATATGTCATTTGCTGCTTTTGTAGGGGTTGATCATCATAGACATTCGACATTGTTAGGTTGTAAGTTAATTTCCCATGAGGACACTAAGACATTTGTATGACTATTTCGTTATTTGCTTGAATGCATGGATGTTGCTCCTAATGGAATTATCACTGATCAAGATAAAGTCATGCAAAATGCAATTGAGATTGTTTTCCCTGGTACAAGACATAGGTGGTGTTTGTAGCATATAATGAAGAAATTGCCTAAAGTTAAGAGGGTACAAGGAATATGAAACTATAAAATTTAAGTTGTAAAATATTGTGTATGATTCCTTTACGCATGAAGAGTTTGAAAAACGGTGGAACCAATTTGTTGATGTTCACAACCTTCACGAGAATGGATGGTTATGTGGATTGTACAAAGAAAGAGTATAGTGGGTGCCCGCATTTCTTAAAGATACTTTCTGGGAAGGTATGTCTACTACCCAACGTAGTAAAAGTATGCATGCATTTTTTGATGGATATGTAAATTTCAAAACTACTTTGAAACAATTCGTGGAGCAATATAATAATACATTGCGAGATAAAGTGGAAAAAGAAAGGGAGGCTGATTTTAGATCTTTCAAATCTTGGATACCATGCATAACTAATTACTCTATTGAGAAACAATTTCAAAGTGCATACACAACTGCAAAGTTTAAAGAGTTTCAAAAAGAGATTGCGGGGTGAATTATCTTTTCTAAATAAGTGTGATTCATACGAGAAGTATCAAGTTTTATAAGATGTTTGGTTTGGAGATAGTAGTCACCGTGTTCCCTTTGCGGTATACTTTGAAGAAAGTTCGTGTGATATTCATTGTACTTGTCATTTGTTTGAGTCCAGGGGGATTTTATGCAGACATGTCATTATGGTGTTAATTTATAAAAAGGTTTCACACGTTCTAAAAAAAGTACATTTTACAGCGTTGGAGGAAAAATATAAACAGATGCCATACAAAAATTAAAGTGAGTTATAATAGGTGGAGCACGAACATTGAGGGACAACGTTTTGATAAGTTGTCTAATATAATGTTGACAGTAGCCGATATGACATCAAACAATGAGGAAGATTATAATATGTTGACAGAGTTTATGATTGACATGAGAAAAAAGTTGGAGCAAAAGGAAAGTGAGGGACGGCTTGGTAGAAAAGATTATCATATGGTAAGTCAAACTGCAAAACATGTATCGATCATAATATAACTCACCTGTAGGGGTGATCAAGTTTGGGTACCCACCCTTTTTCCAAGGAATTGGAATCGATCGGTTTCAGTTCCTCAATAGCTAGAATTAGAACTGGGAATTGAAACTTGGTTTCGATTTAAGATACCCAAGAAAATTACGAATAACCCTTACTATTCACAAAAATGATAAACATACCCTATAAAATTTACAAATACATCGCATTACAAAAATTACAAATACACACTAAATGCCCGTCAGTTCCACCTTGGGTACTCAAACCTCGATTGAGGTTGCGGTTTCCAATCTTGAAGTGGTTGAATTAGAACTAGAATCACACAATGCCGATTCCACCAAATTTGGAACCAAAACTAACTATTTCTATGTGGAATCGAAACCCTAGGTATCTGCTGGTTCTAGTTTTACCTGGATTTCTTGCTCACCCATACCCACCTATTGTGGTCAATACATATTTTGCGGTTTATAAATTTAACATTTATCAAAGAATTTGATAAAATTAAATAGTATTGAAAAATATTGTGTTAGTTTACGCTTAATTTTTATCATCCTTAAATAAATAAAGATAAATGATTTATAAAGAGTATCAATCAGTACTTAAACATTAAACATTAAACATTTACGTATTTTAAAGTATTAATTATTAAATTTATTTTCTGAATATTTAATTTCTATTAATGTTGAACTTTACATTTCCTTTTTATTAATTCAAATATCTAATATTTTATGCTATTAAAAATCCCAAATTAAATTTGCAATATAACCAGTAACCAGTAACCACTAACCAGACATTTCAAACTAGTGAGAAGACGCCACGTAACGCGATCTCACCTTTCAGTTGAGTGGACGAAGAAATATCAACAGCACTTAAGTGGAAGATCAGAAAGATGGTACGGGGCGGCGGGACCCCCATCTCTCTCACTTTAACTTTGGGTTTTACAACTTCACCGCACAAAATCGACAAAACTTCTCACGCCACGCAATTTACAGCCATTGCACGCGGGGGAACCTGCTTTTCCCGTGGCCCGTACTCATCTCTGCATCTTCACCCTACACGTGTTATGTAATCTCACCATCCTTCACAATAGGTTACTATGCTAGAAAATCCAACAAACAAGTTGTCAATTGATGAAAGAAGAGTAGTCATTACGTTGACATGGAACTTTTATTTATTTATACCCGTTACAACCTCTTTATAATAATATTCTAGATAGGCATAACTTTTATAGAGTTATAATAATTCTTAGTCTAATTAAAGTAATTATAAATAAGAATAAATTTTATATTATAATAAATTATAATTTTTTGAAGTCTCATCTTAAAAAATTTATCTCTACATAATAATAATTATATGTATATTATAAAAAATATATGTTATATTACCTTAAATGTTTAAGATGAAATAAAATATTTATCTAAAGTTATTTGGGACAATTATTTATATTTTAGAGTTGTTACCATATCTTTTATTAAAAGTAAAATATTTCTAGCTCTCAAGCATGTTTAGAGCTTCTTGACACTAAACTTTTGGTATTTCCGTACTATCATCCTTAGAATCATCACATTTCTCTTCTTGTTTAATTTCAGTAATAATTAATTTCTTCTTCAATTAAAACATACACAACTTATTACTCATTTGGATGATTAACGAAGATATCAATATTCACTTGATTAGTGTAACGAAGTCGTTGAATCTAATCACCTAATCTTGCAATGGCTCTTTGATATCTATTTATGTACTATCATAATTCTATTAAAATAATGAATTGAAATCTTAATAATACTAAAATATGAATTACAATAATTCTTGTAACTACACCTCTATTCTCTATTAAGTTATAACATTTTTATAGTAATAAATTTAGTTCGTCTCAATATTATGATTATAGAGAAGGTCTATTGTATTGCATAAATTAGGGGCCGTTTAACTATCAAAAGCATATGGATAAAGCATAAACCTGTTGATTACGATAACGATGAACAAATTTAGTATAATCTATTAGAAACTTAAGATGTAAATATAAGTTTATAAAATGAGATGGTTGACACGTGTACACATAAGCTTTTGTGAAACAAGGCATGAGGTTTAGTGATTGGTATGACATATTATAACACAACTCCAACTCCTTAGTCTATAATAATAAAGAGATGCCATACCCATGCTCCTACTTTAAGTATGATTTTGGCTCTCACGTTTCATGTTCTCACTATTCTTTCACTAATTTGGTATAACATACCATTACTCATCTCTCACCAAAACCCAAACCCATCTTTAGTTTCTCTCTATCGCACAGCTTTTGTTTAATTGTTTTCAAGTTTAGATTAAGGCTTTAATTAACAAGTGAATAATATTAACCTTAGTGTTCATAATAACCAAATATTTGGTCTCATAGGAGAAGATTGTTGTATACTCTTTTATGATTTTTTGGGCACAAGACAAATAATTTATTAATTTTATTTGTTACTAATAGTTTATGTTTAACGATCTGACATCGGGAATGAGTATCCTTTTCCTTTTATAAGTATTTGTGAAGGGTTAATATTATTATCGTAATAATATGAAATATAAGAATTTCAAGAGGTTGGTTTGACCGTCAAGAAGGTTTATTCTCTTTATGAATTTAATGAGCCTAATCAAATTGTTTCATCTTGACATATTGGGTTTGTGTTTATTACTCCATCTTGACATGTTGGATTTATATTAATAATTAAAAATTAATAATAATTATATTTATAATTAATAATAATACTAATACTAATTATATAGGTGTATTGCATTCAAAGGTCTAATCATAATGACCACTTGGATTTGTGATTGTCATGTGGTTGAATTTTATTAGTGATGTTGTAGATAATATTAATTATTGTATTGGTATTTCAAAGTTGGATGCGAGGTTTAATGAGATATTAAGGCACAACATTAATATTCCAATAATAATAATATCGGTGTATTGCATTGACATTTCAAAGCTGTGACTATTTTGACATGTTGGATGTGCATTAATAACAAGTATACAGATGCATTGAATTGTTATTAATAATTGTGGTTTAATGACATCTGTTTAGGATTGCTATTAATAATTATATAAGTGCATTGTATTGACATTGCAAACCTTTCTTCATATTCAATTCGTATTTAATTGTGTTGACATTTGAAATGTCTAAATAAGGGATTATAAAAGAGTGTATGCTCAGTTGTATATTATCGTAATATGTTAGTTGGTGTCAACAATACGTCTAGTCTTTTGTTAATTGTTTATAAGTCATTTTAGTTTGTGTCAATAATACTTCTGTTCTTCATGATTTTGTTAATTGATAATTTTTTATTTATTTATGTTTTTGTTGTTGTTTACAGGTCAAAGATTCATGAATTGACATAGAATAAAGATGAAATATCCGATTGACATTGTCAAATGAGTTGTTATTTTGATTCGTTCTTCTGAACTGTAAGTATATCTTTTAACTATTGTAATACGAAATCGTAAGCACATCTTCTAACTATTTCAACGGTTATTATTTGATTGAATGATTGTTTTTGTTCAGTCAATCTATTTGAATGGTTAATTGTGTTAATTTTGTTGAATGGTAAGTGTATTCATTAATAATTTTACTATAAAGATTAATTAACTTTTGTTAATTTCATTTTCAGGTAACAGTTGCTATACGAATGAATAATTGTTCCTTAACAATCTTAACATGAAGATCGATTAAATTTTGTTATGTTTGTTTTCAAGGAAATGTTCATGTACTTTACTAAGATCAAATTGAGGATAATCATATTGTCAACCGAATTGTGAGTATATGTCATATCTATATTAGTAGAAACGGTTCATTTGTGTTGAATATATTTTCTCTAAAAACATTCGTCTATTTTATTTTGTTATATAAATGATTAATTGTTTATATCCTGCTGATATGTGAGGATATATGTTAAATGAATTAATTTTGGTTGATTCCGTTTTCCAATTAATAGGTGTTATTTAAAATATTTCTTATTAGTCCTAATATGATAATCTCTTAAATTTGGGTTAAGTAAACCATTCATTTTATCATCACACACATTTCTGTTTCCATTGTCGAACCATTTCTTTTATCATCACACACATTTTGGTTTTCCCTGTTCCTTGATTTCCACTAAACATTCATAATAGTAAATTAATCATAACTTGCTCAATAAAAATACAATTTGATAAGTGATTTGAATATTTGAAAACTAGACAGATAGGGCTTTATATTGATATATTATACGCTTAATTTGGATAACTATAGCCCCATTGTCAAACCATTCCTTTTATCATCCCACACATTTCGGTTTCCACTGAACAGTCAATAGTACATCGACCATAACTTGCTCAATAAAACTATAATTGATGAGAAGTTTGAAACTTTAGAAACTAGACAGTCAGGGATTTAATTTGGTATATTATGCTTAATTTGGATAACTATAGCCCCACTGCCAAATCATTCATTTTATCATCACACAAATTTTGGTTTCCATTGAACAATCAGTAATTTTAATTGTATTTGTTCTATCTCTTTTTGTTGATATTTTTTTATGTTACATAAATATATCGAAAACATGTTGTTGCTGAATATAATAAATTTTATTTGTATCACAAATATCATCTAATGTTTGTTGCCGAACCATGTAGCTTTAGTAAATCATTTGTAATATGCCGAACCATTATTATTATCCTTAAAGGAAAACAAATATTGTTATGTAATTTTAATTGTAATTGTTCTATCTCTTTTTGTTGATATCTTTTTATGTTACGTATATATGTCATGAAAAGATGTTGTTGCTGTATATAACTAATTTTATTTATTTAACAAATATCAACTGATGTTTGATGTTGAACCATGTAGCTTTAGTAAACCATTCATTTTATCATCACATATATTTAGGTTTCCGCTGAACAATTAGTAGTAAATTGACCATAACTTGATCAATAAAACTCCAATTGATGAGAGATTTGAATATTTAAATATCAACTGATATTTGATGTTGAACCATGTAGCTTTAGTAAACCCTTCATTTTATCATCACACATATGTAGGTTTTTACTGAACAATTAGTAATAAATTGACCATAACTTGATCAATAAAACTCCAATTGATGAGAGGTTTGAATATTTAAAAACTAGACAGACAAAACTTTAATTTGATATATTATACGCTTAATTTAGATAACTGTAGCCCCATTATCAAACCGTTCATTTTATCATCACTCACATTCCGGTTTCCACTTAATAGTCAATAGTAAATCAACCATAACCCTCTCAATAAAAATCCAATTGATGAGAAGTTTAAATCTTTATAAACTATACAGATAGTGATTTAATTTGATATATTATACACTTAATTTGGATAACTTTAGCCCCACTTTCAAACCATTCATTTTATCATCACACACATTTTGGTTTCTACTGAACAGTCAGTAGTAGAGTGATCATAACTTGCTCAATAAAAATCCAATTGATGAGAGGTTTGAATCTTTAGAAACTAGACAGACAGGGTTTTAATTTGATATATTATAAGGTTAATTTGGATAACTATAGCCCTACTATCGAACCATTCCTTTTATTATCACACACATTTTAGTTTCTCCTATTTATCGATTTTCACTTAACAGTCAGTGGTAAATTAGTAATAACTTGCTCAATAAAAATCTAATTGATGAGCGGTTTGAATCTTTGGAAACTAGAAAGATAGGGCTTTAATTTTTGATATACTATACGATAAATTTGGATAATTATATATATACTTTTGAATCATTCATTTTATCATCACACACATAAAATAAATTCAATTTTAGTGATGACAAAGGAAAACAAATATTGATACGTAGTTTTAATTATATTTGTTCTATCTCTTTTTGTTGAATTTTGGATTGATTTTGTTGTTTGATTAGTGGGTTTTACAATTATCGTTTTTTCATTAGGATGCTATCATCAAATGCTTTTTTTTGCTATAGGTGGTGGTCAATTCTATTTGCAGCAAATGAATTTATGTCACATGACCTTTATCTTCATGGCTTCTTCAATGCTTCAACTAAGTTGCTTTCAGATTATACTGTTGGAGTTGTTGTTGCTTTCTATGTGAGTTCTCTTCTCAATATTCTGAATTTTTTTTTTCTAAAATAATAATAATAAAAATAATTAATTTTCTCTTCTCAACAATCAAAATCAGTTTTTTGCTTTGGACTTGCAAGTCTCTTGCTTAAACGTTCACATTTTTCAACAAGGTAGCTCTTTCTCTTATTGATTTATGGGCTTATCAATAATACCTAGTGGATTATCCTACAATTTTTTTGTTTTAGCAATGCTACAGTTACCGACGGGTGTACACCAAATTTGTGCACCGAATGACGTGACAAAATCCTGATCGTTGATTTATTATCAGTTAATATTAATCAATGGTCAGGATTTTGCCACGTCATTCGGTGCACAAATTCGGTATAAACTGTTCGGTAACTCTATCATTTTCCTTTTTTTTTTTTTGCTTTTCCTTATAAAGTTTTAAACTTTGGCTACAGATGTCAAATGGTGACATATTTGAGAAGAACCATGATGATATAAACTTTAAGTTCAATTTGTGGATATTTTATTTATTGATTTTTTAGTTATCAATTCAAGATAAAATAAACTTCAATATAGAAAATATATATTTGAAACACAAAAAAACCAATAATAATGTAAAAAAAAAAAAATAAACATACCCATGCAACGCAACTTGAAAATAAATATAAGTTACAGAAATTATGGAAGGTCAATATAAATTTTAGGTTTAAATAGTTGATCTTGATAATATTTAGGTGATATTAAATATCATATCATACACGATGCATTACAAAATACTGACATCGAATATTAAAGACATGTCTGCAAAAATAATATCAATTGTATAAAGTGATGATCCTAAAAGTATAATTAGACCATATAATATTCAAGTTATTTTTTCAAGTTGGATGAATGATTTAATGACATCTACCTATAATTGATATTAATAATTATACATATATAATTATTAATTTTATCTTGACACATACTCACACACACAAACACACATATATACTTTAAAATTTGTATAATTTAACAATTATTCTTAATCTAATTAGTTTAGTTTGTTAGAATAAATTTATTTATAATCTATTTTAAAAATATTGAATAAACATACTGTGCAATGTTTGGACCCTATGTCTAGTTTATTTATATTTCACACAAAGATTGAATAATTTTTTTAACAGTAAATTAAAATGCATAAAATTTGCTTCTACACTAATCCATTTATCACGCAACTATAATGACTAGTCAATTAATATAATATATAATATATTTATTATATATTATAACAAAAAATTTGTTGATTATTTTAGGTTTATGTAAAATTGTAATATAATCTCATATAATTTTAACTAAATACAAAAATTAATATGCCAATAATATGTGTAAAATATTATTTCATTGGCTTTAACGCTGCCTATTGTAACAGTTTCTAGAACTCTCCCTCAAAAACCTTAAAAAAAAAGAAAACCCTAAACACGTGTGTACGTAAAATTGGAAAGTTAAATATGAAATAAAATTATGGCCCTTGATTTTTGTTATTATTAAATATGATCATTAAAATAAAATACATGGGACAACACCCAATCGACATAGAAAGGCAAAAAGAAAATCCAATTTGTTAGCATAATAAAATTCATGAACTGCCCAATAATGAATAATGACACCCGTACCCCGAGTTTTAAACAAAGAAAATCTGGATAATTAGAAAGTAATAGCAGATTGGGATAGGTCGTTAATTTCCGTATACCCAGCGACGTCGTATGGTCTCCCTTCGCCGGTGCTGAAATTACAAAAGTAACCTTCTGATAAAAATCTTCTCCCAGGGAATTCATTCAAAAACTCAGCTGTCCAAAGCCAAAAAATTAGGTGAAAACCAGGGGTATTTTGGTAACTTGGTGATTATATAAATGAAACACTGGGCCTCTCTATTTGTAGGTATTGTGAAAGAAAGGGCGAGCGAAGCAGAGGAGTTTCCGTTATCCACATTGTCAATATCTCTCTTGGAAATTAAAGATAGAAAAACACCCAAGTTTCAATCAAGAATTTATTTCCAGGATTCAATCGTTAGGGTTTTCTTATTTTGAATCCGAATTCGTTTATCAATCGACTTTGGTTGCAAGAAAAAATGGTTTCTGATTCAATCACCAACGCTTCGATTCCATCTATCCCCAACTCTAAGGATTTCGCCAAGAAAAAGAGGGTAATTAATTTCATATATTCCATCTTTAATTTTCGTATTGTACTTTTTATTTTTTTATATAATTGATTTTGTGTTCTTGTTTGGGTTTCAGACCAATAGGTCTGCCAAATTGAAGCAGTGCAAGCTCGACGCTCGTCGCGAGCAATGGCTTTCGCAAGGTATGCAAACGATCTTTATTTGCTTGCGTAACATCTTGAGTTTATAATGATTCTGAATATAATTAAATAATATTTTTGTTTTCTTTGTTGTTTTGGTTTTTATTTTTATTTTTATTTTTATCGATTTGTGATGGTTTGGTATTTGTTAGGTGCGGCGAAGAGCAAGGGATGCAAGGACGGATTAGGGGATGACCGGAAGGAGAGGGACCGGGCGTTGGAAAATTCAAGGCAAAGAGAGGAGGACAATAATAACGACAGATCGATCCATCATGAGAGTGATTCAGAGTCCCCGTCGAACAGCCCTGTTAACAGCCTCTTAAGTGGCGGAGGAACGGATTCGGCTACGAATTTCGGTGGAAGTAGTGGCAGCAGTAGCAGCAGCGGTAGTAGTGTTTGCGGTAGCAGTACTGGTGGCTGTTGCTCTGGTAGCATAACGGAAGAGGAAGAGGAAGATGGTTGTTTGGACGATTGGGAGGCTGTAGCCGATGCTCTTGCCGCGGATGATGATAACAATAACAATAAAACGGAAGTGGAACATGATAATCCCTGTTACCAATCAGCCTCTGAGAGTCAATTAAGTGTTCAGTCCGATTCTCTGCATGATTTGACCAGTGAGTTTGGTTTAGATTCTGTGAATTCAATGCCTGACAGTGCGAGAGTTGGGTATAATATGCGGGCATGGAGACCGGATGATGCTTTTAGACCTCAGACACTGCCTAATTTGGCAAAGCAGCGGAGTTTTCCTGCTTCGGATCGGCGTTTTGTTCCAGGTGGGGTTCCATGGACTTGCAACAATGTTTTAACAGTGCCCTCTTCTTGTCCTATATGTTGTGAGGAATTGGACTTCACAGACTCGAATTTTTTGCCCTGTTTGTGCGGTTTCCGACTCTGCTTGTTTTGTCACAAGAGGATTCTTGAGGAGGATGGGCGGTGTCCTGGCTGTAGGAAGCCATATAAGCGTGATGAAATTGAGTCGGAGGCAAGTGTGCAAGGAGGCAGCCTGACATTTCGGTTGGCTCGTTCTTGTAGCATGATTGCGAGGTCTTAAGTAGAGGAGATGTCTTCGTCCCTGTTTTCTTGAATTAAGTATGTTGGGTCTATCTTTTTCGTGTGTCTTTTATGTTGTTATGTTAGTGTTAGACTCATTTCATAGACACTTTAGATGTTGATATAGGGTTATTGTGTTTTGCACCCCGGAATTGAGCTGCTTCTCTTATGAGTTTGGTTCTTATCTGTATGGTGCGTGTGTTAATGTAGAGGACTTATGTTGCTATTATGTGAATAGATAAGGTGGTATAGAAATTGAATACATAAAAAAGTGACTATAATAACTGTTCTATCCTTCACTTAGTTTCAATGTTGCATGGGCCTTTTTCTATATATATTTCTTCCTTCCTCAGAATAACTTTGCCAGTTTAATTTCCACAACGAAAGTTGTCCTCAGACCGTTGATACTCAGATTGGCCTATTTATTTTAAATTTTTTGTCTGCACATGATTTCATAGAAGCCTTGAAGCTGACGTAATTTTCACATGAATGTGTTGTATTTCCCTTTATTCTAGTTTTGGTTGTATTCTTCATTAACACATTTCTTAGTTGTATTACATTTAATGGCCTTAAATGCTTTCTAAAGGGTTCTGTGCAGTGTGTACATGTAGAGATTCCTTTTATGGGAGTTGGACTTAAAAATTGATTATTAGTCATAATCTTAGTTACTATCTAATCTTTGAACGTGCAGTCTTTATGCACGGAGGTGTACATGCTGAGATTTTCATGCATACATGATAGTCCTAGATTCTCTCTATGGTTCTGGTCTGTGCTGTCTACAGTTGCAAATTCACATAGCTGACTTTGACTGTAGTACTTATTCAATCTTAATTCATTGCTAAAGAGTCAATTTTTGCTGTTACTTTTAGAGATTAATTATTTGAAAAAGTATTAGAATAGAATATATATGGAGGTGCCACTAAAGCCTAAAATATGTTGAAAGGAAATCTTTGGATGGTGTATGATTAATTTACTAGTCTAGGCCTCATTTGTTGTGGTCTGCTTCATGCTTCACGGTGTTTTTTGATTGTTACTTAACATATCACATGTATTAAATCTATTTGTAGCTTTGTCTTTCTGGTTTATACACTGTTGTATTCAATGATGGATCATGCGATGGTGAGGTTTTGAGGTTAGAGTGGTAAATGTCCTGCAGGCTGAAATCTACTGGGGTTCTCTATATAGTGAATAGTTGTACAATGTTCTAGCCTTGCTTCTTGTGTAAAAGTTTCTAGCCTCGTTTCTGAGGCTCATTTATATTGAGACTCGTGTCTCTGCCAATATCGAATATATGGGGTTAAAAGCAATCTTTACCTCCCGAATGTGTATAGATTGTGTTATTTACAATATTTTATTTCACTGCTATTGTGATATTAATGTCTGGCAAGTCAATTTAATTTGTCACAATCTGATTTTTTGTAAAAATTGGCTGTGTTTGCATAGTTACTAATTTTCTTTATACACACACACACACCCCTCATTTAAGTATATGGTTACCTACATATGACAAATTTTACTATTTATTAATTTCCCTGTCACATTCAAGTAATTTCTGTAGACAATAGAAGCAGTTATTTTCTCCAAATGGGAAGAAAAAGAGGAAGGTGATTATTTGACTTTTTCATGAGAGGAGAAAATGAAAAGCAAATAAAAGTTATGGGTTATTACTCTGAGATTGATGTTGAACTGTGATTTAGTGTTCCACTGCAGTGTGCTTTAACTAATATTTTCATGATTTGAGCTGATCATTGTAGTGAGGTGTCATCTTTCTCAAGCAATAGATCTAGGTGGTGACAGATTGCATAGAAGTTTTTGAAGGGTTTCTTTATCTGTAAGTACTTCCGATCTCCCCTCTCCACACATGTTTGTAATTTTGTGTAGAAACCCTAGAGATAAATGTTTCTTTCTGAGTCATTCTAATCTGTGTATAGCTCAGTAGCTTAGGCTGTGATAGTAGATTATCACATGTGTGATTGTGTTCTTGGCCAATTTTGGATCTCTTAATTATTGTGGTTCTCTTTTGAACTGCTTCTCATCTTTATTTGCTTTTTTGTTGTGGAAAATTCTCGTTTAGGGACCTATTGTCATGCTTTACCAGCTTTTTCATGATAGCTAGCAGCATTTGTTTTAGGGGCACTATCGATACTGGATCTTGATAACGAAGTCATATGCTAACCCAACCTGAAGTTGAAGTGTTCCTGTGTCTGGGGTAGGTATTAGCAATTTATTTACTCATTTTATATGGTCATCCGTGATGTATTCATTTTAAGCAATGAAATTTTGCATTTTACTAACATGAATTACTTCGGTGAAGTTTTAGTTCTTTGGGAAATTGAAGTACTGTGAAACCTTCTGGCCTCATCACTTTTAATCGAAGAAGTCTTATAATGTTAGATTTTGTTCAAATGTACTTATCATTTTTTTTTTTGGGTAATGATGTACTTATCATTTAGATTGTAGTTTTGCTCAATTTTGGCTTGAAAACAGGGATGTAGCACAACTTCATTCACGTTGTACTTGTACATATGTTTGTATTTATGTTTTTACAATTGTTGCAAGCCCTATTTTCTGTATAAATTTAACCTTTTGAGTGTGGCCAGAATCTAGCAAATTACAATCTAAATGATTGGTCGGATGCATTTAGTAAAGTACAATCTAAACTACCTTTACGTCTTTGAAATTATGATTTTACAATTGTTGCAAGCATTGTTTTCATGCAGTAATTTAACATTGCTAAACACTTGAATCTATTGCCCTACTAGTACTCTAAGGGCTTTTATCTTACAAATGGTTCATAGACCTCAATTTATTTTTCTTGCAGTTGCAGCCATTCATGTATCTACTCACGAGTTCGTACTGCTAATTGAGCATTTATTTGGATGTATTGCGTGTAATAATATTTCTAATGGGGCATTTATTTGGATTGATTGCGAGTAATAATTTCAATTAAAACCAATTTGTTTTATGATGTTTCTTATTGTTCATTTTCTCCTGTGATTGCTGATAGTTTGAACTTTTGTCTCAAACCCTGTTACTGAATTCATTTCCAGTAAGTTTTAGCTGGATCATGGAGTTCGTCAAATTTTGTCATCTTAAAGATATAATACATATAATCTTGTTATTTGTCACTTGCTATCCTGGGAAATCCTTGAAAGAATTTGGGTGGGGACTGGGGTTTCTCTTGACTTGTGGGGAAGACATGTCTTTGGAAACAACCAAAAAAAAAATAAAAAGCAGTTGCAGCTCTGTTCTTGACAATCCATGAAAGGCCCGCAAGGCGGGTCTTTTGATGCTTTCAAATCTTAGAATATATTGATCAAGTATACATTAAAACTAGATACTGTAATTATATAATATGTAAAACAAGCTTGGAGCTAACAATTGTTAGCGTTAGTTATTGAAGAAGACGATTATGGACAAAATTTCTTGTTTATGAGCCCTGTAATGCGAGATTCTGATCTAAGTTGCTCAGGGAGTGTGTTCCACCACTTGATGAAGGTAGAATCCTCGAAAAACACATCAGCACCTAGCTCTTCACGTTCAATCCACGATTCTACCTTTTCTTCCAGGTGCGAAATCCTTTCCCTAACATCTTCTGACAATCCGAAATTGTTACTAGTTCTAAGGCAAATCTCCAGCTCCTCTACCTCTGCCCAGAAACAGGATTCCCAACTGGATCCTTTTTCCATTTTGAAGGCATACTCACGCCACTTTTGGGTGAATCTGTATCGTTTCGGTCTGCCTTTTATCATTTAAGCTCCTGTATCTTCATTTTTCAAGTGCCTGTAGTAGTTAGCAATATCTAGAGGTTCAACAATGCGTCGGTACCTTGTTCCAATATTCAACCACTCTTCACGACCTTCAAACCCATCAGGAAGTTCGTATCTTTTTATCATTTCCATTATCTCGTCTATGATACCAACCAATTCAAGCCTCGTCACATTTGCGGCGAAATCATCATGGCCTTTTGACTTCTTGAAGGCATCATAGTAGCTGTGTTTGTTAGCCTCACACTTGGCTTTATATCTTTCCAGCTTTTCTATTCCATTTTCGATATTCCTCATTTTACCGTCGATCCTTTCTTGGTTTCTCAATTTTTGCTTCTCTAACTCTTTGGCAGCGCAAAGGCACAATCTGGCTCTTGTGCTCTGTAATTGGAAGATTCAAGACATAAACATTAGTTTTGATATGAAAAATCTTAAAATCGAATGTTTAATTTTGGCATTACTTAAAAGACTTACCAAACCCAGGTTATTCAAGAGAGTGTCAATTCTTTCTCTTCCAACAACACCATCTGAAGACAATGGAAGCCCATCCCAAGAGTCTAAATCGGTCACATTTTTCGTCTCTAAGCTCTGTAATTTATCTAGATATTTCTGGTGCTCCTTGAGGCTTCTTATAGCAACCTGTTGAACTTCTGCTTCGGAGCGTAATTGAGAAGAGTAGAACAGTATCTGCAGAACAGCATCAGGGTTTTTCAAAAGCAACAGCTCGCTTTCATCATCTGTAAAAATAATATAGTTTCCGAATGGTCTATACGGGCTTAGCTCAATAAAACTTGACAAAGTTTCGGATAACCTATTTGTGTTTCCCATCAATTGACAAGCGGCATGACTTGTAAGAGATGAAGCGTTCCTCGTTACATTTTCATAAAGTTTTGATGATGCTTCTTCAATTGGCTCTTGAAAGGGAAGTGTGGTTTTGGGATTCAAGTAATCCAGGATTAAGGGTAGGTAGTTCTCGATGGAAGAGAGAGGAGCAAACAAAACTCGAGGTATAATATCGTATCTCGAAACAAAGTGAAGGAAGTACTGTGACCAATTTTCTCGCCCAAGAGCATGATTGAATATTCTATCACCAACAAGGGGAGATCCAAAAGTGACACAGAACGGTGGCTTCCTGAGGTTTATTGTTGAATCGGGTTTGTATTGCTGCTGAAGGAACCACACTGTCACTAGAATGGCAATAGCACCACCTGAGGAATGCCCTGTAAACACTATTTGCTTATTCTCTGCCACAGCTTTCCCCACCTGGAAATAATCAGAAACACAAGCAGCAGGGCTGATTCAATGAAAATCTGGGGCCTTGGATAAAAATTATTATTAAGAGAATGGTAGTTATTACCATTTTCTGTTAGACTTTTACAAAGAAAGACTTCAAATAAAATTTAATTAGAGAATAATCCTATTTTATTAGAAAAGGAAATGCTTAATCATGAAATTTGTACCTTAATAATAGATCATGGAGATTATGGATATAACGAGGGGGTAAGTAATAGATATATTAAGTTTTTCTTGACACCAGAACAGGGTAACTAAGACTATTGCTAAACTGAAAATGGTGAATTTGAATAGCAAAAGCAAAAAGAAAAGTCAAAAAGTATTGGTAGATAGATGATCAGTGATCAGAATTACCTCCTTCAGTAGATGTGGCAAAATTGTTAGAAATCTATTCAGAAAAGCTTCGTTCACTGTTGCAACTTCATCATTGCTTATACTTCTTAGAGATGGAAATTGATCGCGATTGATCTCCTTTTTTCCAAATGGGTTTTGAGTGAACCACTCGTTTACCGACCAAGTTCCGGCAAAGCTAAATATCACATCGGTTTTACTTGACTTGTCGTGGAGATAAAGCTTTTCCGGATATTTATAAGCCTTCATCGCCAATGAGCAGGCTTTATTGATCAGCTCTTCTCCCAACCCAAACCTTGAACTCGCCATTCTTGCGGAATTTGCAGCTGTGCTTTTGCTTGTTGATCTCTCTTATTCTCTGAGCTAAATTTAAAGGGGATGAAACAGGTGAAGAATGACTTAGAACACCCTTTTCTTGCTCGATTGGATGGTGGACCTCAGCGCAGATTAAGGAGTTTTTGGGCATTAAACAATCATTGACTGACTTAGATACTTCCCTGCAATTTCACTAGAAACACCTTTTTTTTTTTATGACGGCAAGTCAATCCACGCACTACAATTGCAACTTTTTCTTATTTTCTTGTGTTGATTTGGTAGTGCAATTGCTTGGAAGCTGTAGTTTTGGTAGTCCAAAATATCCTTGTAACATGACGCCATGACGGGACGCGTGAACTGTAGATTAACCTGAGAATGGTAAGTTATGGTGGTTGATGTAAATGAAAAGGTTACCCAGCTACTTATCACTGTTTCTAAGCGAAAATATATATATATATTTACTTTCATATTTACTTAATACATTTTATTTTTCTTGGATGGTTAATTTTTAATCTATGGTGAATCGGTTGAGCAGGAAGACATAGTCGGCTTAAATCCCTAGTATCACCTAAATTTAGGCCCAAACTCTTGCCATCTTTACACAAGTGAAGTCCTATGGGGCGGATGTTTGATTTTTCCCCTCTACTTGAGCATCGAGAGCAAAATCCAGAAAGGTCAAGATCAGCGATGGTAAATTTCTCAAACAATCAGGTAATTATTTCTCATGCACCAGCTGATTAACGAAATCTGTTTGGTCACTGTGAAATTTAAGAGGTCAGGAAATGCATGGGTTGTACTCTCTTGATATCATTTGAGGCAGCTTACAAATATATATAAGGTTCATGTTCGTTGATTGAATTAACTTTAGGCATTTGTGTCTTAGGGTTTAAAATCGTTATTTTATTTGTATCTAATAGTTTTTCTTTTTTCAAAAAGTTTGCATTAGGTGATTAGGGTTTGTAACATCCTATTTCGTTAATCGTCTTAACAGAACAAAAAAAGAGAAAATTGATCATGGAAAATGAATCTAGGACTGAGAAATCCATTATATTTATTTCTGGAGTTGGTCAAATTTCAACACACAAATATTCTTCAAAAGCTATCATCTGATTCACTGGAAGTTTTCGTCTCAGCTATATTTGACATGAATTGTTCACGGAAATTTCGGAATGTCACTGGAGTTCTTGCTGCTGGTGAAAGTGATGGTGACGTCGATGATACTACACTCATCACATTCTTCTTTTGTAAATTTTGAGTAATGTCGGTGCAAACTCGATCAACCATGTCAAGAAAATCTTTCACTATGCCAAACAGTTGAATGGGGTGTGCCCATCTGTCTTTGGCACCTCCTGCTTGATAATATTCTGTTGTTCGCTTCACAAGCTCCATAACCCTTATTTGCTCCTCTCTAACCACTTTAAGTTCCTCTTCGCACTCCTCTAGAAACCCTTTCATTTCCCTTAGAAACCCACCTTTCTCACCAGTGGCACAGCGTGTCACTAGCTGCCGAATTTCTGCAACATGGGATGTGAGAGAGGTGCATGTATTGATGAAAGGGTCACATTCTATTGTGGCTGCTTTCTTTACATTTGAGAACTCAAAACTTAAGCTTCCCACTACTGGCAATCCTAATTTAAGGTACTCTTTGTCTTTGTCCTCTGCTGTGAGGCCATCTGAATTTAAATCTCTATTTTTGCTTCTTAGAGTATTACTTCTTCCAAGGCTATGGTTCCGACTGATTACACAGCGTCTACCCTCTGATCGGATCACTTGTTCCACAACAAAGTGGAGTAGAGTAGTCTTCCCATCGGTGCTTTTAACATCAGACAGCTTGCGGAGGGCAGTTAAGTTGAAACCTTGTGCATCTCCCCTGGAGGTTCCAGCATTCATCTTATTACCAGCCTTAAGAATGGCTTCAAGAAGTTTTAGGAAGAGCCCTCGGGTTCTAAGCTCCTTACAGCCCAATTCAAGAGCTTGCAAGGACTCTTTAAGGTGAAGAATTTCCGAATCATAATTTGATCTAAAAAGCATTGCATTAATACGGATGAATGCCAAAGGAACAGCTTTCAGGATGTGGAAAAGGAAAGACTCGGCATCTGCAAGTTTAGTTGGGTTGCCGTTGAATTGGAGGATTTTTGCCGATTCTTCTTGGCTTGGAGAAATTTTGGTCAGTTTTTCTAAAATGTCACTGGTAAGTCCCTGGCCCTCAAGGAGGGCCTCAATGATTTCTTTTCGGGAGATTGCTAGAGATCTTAGTACAATTGCTGTATTCTGGGACTTGCGGGGCTCAAGGATAAAAATTTGGGCAGTCATTGCAGGATTAGAACTGCTTGAACTGATGGACATATTAGTGCTTCCAGGGGTTCTGCGATTGGTGGTAGTGTATCCAAATAGATTTTCAATCATTTCATCATCAAATCTGTGCACCATGTAGAAGAATCAGCAATAAGAAATGTAGTAGTGCATCAGGACTTCAAATTATGTTATAAATGTGTTTTTGGAAAAATTACCTAAGCGATCCATCCTTGATCTCATTCCAGACCATTGAATGATCAACATTGGTTAAAACCTTGTCCCAGTGCAATGGTTTCAGCTTCTTCTGGCCAACAACAGTCCTTTTTGAGTTCTCCGCTGCAGCAGCTCCTTCCTTACTCTTATCTGCATTCCGTCTAGGTGCAGGTGGAGGTTTCAATAATGGAATCGAATTTAGTCCCTTAGGTGGTGGAAGTGTTGTAGAATTTCTTTTTACTGGTATTGGTGGTGGTGGTGGCGGTGGTGGACGAGCAAGCAGAGGTGGAGGAGGAGGAGGTGGTGGTGGCGGCGGTGGTGGTGCTGGAACTTTTTCAGTTGGAGTGGCTGGAGGAGGAGGTGGAGTTTGCTCCAGCAGCTTTGCTGAAAATGGAGGTGGTGGAGTAGGATTTTGTTGAACTGTCTCTGCCTTTTTCTTATAACCATACAAATCAGATGGCTCATGGAGTGACAAAGCTTCCCTTGGTTTTGGTTTTCTCAGTACGTCCACTCTGTTTTCTTCATCTTCTTCTTCTTCATAACTAGGATTGAACACAATCTTCGGAAAAGTAGCTTTAAGTTGCCCATCTTCGAGTCTCCTCATGTACAGGACATCTTGTCCGTTTTCATCAACAATTAAACCTTTTACTTTTCCTTTAAACTTATTGAAGTCTTCATGAGTGAGTGTTGCTTCCTCTCGACGGAAGCTTGAGTTGGTTTTAGTTTTCTTGCGGTGTTTTGCTATTCTTTGGAAGAATAAGAACGCCACTCCAGCAATAACTAGAGTAATTGCAGCTGTGGCAGCAATGGTCTTGACAATGCTTCGATCTGATGTAGGTGGTGGCATTGCTGGAATTTGTTCCGCAGGAAAGAGAAACTATCAACTTTCTTTGAAGAATCCTACCGGGAAGAAGAAAGGAAAACAAGAAGTAAGAAGCACAACAAAAAGAGAAGTAAAGGACATGGGTGGACCATTTTCTCAAAGAGTAATTTTTCTGTTGTTGTTTCAATGCTATGTGATTTTAGGCAATGTGAGTAAATTTTTCTGTTGTTGTTTCAATGCTATGTGATTTTAGGCAGTGGGAGTAAATTTTTCTGTCGTGCAGATTGGTTCTGTTAGCTGACAGTTTCAATGAAGGTAGTTGTTGTTGGTTGGATTTGCTTAACTCTTGCTGAAAAAGTCTTAACAAAAGGGACAATAATATCTTAACAAAAGGGACAATAATATTCTCAGATTTTGATTACTATATGATTGTTGCAGGCAGAAGGACCTTTAAGTGAGTTAGCCAGTTTTCGATGCAAGTATAGTTTTAGCCGGCCTTGCACAACTTCAATGTAATCGACAACAAAGTCTATAAATATAATTTGATCTCTTGGAACATCCTTCGTTGCATTGTTAGTATTATCAAATTAGAATAAAATAATCAAGAAAAACTTTGAAGACCAGACCCGAATGTCTTGCAAGCTGCCACTCGGCATCACAGTATTGTCAAAATGTTCTAACTGATCTAGTTTTCTTTCTTTTCTAAAGTCGGAAACTAGGGCCTGAACCCAAGTTATATCTTTGATTTGCATTGTTGTTCCTTTAAAGACCTCCATGGGTTTAAACGCTACAAGACATGCTGCTGCTGCTACTCTCAAATCAACACAAACTCAGGGATGAATGAATGGGCTAGACATAAATATGAAAGTGAAAAGCCTGCAGTCCATTTAATGATTTGGTGATATTAGAACTAGAAGCTTTAAAAGTTGTGCACCATCCCCATTTATGGGAGTGATAAGAATGTAGATACCCCGAATAATTATGTATTTATCTTGGTGTTCCTGTAGTGGATTTAAAGAATTCAACAGAATTTGGAAGTGTTATTGAGAAATAAATTTTAGCTATTCCTATATTATACCATAAAAATTCAGATAGAGTTAGCCATATTTAAAATTAAAAATTCAAAGATACTTGATTTGTTGTAGTAGATGGGAAAAGGAGAAGCATTTAACCAAGAATAATACCATACCCAACAGATATTAGATTCCTTTCACATGCAACACCTGTAATATGCTTCATATCTTGAAGTCAAACCGAAAGAAGGTTTGGTTTAGAGAATATTATATTATTGAGAATGTTATGTTAATAAAAAGATAGATTATTTAGGGAAATATGTTTGGTTAGATTGAAATAAATTGGTTAGTATGTTATATATTGATACATTTAGTTAGGAAGAATAAATTTATAGGTACGTTATTTAACAAAATCACCCCCACCTACCCCAAGCCACTGTCGGTGGTCGGTGGTGGTGTTGGGTAGCCTGCAATTTGTTTTAAATACAAAGGCATCACTATTAAAAAACTTAATTAATTAGGGATATAATTGCAATGACAGGTTCATGTAAATTAATTTCAAAATAAATGCATTATTGTCTAAAATTTTTATTAATAAGAAGTAAAATTGTAACAAAAATAACATTACCAATGGAGCGTTTGGATCATATAATGTTTTATTGTAAGGATATATTGTATTAAATAGAAAGAAATATCAACTTGAAGATTGCTGAGAATGTTTAGAAATTGTGTTTGGTTGGTTCGAATAAATTGATGAATAATATGTTTCATTGGGAAGATAAATGGTGGGTATGTTATATAAATTACTAAATTGTCCTATTTTTTTAAATATTAATATAATAAATTTTTTTATTATTATTTTTTGAATCAATTCTTTTAACCCTCAACATTTGAATTTTTTTTAAAACACCATAGTTATATAAAACTTTAATTTGTAGTAAAATGACCCCCACACCCACCCTCAGCCACTGCTGGCAGCCAGCCACCGCCGACAGTTGACAAAATAGCGCACGATTGGCCGCATATGATTGTTCGTGCGTCGGCAAAGTCGGAAATGACCATGGATCACAAATCCATGGCCGAAAAACAACCAAATCTATGGTCGTGAAACAGTCATAGAATCACCAGGTCTGGCCGAAAAAGGCCTTACCAATGCACGACTGATCAGATCTTGCCGGTCGTGCATCAGTACTGTGATTGATGTCGACGGTCGGTGGTTGGATGGCTGGGGGTATTTTATTAACTTTTAAACTTTTTGTGGCTAAGATGTTTTAGCTAATTTCTCAAATGTAGGAAGGCCAACTAATTGTTATTTGGTAGACATTTGAGAGTAATTGTGTCTGAAATGGTTTTTAATTAAGGACAAAATAGATAGAAAAATCATATTATTCTAATAATATTTTAATAACACCCTCTAACAAAATAATAAGATTATCCTAAACATTATCAACAATAAATACTATTTATAATAAAAGATTACCATAATATTTTGTTACTTGTAAACTAAACACCATAATCTTATAAAATAAACAAAAATTATCCCTATTATCTTATATATCCCCGGATCAAAACGGTTCCTAAATAAAATATCCTATGTTGTTAACAATAATTATTATTAATTTTAGAAGATTAACTTCTTTTTTATATTTTATACTATTACTTTTGACAATTAAATATGATAATATAGTCCCTATAATAGAAAACAACCCACCTCGACAATAGAAAATAACCCGCAACCAAACAACACAGTAAGAAACTGCGGCACTGTACTTGTTTCTTGGTCATCCCAAATAGCTAAAGATGAACTGTTGAAGCAAGTGAGTTTCTGCGTTCAACCCAAGAAGCCATTAGTTCTTGAATTATCAGTCAGTCATTTTGGGCAGAGTGATTTTCGAAGTCCCATAGACTAATATTTCATTTTAGACTGTTAAAAAAGTCTATTACCTTTTACAAGTTTATCTCCAGAAAGTTGAATGCAAATTACGATAATCATATTCAGATGTTAAACTAAACTTTTACCAGTACCAAATACCGAGATTAAGGAACCCAAGGATGATAAATTAATTTATCCCCTCACATTTGGGATTTCACTGATTTCAATTAAGTTTTCATCTCCCACAAAACGTACAAGAAGATTTTCTTTACATTTCTTACATAATTTTCACCTTTTTATTTGGTTCTAATTAAACTTTCAAGTCAGCATGTATGTAGGCCAGACTACACACATAAATAAAACAAAACTAATCTTCTACTTGGGGGTTGTGAGTAAACTACTGATTATAGACAATAAACGGCAAATCTTTGCCACTCATATCAGTCTCTGTCAAGCAATTTAGACCGCTTGGAGGGACTACCCAGTAGGAGCTCCGGCTGACTAAGCGGTGATGATGGAGAAGATGGTGGGTCGGAAGATGATGCATCATCACCAGCAGGCAACTGCAAGAATGATAGTGAAGTTGTTGGCGAGGATGATGATGATGATGATGATGATGATGATGAAGATGAGGGCTGATCCTCATCCCTTTGCTTCCTCTTCTGATGTCTTGTCTTGGAATTTTCCTCTAATTCCCCTTTAATTATGAATTCTTTTAGCCTTCTAACATCAGATAGTTTTACAGGCTTCACTATGTAATCCTCTGCACCTTCTTCCAAACACCTGATTTTCAGTAAAACAAAGGAAGCTTGTCAATGGGGTTGCTGTAAACATTGTTCTGAAACAATATGATCAAGTTGATTGGTTGGGTACTTAATTTTGGAACAATATTAAGATAAACATATAATAAATAATATTTTGCTTCTAAACATTCAAGATATTAAGATTCGGATCCTTCTCTTCCTTAATTCTAAATTACACAGTAGTTCCAATCAACAAGATAACACCATGTGCAGGTTTTTATAATATGTTTTCGTTTAAAGAACCCACAAAAGGTGTCTGCAGAACACAATAGTGGCATCAATATTTGTGACATCTCCATTATTATGTCCCTAGTAATGCAATAACAATCACACCCTATTATGAGTATGAAAACAGGCTGGAAATACTGATTAACTCAACAGATTTCGATCAGAACAATTTCACAGGCACATGATTTCAATTCAAATCAAATAGAGCCCAAATATTTATTAACATCCAAGGACTCCCTAGATTGTGTTGTGTCAAGAATTGATTTGCAATCAAAATGCATTCACACCCTAAACCCTAAAGAAGAGATGAAAAAAAATTATACCTGTCAATACGAGTCAGAATATTTTCAGATGACATTATCACAACTGGGATTTCTCTGAAAGCTGATGATTCCTGCTCAAACGTAGATTAAATAACAGATCAGCATAACAGGTTATAGAATGAAATCTCATCATAGAGATACAGTGGCCTCAGAAAATGTCCTTGAAAGAAAAAGGGGAAGGCCTAAAGAACTGACCTTGATCTTTTTGAGCAGTTCGTAACCAGTCATCCCAGGCATAGAGTAATCAGTCATGATCAGATTCACCTTCAGAGCCTGTAAATCAACAAATTATCATTCAAAAGAACAAGAAAAGAATAAACTTAATTTGCAATAACTTTTCGGTTGCTGAGAAAAATGTAGAAAAAAAAAAATCATCTCAACTTGGCCTAACCAAAAAGGAGGAAAAAAAAAATAAAAATTTCACAGTCCATCATATTATCTCTGTTATTCTCATGAAAGTTTATTAACTTTTTGCCCTGTTCCATTTTCTCATCAACCAAACACAAACACAAAAAGAAAAATTTAAAGCAATATTAGCTTACATCAAAATCAACCGAGCTCTTCCCTCCATCCAATCCCAGATATTGCAGAGCTCTTATTCCACTTTCCACAGCCGTGACTGCAAGAACCCAAATTCAATCAGCTTCACAAACATCTTTTATCCATCTCACCACCCCCAAAAAAACACATACCTTTACAAGCCGACACCTTGAGCAACCTTTCAATAACCTTACGATCAACATAACTGTCATCAACAGCAAGAACATGCAACTCCTCATCAGACGGTGTACCGTAAACCTCAGCAGCCGTTGCCGTTGCCGTTGCCATTTCCAATCCTCAAATTAAAAAAGAATCTCACTTTACGCGTCAAATGCAGGATCCGTTGGTGGGTTTTCTTTGAAAACTTGTGTTGTATATGCAAGAAAGAAAATAATAAGTGACACGGGACCTTGTGCTTTAACTTTTTAAATAAGGCAAGGCAAATGCCAGGAAGGGAAAGGTAAAGGGAAAGAGAGAGAGAGAGAGAGAGAGATAAAGGCATGAGATTCTGAGGATCCAAATATCGTAAGATCTTAGCAAATCTTTCTTTTTAAGAAGTAGCAGTTGGGATGAGCATTATGTGGCAACTTGTTATTTGTCGTGTCAATTTACTAAAATTTCTTGGGAAATATTTGTAGGACCAGTTTGTGTCAGGGAGAAGACAAACCGTATATATTATAACGTGTATATGTTGAGTCGAGGATTTTGACTCTTGGGTTCTTCTTAGATTTTCTCAAGATCTCACCATGGTCCCCTCGTCTTCTCTTTGACCGGCATTCTCTGACCCACAGCACACAGATAAAACCTCCACTCTGTTCTTCAATCAAATCATCAAATCAATAACACCGCCAATATTTTTGATTTCTTGTTTCATTTTTATCAACTGATTTTAATGGTCATTGATTAGAGTAAATCTTACACTTTGATAACCTTTTATTTTTATCCCTTAATCATGAGATCTATATTTACATCTGATATTATTAAATTTATCCCAAAATCAAAATAAATAAATGATAAATATTTTCATATCAACTAAAGTCTACAGCAACCCAATATCTTATATGAAGATCTCACTTTTTCTTTTTTTCTAAAAGCTAATAATAAATTAATAATACGATCGGCCTGTGGTTTTGATATGATAAAACTTTTGTTATAAAGTAGAACTTTTACAGATGTTAAAGAACTGGAAAATTAGAAAGACACGGTTTGACCAAAGGTCTCAAGACACTCAAGTCAAATATTTATAATTAGAAACCTGACCTAAAGCGGAGGTATATTAGGTTTCGAAAATTAGTAAAAGAAAAGCTTGAGTGGAGCGCAGCGGCGGCGGCAAAATAGGAAAGCCGCCCTCGGAGTGGCTGTGAGTAGCTAATTGTCACCTCAAATGTTTTTTTTTTAAATTACTGATGTACGGTAACACAATCTTAGGTTTTGATACGGTAGAGAGTGGGTCATGGACTTCTCATGGTAGTGCTCCACATCCCACATTAATTAACATTTTATTTAATTAATTAAAGTGGGTTCTGTTATTTATTTTCCTCCATTTGCGTGATGCTTCAGACTTAATTACTCTCATTTAATATGCCCATGATCTGCTTTGGAGTTTACGCATCATCATTCTTTTTTTTTTTTTTAATTTATTTTATTTATCTTTGGGTTTAATTTTTGAAAGAGAATAGAATCTCTGATGGAGTGTAAATGGGAAGAGATTTTGTTGTCCTTTGCAAATCCGTAGTGAATCCTGAGGTGACAACGCGAAGCACCTTTTACAAGGAGTATCGATTTCAGCAATCACATTTTATTATTACTTTAATTTTTTAATTTTCTTAACAAAACTTTGCTAATTCTACCGACCTACCAACCCAATTCGTATAAATATTGGGAATTGCTTGCCAGATTGGGGATGATAGTAATTAATATCTGTAACATATAATACAATTAGATTTGTTCAATGGTCAAAATTCACCATGATCTAAGGGGGATTGATTATCGATAACCGATTGTGACCAATAAAATTGCAATTGTTCCAATCTTAAGGGTGTACTGTAATAAGAGTAAACCACATGTTCCCACCCAAACATTAGTGAAAACCCAAGATCCCGCACCTGGTTTCGTTTATCCCATATTCCCATTTTTAGATTAATACGGTTAATGATTTTTTTGGTTCTAACACACTATAGAGAATATTATTACCAAAATACCATTATAAATAAATTAGTAAATTATTTTTTAATCCCAAATAGATTTGAATTTTCCAACAGCTACAAGGGAGGGGAAAATTGTGAGAAAAGGCTCAGATCTAACTAAAATAGAGGCGAACGAGGCTGGGAGATGGATGTGTTTTGTCAGGCATGAGTAGGGGAAGATAGTGATGGTGGTGACGATGATGTCAAATGGTGCCAGAATCCGGCTAGATTTGGATTTTTCCAACAGTCGCGAGGGAAGGGAAAATCGCGGATAAAAGGCTCAGATCCGGCCAAAATGGAGGCGGACGAGGCTAGGGGATTGATAGGTTTTGTCGGGGATGAGTGGGGGAAGCTAGTGTTGGTGACGGTGATGTCAAACGGCGCCAGAATCTGGCTAGATCTGGGTTTTTCTGATAGCTGCAAGGGAGGGAAAAATCATGGAGAAAATGCTCAAACCCAGCCAAAATGGAGGCGGATGAGGTTGGGGGATGGATGGGTTCTGTCGGGGATGAGTGGGGGAACCTAGTGGTGATGGCGATGTTGTCAAATAGAATCAGAATCCGGTAGCCACGAGGGAGGAGAAAATTGCAGAGAAAAGGCTTAGATCCAGCCAAAATGGAGGCAGGTGAGGCTGGGGGATGGATGAGTGGGGGAAGCTAGTGGCGGCGGCGGCGATGTCCAATGGCGACGAATTCCGGCAAGATGTAATTTTTTGTGATTGTCATCGGGGGAGGGGGGGGGGGGGGGGGTTGTGCAGTGATGTGGGGTGCTTGTGGAAAAAATTTGAGATGTAAAGGGTTATGTTCAATTTTCATTTTTATTTAAGATTTGATTACCATTTTACCCTTTGAACGTTAGATCAATGATTTTTTGTTAATTTAAGGGTGGCAATTTGGAATAAATGAAATCAGGGGTGGGAACTTGCAATTTCACTAATCTTTGGGTGGGAACATGTCATTTACTCTTGTAATAAAATAAACTAAACAAGGATTAAAAAAGAGATTAAAGAGGATTGAAATGAGAAGCTTTTATTAACTCTTTCTCTCTATTGTTGTATACAAGGGAATGAAATTGGCTCAATTTATAGCCACTCACCGCCCCCACTAAACCTATGGTTCATTACCAAGGCAAGACACAAGTGTCTCTAGGTAGACATATATGGACCATGTGTCCATTTGGCAAGCAAGATAGCAAATGCTTGGAAAGTCACATTTTTTTTTTTTAAATAAAATTGCCCCTTAGTTTCTACCATTTATAAATAATTGCATTTATCATTAGGAAAAACCGTTTCTACCATTTATAGATAATTGCATTTAACATTAAGAAAAACCCAGTAGGGCAAAAACTTAAGTAAAGAAATAAAATTTTATAATGAAACTGTAAAGTGGTGTTAGACGTTCTTCATATTACCTCATTAAAAACCATGTTAAGAAAACCTAATGGGATAAAACCTGATCAAGGAAAAAATAGTACAGTGCACTTATGTCCAATACAATAGTCATTTCCAAAACTCTCTCTAATCGATGCTCCCCTCATAATAGCAAAATTAACTTAATTACTTATTAAATCGTTGGATACCGATGCCATACACTAATTTTCAAATGTTGATATCAGTAAGGTCTTAGTGAATAAATTTGCAAGATTATTATTAGAGCGTATTTGTTTGACATCAATATCTTGACTTTGCTGGAATTCATGAGTGTAAAAGAACTTCGGTGAAATATGCTTAGTTTTGTCTCCTTTTATATATTCTCCCCTAACTTGAGCAATACATGCTACATTGTATTCTTTTATAATTGTAGAAATGTTTGAGGTACATGGTAACTTGCATGTATTCTCTATATGATGGATGACATATCTTAACCATATGCATTATTGGCTGGCTTCATGAAGCGCAAGAATCTCGAAATGATTGGAAGAAGTAGTAACAAATGTTTGTTTTGTAAAGTGTCATGATATTACAATGTCATTGTAAGTAAAAACATATCTCATCTATAAGTGAGCTTTGTGGGGATCAGAAAGCTACCCAGCATATGCGTAGCCAACTAATTTATGATCATTAACATATATCTTTAGATAAAACAATCCTTAGTCTTTTGTTTCACTAAAGTAACAAAAGATATGTTTGATCTCATTCCAATGCTGGTGAGTTGGTGTAAAGCTAATATTGCCAACAAATTTATTGCAAATGTTATGTTTGATCTCGTACATTATATCAAATATAATAATGTACCTATTGCATTCAATTATGGTACTTCAAGACTAAGTATCTTTTCGTCGTTTTATTTAGGACTAAATGAATCAGTCTTAGGATCAAAGAGACCGAACTACCATTGGGTTTCCTCAAGGGGTGAGACTTATCCATATTGAAGGACTTTATGATGTTTTCAATATAATTTGATTGATGGAGCAATTTTCCATAGATCCTTGTATAGGCAAAAATCCCTACTTGGCCCTGGCCAGGCCCAATTGCATTTAACTCTACGCCATGGCCCATGAACAGTTGACTCTACGCCGTGACCCAACACCAGTTGGCTCTACATCAAAGCCCATGCCCTAGAAGATCCACTCTAAATGGCCCATTCAACAATAAATTGTAAAGGAATGATAAACCGATTCTTTCCTCAATCCGCATCTTTTGGATGCACGTCATAGGATGCATTGCTGGCATCCAAGAACAATATTAAAAATATGAAATGCGATAATTGTAAAGCAACGATAAATTGCATAAAAAGTAAAGAATAATAAAATGACATTAATAACAATAAATTGCGTGTAATAAAAGGAAAACAATAATTAGAGTCAGAACTTCAGGTTTTGATGTCAAAATCTTGAAACTTAGAACTTCAAGTTCTAAAGTTTGATTTCTTTAGACTTCGTGCCTTTTATTACTATTATTTATGAACTTCAAGTTAGCAGTTATATAAAAACATAACTTTAGTATTTAGAACTTCAGTTGAATCCATATATCAAAATCACAATTCAAGACTTCAGGTTTAGACATTTGAAACTTCAGATCCTAAAATAAAAATAAAAATTTAAGTTACTATTAGAGATTGATTCTTAGAACTTTGGGTTCTATTGAACAGAAATCTGCACCAACTTGAGTGGTCTGATCGACCTTGGTGGGATTGGAACCAGTATGTGTGTGATTACGGGTAATCAGTGATGAAAAGCAATGAATGCAATAATATAAATAACAAAGAGATTTTTAAAGTGGTTCGACGAGATATACTCTTGAGCCTACATCTATTGTGTGTGTATTTGCTGTGAGAGCTTACAATTAGAGTTATATGAAAATTTTGTGACCCTTTTTTCATCGTTGTAGGGGGTTTATATACAAGATTTGTAGAAATAAAATAGCGAAAATAAAGGGATTACAATTGACTCGAAATGCAATTCCGATATTCTCGTGATTGGGCGTTATGATTGCGCAAAGATTGTTGTTGATCTAGTCTTCCTCGTAATATCTGGGAATTGATTGAGTTATCATTTGAGTTGTTTGCGACTAGCTTGTGCCGAGTCGAGCTAAATGTCGACGAGCTTATGCTGGGTCGAGCAACTGGTAAAATTGAGCTGATATCGGGTCAAGCTATATCCTCACGATATCTCAAGCTTGGTGGAAAAATCACACACAACATCTGCCCCCTAGTGTTTGAGGCTCATTCCGAGCTTCGAAGACTATTGCCCAATTTGATGTCAAGCTGGAAGCGATAACAAGTCCTTGAATGTGGGTTTAGTTGAGCTCATAGGGTTGAGCTCATGTCCGATAGACATGTTTCACACTTGTTTACTTCCAATGATACTTGCCAGACTCATAATATCAAAAGTTAGGGCAAACTTGTAATTTCAATGCGGTCACGTTGCATTAAATGAGGTAGCCTTTGTCAATCATATTTCGTCGCGCGTGGGAGACTACAACTATCCATGCACGAAGGTGAGGTGACGTGCAACGACAGTTATCAATGTAATAGTCTGACGGTTTGTTGCCCCAAACGGATGGTCGACTCGTGGCCACACTTAAAGGCTGAGATTGCTCGACGAATGAAGGATCGAGATTCACTGCAACTCAACGGCTGCGATCAAACCCTATCCTTTTGTCTCCCATGCAAGCTACTATAAAAGATGGCGAAGTCGCTATAATCCTCATTCAGTCCACAAAAGTTTTATGGCGTTCTTGTGCATTCCGCTACTATTTTATCATTATCACGACGCTCTTCTTGACGATCCTCTACTCTTCTCTCGCTCTAGTAAAGTTCTTTTCCCTTTCTTTGTCTGTTTTTCTGGTTTTTACGTCAAATGATGGTCATTGTAGTGGCCACATTCAGCGTTTTAGGGTTTTAGTTGGGTTTTCGGGTGCGTCTCCGACGGTCTTGGGTTTAACACGGTGGCCACTGGGACCTTGAGTAGGTCGTGTGCTTTCGTAGTGTGGCACGAGCTATCTTGGGTGTCTGATCTAAAAGCAAGTGTAAATTGGTCGCCGAATCTTTTGAGTTCTGACACATGTTCACTTTTTTTTCAGGCACACAAAAGCGAGCTATTACCATGTCTTCCTCCAGCAGTCACACAATCGATCGCATATTCGATTTGCCTGCAAGCTCGGCTATCCTCGGGGATTCAACCCCTAAGGTCTTTGAGGAGATCATCATACGAAGCTCAAACCCCGACACAGTAGGCTCTTTCGATCCCGCTTCGATATAGTTGGGTCAGCCCACGCAGTCTCCAATCCATAGGCTACGAAGAGAGCCACAATCCTCGATTAAAGTTGGGGATTTGGAGCGCATAACAGTAGCCTATGCGCCACAGTTTAATTTAATGGTCCCGGGGACATTTTCTTGGAAGAACCCCCCACTCGGATGGGTGGCAACCTCTGAGACCCTCTTGAGATACGGGGTATCCATATCCCCACATTGTTTTATTGATAACGTGCTGAAGTAGTTCAACATTGTTCCTCTCTAACTGTCCTCAAATTCATATGTCATTCTCATTGGTCTGTACATCACGTGCATGATCACAGAATAAGGCGAGCCATCTGTCGAAGAGCTTATCCATCTGTATAGGCTCAAGAAAGGGCAAGACCAGATGTACTACCTTTCTAAGGCAAGAAAGGTACATTTCAACGGGCTGGTCGACGTCCCGAAGAAGGTCTCATATTGGGACTCTCAGTTTTTCTTCTACGAAGCCCGAGAGACTGGCGCTTTTGCTTTGGACACGAGTAAGACTTTGATTCCCCATGTGTGCAAGGGTCGCTTTCGAGCTTTGTATTCGAGCTAACTAAGTTGTTTTTGTTTTGCATTTAATGTCGAGCAGAATTATCTTCCTACCGCGAGCTTGCGGAGGCTGCAGCATTTCAATGACCTTCCTGACTATTAGCGCAACCTCAACGAGCTTCTCACGCTTCCACATGTGAAAACGTATGACTTTTGTTAGGACGAGGCCAGATTCCTTACAATTTTAGAAAAAAATGTTTAAGTTACAAATTGCTCGCTTTCATTTTCTAGCGTAAATATGTTGCTAACTGTTTGCTTCCTTTCTTACAGAGATTTAGGCCAAGAAACCGAAAGGCCTTAAAAAGAAAGTGGTAGCCATCGGCATCGGTTGCTTTGACGATGAAGCAACCTGTTGACATTGCCAGTATAAAGCACGCCAGTGGCAGGCTTAGGGGAGGCCTAAGCGTAAAAAAACCCACAACTATCCCAAGGGCAGTTAGTAGGAAGAGTGCCTCTGAGCCCCAAAAGGGGCTGGTGAAGAAAACACCCGAGCGAACTAGGAATTTGGGAAAGGAAAAGGCATCTTAGTAGCATGATGGCTCGGGCAAAAAGAAAACGACCGAGCCTTTAGAGGGCTCGAGCAAACAAAACGTGGTTAAGCAGCAAGCTGGCTTGGGCAAAGAGGTCGTCGTGCATGCTGGCAGCTAAAAGAAGACAACGGCCAAAGAATTGGCCAAGAAGAAGTCCGCTTCTATGGGTGAGGCAGGTGTTGCTGGGGGAAGCAAATCTAGCTTGTTCTGGAAGAGTAAGAAAACAGACAAAGCGATCTAAGCTATGGTTGATGTGCTTATCGATCAACTCCGCGACCATATCAATGTTGGGGCCGCAGTGGCCAAGGATTACGTCACCTCGCTAACATTCACGGCTATTAAAGACTCGCTCCTCGCTCAAATGTTGGCTTAACATGCAGCGAAGGTACCGGTAGTTCGCCCCTCTTTTATTTTCATGTTATCTTCGCCACTTTTTAACTTTTCATCTTACCTTTTTAGGTCGCCATGGTAAGCCGGCTTTTTTATGAAGAGTGTAATGTCATATTGGAGGGTACTCACAAGGGGTGGATGCTGGCGGAGATAGTGAAGGAGGATGTTTTGGCCAGGGTCGAGGTTGTAGAGAAAGAGAAAGAAGCTAAGCAGGTCGAGCTCGAACGACTCAAGGAGGAAGTGGCGGCCTTTGGGGTCAAGGAAAGGGAGTTCCTTGACAAGCTTAACGTGAGCAAGGTCGTGCGAGCCAAAGCTGTAGCCTAGGCAATTGAGGCTGGGAAGAACTTGGTGCAGCAACGTGGTGCTAATAATAAGTTAATCTCTGAGCTTTCCTCAGCCCAAAAGGTTGCCTCGAACCGGAAAGCCAAATTTAAGCAGTCTTCGCTCGACCTTGCCCAGCAGGTGAAAGGTCGACGGAAGGTCGAAGCTAATGCTGGGTAACTCAGGCTTCAAATTGAAGAGCTGAATGAGGCCATCATTGCTCGGTCCTGGTAGACGTCGGTCTTCTTTATGCATAAGATATAGGAGGCTCACCCTTCGATCGACTTTTCTTTCCTTCTGCGAGCTTATCAAAAGGAAGTCGAGAGGATGAAGATCGAAGCCCAGGGAATGGCCTACGTGTACTCGGATGATGGTAAAGGCTAGGAAGAGGTCGAGGAAGACGTAGAGGAGATCGAGCTCAAGCTGGAAGTTGAGGATCTGGTTCCCCTGACCACACTTCCCCTGAGCAAGGCTCCCAACCTTGGAGACATCGCTGCCATCCCTTTTGTCGAGGAATCATTTCTTCCCCTTGATGGCGAACTCCTTGGATCAGTTGAGGATTGACAAGAGCTTGAAAATACACATTTATTTAGTGGTTTATGGGGATTATTTGTGACAAATTAGGCTTAATTTGGTAAAGTTGCTTAATATTTTCATAATTGTCTTTTATGGGATCATGGGTGTGTTTTGGTGTTTTTCAGGCTATTAGTGTTAAATATTATGCTTGGATGAAGAATCATGTCAGAAACCGAATGAGTGACGAGTAGAAACAAACGGATCAAGAATCGGAGTTGAATTGAAGAAGTTATGGAGGTTTGAAGTAAAGAGATGATTCTAAATTACGCTCTAGCTTGAGCATGCCTCGGTCTTTTGAAAATATCTCGAGATGTAGAACTCGGATTAAGACGATTCTTTGACTGTTGGAAAGCTAATTCAAAGGGCTACATTTCTCCATTGTTATCACACTAAAAAATCAGAATCTCTGAAGTGCTATGGAATGATGCGAGATTTGGACTAAAAAAGAAGAGTTATTACTGTGCCGCATCACACTTTATCTAGTAGCTACCATGCTGCAGCATAGTGTCGGGGCACAGTCACTATAGTTAAGAATTTGTCATTCGTTTTTGTTTAGGAAAATAGGGTTAAGAGTCTTAAACCAAATAGAATTAAGGAAAATAAAACCCCAACCTTTGTGGGATATAAATAGAAGTCTTTTAGCATTATTTTGGGGATTCTTTTGGGGGAAGAATTAGAGGAGACTAACGTAAGAGAAGATCAAAGTGACAGAATTTCT
Organism: Pistacia vera; assembly: GCF_008641045.1. Classification (NCBI taxonomy): domain Eukaryota; kingdom Viridiplantae; phylum Streptophyta; class Magnoliopsida; order Sapindales; family Anacardiaceae; genus Pistacia; species Pistacia vera. The sequence goes on from NW_022196412.1 coordinate 455,663, forward strand.
GAAGCTTTTGATTGGCAATATAGAGAAGTCTTCTTATTTCTTTCTTGAACTCATGTTTCTTATTTCAATGAAGATGATTGTTTCTTTCATGTTGATTATGAGCTAAATTTATTCTCTAGGGCTAAGATGTAGCCCAATCTCTTGATTATGTGTTGATTTATTTATATTGATTTTTATTAAGATTTCTTCCTAAGTTTTATTATTATGCCTAATGCTTTTAATTCTTAAGGGCCAAATAATTGAATAAATTAATAGACTAAGTTGAGATCGAAAGATGATACTTAGTTGGTCTACGGTAGTAAAACCGTAGGTTGAGCGAACGCTAGAGATAGGTTACCGTGACTTGTGAGCTTTTGGTAAACTCCATAGAGCGTAATGATCTTCAATTGCTTAAATCTGATTAGAGATAATTCAGGTTAGTAATTAGGGGTTAATTTGATAATTGTTTGAGAGAAAGTTATTGGAAATTTAGGGAGATTGAGGAATAGATTAATAAAATTAGCATAAGTGATCGATACATATGAATAAGAGTTGGTGTGAAATCTATGTCCTAGGTCTAATCATCTTGCTCTAAACCCAAAGATTTATTTTAGTTGTTCTCTTTTCAGTTCTCTTTTTAATTTCAATTGTTAATTTTATTTAATTTAGGTTTTCCTTGATACAATTTGGATTGATCAAATAGTAATAGGATAGTTTAATTGGTAATTGATAATAGTAATTCCCTTGGGTTCGATATCCGTATTTATACATTTTATTACTTGCACGATTTCGTACACTTGCGAAAATCCACAACAAGGATGACCCCCCTACTCCTCCAGCTACCTGAGAGATTGTTTATTTTTTTTCGTTCTTTGTCGTTGTTTTTCCTTTTTTTTTTTTTTTTTTTGAATGTAATAGAACTTAATCAATGAAAGAGAATTTTTCAACCTGTCCTTGTTGAGCAAAGATTGTTATATTTCTACGGAGTCATTTCAATTGTCCTAGTTGAACTTGTAACAGGAGATTCGAATTTGCTCTAAGTTAAGCGTAGCACACTTCTTGAAGAGCTTTTTCGGATGTGTGCGAGGAAATATTTTGCGACAAGTAACTCTGATTTCGAATCAGTTGTCCGTATCGAATTTTGATCGCTGGCTTAAGGCCGATTTGCTTCGACGTATTTTTTTTCTTGAATTTTATCAAGTTTAACTTTGTCGACTTAGAACGTTTCATTCTTAAAGAGTTGGATTTTGGCGTGACTTTTGAGATAAGCTGCATTTTTCGGACTCTTGACTCTGAGTTTTCTTTTTGGAAAACCATCGCATAGGTCACGATTTACAAGTCGATGAATAGTTGCTTACGAACTATAGACCTTAATTACGAGCAGAGAAAAATCTGAATAATACCTCTTTTATTGATCAAGCGCTTTGGTTGTGAGCGGCCTTACAACGGATTAAAAAGAGAAAGATAAGTGAAACCCGAGCTGCTTATTGGTAATACCTTCACAAGTGCTTGACGTTCCAAGCTCGCAGTATTGCTTCGCCGTTGAGGCGTTCCAAGTGGAATTACCCTGGTGCAAGCTTTTCAGAGATACTGAAAGGACCTTTCCATTTGGGTCAAAGTGCCCCCAAGTTTGGGTTTTGGGTACCCTGGATGACCCTTTTGAGGACTAGATTGCCCACTTCAAAGTCTCTATTTCTAACTTTGGTATTGAAGTATCGCTTGGCTCGCTGTTGATATGAAGCGAGCCTTAGCTGGGACTTGGCCCGGTGTTCTTCAATTAGGTCCAACCTCAGGCAGAGAAGGTATTCGCTTGTTTCCTCATCAAAAACTTCTCTTCGGAATGAGCTTATTCCTACTTCAACCGGGGCCATTGCTTCACATCCGTATGATAGAGAGAACGGGGTTTCACCTATCAAATTCCTGGTTGTCGTCCTATAGGACCACAAAGCTTCGGTTAATTCATCGGCCCATCTCTCCTTCAGGGTGTCGAGTTTCTTCTTAATAGTGTGCTTGATGACCTTGTTCATAGCCTTCACTTGTCCGTTGGCTTGAGGTCGATAGACAACGGTGAAGCTCTTCTTGATGCCTAGCTCCTCGTAAAAGGTTGTAAAAGTCTTCACCATCGACCTGTTTTCCATTGCTGGTTATTATCATGTGGGGAATCCCAAACCGACAAATAATGTTTTTGTAAACGAAGTCTTTCAGCTTGTTTGATGTGATGGTTGCTAGGGGCTTTGCCTCTGCCCACTTAGTGAAGTAGTCCACAGATACTACTGCGAACTTAACGCCCCATTTTCCTTAAGGCAAATGGCCGATAAGGTTGATCCCCCAGATTGCAAATGGCCAGGGGCTTGTCAGAGTGGTCAATTCCTGTGGTGGGGCTTGCAGAATATCTACGAATCTCTGACATCTATCACATCTTCGAACATAGTTTATTGTATCGTCAAAAATTGTTGGCCAGTATTACCCCTGACGAAGCACTTTGTAGGCTAGAGATCTGCCTCCTACATGGTTTCCACAAATTCCCTCATGGATCTCCCTCAGAACATAATCTGTGTCCTCATGGTCAATACATCGCAGTAACGATACATTGAACCTGCGCTTGTATAGTTTATCATCGATGAGCGTGTACTGAGCTACCTTGGTACGAAGTGTTTTGGCTTCGGTTCTCTCCTCTAGTAGTGTTCCATCCCTTAGGTAGGCGGTGATTGTGTCCATCCAACTGTATCTCTAACTTGTAGTTAAAACTGGACCTTGTGAAGCAAAGATGCTTCGTCCTGAGAGGAACTTAACTAGGATGGAATCGACTTTTTCCTGGTTCATTGCAAAAGCTAAGCGGGATAATGCATTTACTTGTGAGTTTTTCTCCTTTGGGATCTGGAGAATTGTAAAGGATCTGAATTGCTTGAGCTCAGCTTCCACTAGCTGGAGGTAAGACGCCATCCTGTTTTCCTTCCCCTGATATTCCTCGGTAATTTGGTGGACCACTAGTTGTGAGTTGCTGTAAATTTTAATGGATTTCGCTCCCATTTCTTTAACGAGGCAGATCCTTACGAGCAACGCCTCGTACTCAGCCTTGTTATTGGAGACGACGAAACTGAATCTTATTGTGGCTCTGATCGGGTTTCCCTTTGGACTTTCGAGCAAGAGCCCCACTCCTGCTCATTTTCTCATTGAATGAGTCATCTACATACAGAGTCCATTGCCATAAGTCGTCGAGCTTTGGCTCATGTTGCCCAATTTCTCCCGAGGTGTCTGCCTTGGTGGGCTTGATTCATCATCTTGCTGGTAGGAGAATTCAGATATAAAATATGCCAAGGCTTAACCTTTGATTGCCGTCCTTGGGATGTACTTGATATCATGCTGACTCATTTCCATTATCCATTGGATTAGTCTACCCGATGTCTCGGGCTTCTGCATTATTTTCTTTAGTGGGAAGTTTGTTAGCACGTGGATGGAGTGTGCCTGGTAATAGAGGCGAAGGCGAGCTTCTCTAACTCTAGGTGCCTCGTCTCCGCCCTCTTCGCCTACCAACACCGCGTTGATAGTGGACTTTGATACCGACAAATATAGTAGCAACGACTCGCCTTGGATGGGATTTGAAAGAAGGGAAGGCTATCCCAGATGTTTCTTCAACTTCTGGAAGGCTCTTTCACACTCCTCTGTCCATTTGAAACTTTTATTCCCCTTTAAGGTCTCAAAGAACGATAAAAACCTATCCATGGCTCGGAAAACTAATCTGCTGAGTGCGTCCACACGCCTTGTCAAGCTCTACACCTATCTTATGTTGGTCGGGCTTTTCATGTCGAGCAAAGCCTGAATCTTCTCCAGGTTGGCTTCTACACCCCGTTGGTTTACGAGGAAGCCCAAAAATTTCCCCGAGCTTACCCCGAATGCACATTTTAAAGGATTGAGCTTCATTCAGTACCTTCTAAAGATGTCAAAATTTCCCCCAGGTGCTCAACGTGGCTTTTGATTTGACGAGCATGTCGTCGATGTATACCTTTGCGGTATGGCCAATTTGGTCAGCGAACATCTTGTTCACCAAGCGCTGGTAAGTCACCCCAGCGTTCTTGAGGCCAAATGGCATAACCCTGTAACAATAAATTCCACAGTCAGTAATAAAAGAAGTATGTTCTTTATCAGGCTAGTACATCGGGATTTGGTTATATCCCGAGTACGCATCCATGAAGGTGAGTAGTGCGTTTCATGTTGTCGCATCTACTAGTTGGTCGATTCGTGGTAGAGAAAAGCTGTCTTTGGGATAGGTTTTCTTCAGATCCGTGAAGTCGACGCAAGACTAGCACTTGCCATTCGACTTCTTGACCAGGACTGGGTTAGCGAGCCAGTCCGGGCACTTGACTTCTCTGATGAAGTTGATTTTCAAGAGTTTGTCAACTTCGTCCTTGAGTGCTTGTGAGCGCTCCGCATCCATAGCCCTTTTTTTTTCTACCTTATGGGTCGAGCTTGAGGGTTGAGGTTTAACTTATGGCATATTACCTTAGGGATAATCCAAACCATATCTGCGTGCACCCATGCGAACACGTTGAGGTTCTTCTTTAGGAACCCTACCAGATTATCAGCCATCTCTTTGGTCAAACCGCTACGGATTTTCAGCACACGAGTTGGATCTTCCTCGCTAACACTTATTTCTCACAGTTATTCGGTCGGTCTTGCTGCGGATTCTTCTCTATGGATGCGAGGATCTATAGTATCCTCGAGTGGTCCGGGGTTAGGCTTGGATTCTGCTATGACCATTGTTCTTGGGAGATGCCATTTTTGTGTTGTATGTATGACGCGGTTGTAACATTCTCGAGATTTCTTTTTGTAGCCCTTGATCGTCGTGACTCCCCTTGGAGTCAGAAACCTCATTGCTTGGCAGAGCACTGATGTGATTGCGCTCAAATCAACTAAGATCGGCATTCCGAGGATGACATTGTATACGATTGGGCAGTCTACCACTAGGAATTCGGCCATCACCGTCTTGATCACTATCGCGTCATGGTTGTGGCGAGGGGATTCTTCACATTCATCGATTGTTAATCCTACTACCTCGCTATCTTGTCTAGGCTGTTTGGGTAGCTTTTGGTCATAGCTCAATACCCGGGGGACCGAGTTTGCTCTAGCCTCTCGAGCATATTGCTCGCGAGCACGCCTTGAGCTCCCTGCTATGTCAGGCCCCCTGTAAATCATGCCCACCAGAACATCATTGGGGTTTGGCGGAGCTTGCGAGACCTGGTTTTGAATCTGGCTCTACACTTAGTTATTTTGCTCGCTAATATTTTTGTGAGCTAGTGTTGCCTTAACGAATTCCTTTAGGTGGCCCATTCTTATTAGGTCCTCAATGGTGTCCTTTAAAGCTCAACACTCATTTGTGTTGTGCCGGACATCCCTATGGTATCAGCAGTACTTTTGTCGATCTCTTCGACTCAGAGCCCCCTTCATTCTTTCTGGAGTGGGTAGTCTCTTCGCCTCATGAGAGACTTCGTAGATGTGGGCGATGTTGTGAGTGAGATGGGTGTATTCTGCATACCGCGGGAAAGGTTGCTTGTCTCCTCGGTTATCTGTTCTTTGTCTTTTTTGGAACCTATTGCGGTCCCTATCATTGCGGTCTTGGCCCCTATGCTTATCCGATGGGAGATCTTGTCGCCTGTCCGGAGCTCCTCGCGTCGAGTTTCTGGCCAATGCTGCCAGCAAGCTTTCTATCCTTTAGTGTTTTACAGCCATTTGATAAAACTGGGTTAGGCTTACGTGATCTTCATTGTGGAGCTCTTTCTATAACTTTGTGTTTGGTTTGATCCCTGCAATTAGTAAAGTTCAGATGGACTCCTCGAGGGCATTCATGACCTTTGCCTGCTTGTTTTGGAACCTCGTTAGTTATGAGGTTAGTGTTTCATTTTTCTCCTGACAAATGTTGCTCCAATAGCTGAGCGACATCGTGAACTGCCTCCTTGCTTGAAATTGCTGCAAGGAGAATTGTTGCCAAGAGTTGATGGAGTTCGCCTTGAGCCTCTTATACCACCTCTTAGAGCGAAACATCGACATTTCACCAAATCACTGACCTAGTGTAGCTTTATCAGGTCATTGAAGTTATCAAGGTGATCTCTAGGGTCCCTTCTCCCATCAAATTAACTTTTTCTCTGGCGCCTTGAATCCTTGTGGAAGTGGGGCCTGGCGAACTTCCTCTATGAAGGGGGAACTTACTATTTCCTCCGTCAAGCATTTTTTACACACGATCTAAGTCTTCGTTGTGGTTGCCCTGGTGGGCTCTGTTCAGCCTCACTTCAAGCAAATGAGTTCGCAAATCTGTCGCTTACGAGGTCCCTCCAATGTGCGTGTTGATGCGCGAGGTCGGGTCATGATGGCTAGGCTGATAAGTGTTATCATGCTTATCATTGCGTTGCTCACGATGTCGATTGTAACCGGAACGTCGGTCATTGCCAGATTGACGCACTTGGCTCATCTCGCAAGCCTGCGAAGATCGATCTTGTCTTGGGCGTGGGTTAATACCAGCACGCTGACACTAGGGATATCATCGAGCGTCTTTAGTGTGTCTGTTGTCTTCGTTTTCCCCTAGCGGTTGCTTCCCTGGTCGCCTTCAGGGGTTAGTCTGCCAGCGGGATTCACGCTCGTGAGTGGAGTGTAATTTGCGATGTTGGGGGTTTTGGTCGCCTCTCGGTGCCGATGAAGCGGATCGACCACCTGTAGAATTCATACCTGTTGGGGTGGTGTTGGTAAAGCGTGGCTGGTTGAGATTCTGGGCAGTTGGTTGTTGGTTCCTCAACTCAGCCACGTTTTGTTGCACCGCTTGTGCAACCATTGTTTTGATCATCTCCATCAGTTGGCTATTCTCACGGTTTGATGTCCCTGCCCCCTAGTAGTTTGTGATGTGTTGAGTTGGCGGCATGGGTGGTTGGCATCCAACGACGTCCTGTTGCACATCCTGGTGGGTGGTTTCCACATTTTCAAGGTTTCCGGTGGTGGTCTTTGATCTAGTGTGCACCATTGTGGGCCTGGATTGGGTTGGTTGTTGTGACTATTCGTCAGAATACTTGAGATGTTGACGGAAGGCCCTCATTCTAGCGCCAAAATGTTGATACAGAAATTTGCACCAATTAGAGTGATCCGATCGACCTTGGCGAGATCAGAATCGATATGTGCGTGATTACGAGTAATCAGTGATGAAAAGCAATGAATGCAATAATATAAATAACAAAGAGATTTTTAAAGTGGTTCGGCGAGATAAACTCTTGAGGCTACGTCCACTGTGTTTGTATTTGCTGTGAGAGCTTACAATTAGAGTTATATGAAAATTTTGTAACCCCTTTTTAATCGTTGTAGGGGGTTTATGTACAAGATCTGTAGAAAGAAATGAGCAAAAATAAAAGGATTACAATAGACTCGAAATGCAATTATGAGATTCTCGCGATTGGGCGCTATGATTGTACAGAGATTGTTGTTGATCTAGTCTTCCCCACAATATCTGGGATCTGAAGTTATCTGAGAATTGATTGAGTGATCATTTGGGTTGTTTACGACTAGCTTGTGCCAGGTCGAGCTGAATGTTGACGAGCTTATGTTGGGTCGAACAGTCGGTGAAATCGAGCTGATATCGGGTTGAGCTATATCCTCGCGATATCCCGAGCTTGGTGAAAAAATCACACACAACAGGTTCATTCATCATTTCTATTTACAAACTTCAGGTTGCATAATTTCTAGTGTCTCCAGTAATATAATAAACCTTAGAAAAATAACTACGTAATGCAATTAAGTCATTTATTTCAAAATGTAACAGCATTACCAATACATATAAAGAAATAAAGTCAATTGGTTAGTTTAGGAAACAGTTATAACAAATATATAATTGCTAGGAACTAACCGTATTTTTTGCTATGAAATATCCATTTTATGGCAACCATAGAGCATACTCATAATGGTAGTTTTATCATATAATATCTAATAAAATGAATGAATAAAACAATTACAGTTACTAAGCTCCTCATGCTAATAACTTACTAAGTTCTTCGTGCTAATAACATGTCATAATCTCAATGGTGTAATTACAATAAAATAAACTACAGGACTAGAAAAAAAAAAAAAAAAAAGAGTAGAATAAAGAGGGCTGAAATTAAGCTTTTAAAAACTCTCATAATTGAGTTGTATAAAAGTGAATAAAATGGGCTCAATTTATAGCCATCCCCATCCACGACCCCACTAGAACCTATGATTCATTGCCAAGACAAGACATATCCATTTGGCAAGCAAGCTGGCAAATAGTTGGAAAGCCACATCTTTTAATAACAACAATATTAATATTGATATTATATGATACAAGAGATCATAAATAATGTAACAAATCTGAAAATTGATATCGGATATTACAAAATATATGATCCGTAATTAAATATAAATATTTATTTTTACTAACTTTATAGTTTATATTACTTTATATTGAATGTTAAAATGGTTTTTTTTTTTTGTTCTCTTTGATGTAAATATAATTAAATATATCAATCTTTTACTATTTAATATAAAGTAAATATTTTTGAAATTTCTTAAACTTTAATTTTGGGTTATACAAATCAACTCGGGTAAGTTTTAATTTCTAAGAAATAATCTCCTGATAATACAGTCTCTCTCATCTAAAATAATTCCATAAAGAAGATAAGTTGCAAATTATATTGTTCAATACACCTAACTAAGCAAACCTTTATAGTTTTTTCTTTGTTTTAAACGTAATGTGTTCTTAACTGTTAATTAGCTAATTTTGTATTAATATGAAACTTTTTTAAATCTTTTATTTTATTTCGTTAAATTATTATCACACTCTAGTCTATAAAAAAGTTTCTACCATTTTTTTTATGTTGTACTTTCCTTGCATTGCAATAAATTCATGCTTTTTAGTATTAAATTCAATGTGTGTTATTTCTATAATACGGATAATGAAATTATATATATATATATATTTCTTTGGCTCTTACATTGTTCTCTTATCACAAATCTCTTGTATTTCTCCCTGCATACATTTCTCTTTTCATATATATATATATATATATATATATGTCTCTTGCTCTTACATGATTCTTTTATCACAAATCTCTCATATTTACCCCTTGCATACATTTCTCTTTTCATATTTTATTTTCACACATTTCTTTTATGTTTCCTTCATACTTTCAAACCTTCTCTCAACCTCTTAGATGTGTAATACAACCTCAAATAGTAAGAATAGCTCGAAACCCATAATAAATTAAGAACATGAAACATAAAATATAACTAGAACTTAAAGGAGTTAATATCCAAGGGGAGGTTGTCCTCTGCACACACAGAAATTGGAACCAATAAGTAACTTAAAGAAGCCAATAACCGAGGGGAGGTACTCCTCCGCACACACAGTAATTTGAATCAATAAGTGTGCTAGCTCTGATACCATTAAGGGTTACTAGACTTCAGAGATGGTGCTACCATTTTTAGAATATCAAGACACCCTTGAGGTTGAGGGAAGATTTAGAAGTATGAAGGAAACATAAAAGAAATGTGTGAAAATAAAATATGAAAAGAGAAATGTATGCAAGGGGGTAAATATGAGAGATTTGTGATAAGAGAACAATGTAAGAGCAAGTGAAATATACAAGAGAGTTTTTTACAATGCTTCTTTTATTTTTCCTTCATACTTCTAAACCTTCTCTTAACCTTAAAGGTGTCTTGATATTCTGAAAATGATAAGAATAGCAAAAAGATCTCATTTATGTTTTTCATTTATGTTTTTGATATGTTTAATTTTCGCTAACCATTTTAAATATGATAGAAGAGATGTGTGGGTGTAAGTGTATGTGGAATATATATATTCATTCTTAGAATGCTTCTCTCACATATGATTAGAATGCTACGTGTCAACTTTATTAGATTTAGAACATGTTTGAAAACACAACCAACATCTAATGTTCCTTGTAAGATGATATATTCAACCATATAATTATTATTGGAAAATGACAAAAGATTTGGTGGTAGAATAAGTGAAGTTGATCATTTTGGTACTAATATGCATCCAACCAATTTTCATACCACACTTATTCTTGTCTAGTGAACGAAATGGAAAAGAGAGGCAGCTTTCAAACCTCAAAACAAAAAGGTTAGACTGTCAGTGTCACTTTGGATTCTAAATCAGAAAAATCACAGGGTGCGTTTGGTTCATTATTTTGGATAGGATTTTGGGAATAATTTTGGATAGTTGGATAGGAAAGTATTACGAGGTAAAATTTAAAAACTTATAAAAAAACCCCAAGGTTTGCTAATTTAATTAAACACCCTAATTTGTAAAATGACAAAAACACCCCCATTACCCGCATGCCAAATTCCGGCCACCACCGCCGGAATCTGGTCGAAAAATTGCGTTACTACATAGACCGGTCGGATCTGTGTCGTAATGCATCGATTTGGCCTTTTCCAGCTAGATTCACCACGGATCTGGCCGAAAAAGGCCAGATCTACGACCAAATGTGGTCGTCGACGGCCGCAAAGGTCTATCTTTGGCCGTCAGCGATGGCTAAAGATATGGTCGTCGTTTTTTGTCAACGATGGCCAAGTTTTGGCCGTCGTTGACCATCAACGACGGCTATTTCTTTGGCCGTCGCTGATGGCCAGATCATTGTGGATTTGGCTGAAAAAGGCCAGATCGGTGAATAACGGCAAGTTCCGGGCTTGTTGTAAGCCGTTGTGACAGATTTCGGCTACCACCGATGGTGGTTGCCGTTGTGACAGATTCCGGCTACCACCGATGGTGGTTGCTGAAATCTGGCAAGTATGGGTGGGTGGGGGTGTTTTTTCTAATTTTTAAACTTTTTTTCTGGGTGTATTTAGTGAAATTAATAAACTTAAGGGGTCTAAAAGTAATTAAAAAATACACTAATATTTATGGAATAATGTGCCAAATAATATTTGGGGAATAGGATTGGGAATATGGGTAGAAATATTGAACCAAATGCACCCGCAATTACCCCTTTATTTTAAGGGATTCTAGAAAACCTTGTAAAAATCACCAAGAAACGAAAGCCCCTGCAAAATGGAAAATACGACCCTAGCCCCCATTCTGTTAATATTGCTCGTTTAAGTTAACTGCAGAGAAGGTAAACTTGATATTTTCATTTTTAGAAGGGTAATTTTGACATTTAACTAAATCCTAGTTAATTGCCCTTTTCCCCCTCTTTTTTTTTCCTTTCTGACCCCTTCCTCTTTCTTTTTTCTCTTTCCCCCCTCTTCTTCCTCCCTCCTCACCACCGTTAACCGCCTCAAGGGCATGCCCTGAGGCAAATCCAATCTCTATCAGTTGCCTAGGAGTCATATTTGGCCTCTATCAGCACCTTTTAGTCGTATCCAACCTTTATTGGTGCCAATTGGCTGAATCTAGCCTTTATGGCGTTGTGAGGCTTCACCTCTTGGCGCCTTTAGAGACCTAATTTGGCCTCTCGGTGCAAGTAGAGGTTGGATCTAGCCTTAGTTGGTAGCCGAGAGGCCTTATCGAGCCTTAGTCATTGTCACAGTAAAGCCTTTATGGCTTTGGCGGCTATCGTGAGGCCTCTAGGGGATTGTCGCCTGCCAAGAACTTTTCCAGAGATGGGGTATTTTATGGTGTGTTTGTTTTATTATTTTCAGTAGTATTTTTGAAAAATTTTGAGTTGGATTATTATTACAAGAATATGATTTGAATTTGGAAATGTGTTCGGTAAGATTATTTTTTAATTCCCTATATTATTAATTTAGTTAAACACCCCCTATAATACAAGTTTTAAAATTAACAAAAAACCTCCACCCACCTATTAAATGCCGGGCATATGTGGGTGGGTGGAAGTGTTTTTGTCAATTTATAAACTTTTATTGTTAGGGGTGTTTAGTTAAATTAAAAAATCGAGAAGGTTAAAAAAGTCTAAATATTTTGAGTTGAATAAAATATTATTGGATTTTGAGAATAGTGAAATAAACATATATTTTGAATAAAATAGGATAGGAATAATAAAACAAACACATCATAAAAATTGTTGTTGGGGGAAGAATTTTAGAATTTGTCGTTGGTGTTTCAAATTTTTGATAATTTAACAAGGGTAAAAATGTCAATCTTCCTATCTAACGGATTTATATAGCGTAGTTTGAAAGAAAGAGGGCTTGCTGTCCAACTAGGCGATCTATACGGGACTTTGTGGAATTATCCCTTATTTTATCTAAATATATAATATAAGGATTTATTAGATTAAGATTATTTATATTTTTTATTTAGACACGTTCATCTTATTTTCAAAGATAAAAAAGGAAAAAAACAATCTAACATCATAAATCCAAATAAATTAAAAATTAAAAAAAAGGAGAAAATCACACAATCTCGAAGCCCATGAGAATGACAAATCAAAAACCTCAAAATAAACAAAGTTGTGCATTCTTGAATAATCTTTATCCCAAGCATTATCTTTCAGATGCAATTATAACAGCAAGGCCTATTGAGTTTAAGGCTTTAAGCATAAGCACATCTCATTTGTGCCGGCCCAGGAAGGCAGCAAAACTGACGGCCCATAATGTTAACATGGGCCTGTATCCTGAACCTAAACCGACATCGCTGCATTCAGCAAAATCGCTCTCCATTCTTTTAGAAATGGCTGAAGTTTGAGCAGTAGCATAAGCAAGAAAAAATGGAGGAAGAAAAAGCGGCAGCTTACTACGAAGAGTTGACTCGGAAAGGCCAAGGAGCCGCTCGATTTAAGCAAGGTCTCGGTTTCTCCTCTTCTTCCCCTATCCAAAATGACGACGTTTTCGCAAAACAAACCTTCTCTTCTTCTTCTTCATTCCTCAGCAACTTTGTGAAAGCTTCCAGTCCAACCACAACCTCCAATCTCGAGAAACAATCTCAACTCCAATCCATCCAAAACAAACTCAAGAAGAAACCCAGTGAGGAAAAACAAACCCCATCAAGGGACAGCAGAGACACAGAGAGGGACCATAGGGACAGAGACAGAAAGAGAGATGATAGAAATAGAGACAAGGAGAGGGATTCTAGAGACAGAGATAGGGAAAGGGATTATAGAGACAGAGACAGAGACAGGGATTATAGAGACAAAGACAGAGAGAGGGATTATAGAGATAGAGGCAGAGACAGAAATGAAGACAGACAAAAGAGGAAAAGGAGGAGGAGTGTGTCGCCGCGAGACAGAGCGAGGGAAGAGAACAATAGTAAAGTTGATTATTCAAGGTTAATTCGCGGTTACGACAAGATGGTATGTGTGTTCTTTTCAATTCAATTTTGTCGAATATTATATGCATTGTCATTTTCTTTTTCAAAAGAAAAATAAAATTGTGTTAGATATTGCTTTTAGTTTAAGCATTGGCTACTTTGTACTTGGAAATTGTTGTTAAAAAGAGCTGAGCTTTCACTTTGAATCATAGTTATCTGCTAGTGTTTATGTGTGTTATTGTTACTTGTTAAAAGTTTAGGTGATGGTGAAGAAGAAGAAAGGAAGGAACTCTAAAACATGACTAGTTTTTTTTGTTGTTTGGATGTGTTTTATTGTTATAGCTTAGAAAGAGTTTTGTCATCAACAAATACTCTTTTTGTAGAACCTTGAATTTGTAGAAGTTGAGATTATTTGTGGTTATGACTTGTCAGGTTGTTTGATTGCTATGAGTTCGAGATTTTAATTTATAGCTGTCTCTTAATGTGTGTATTCCTTTGTCAAACAGTTGGATAGAAAAGTATAAACTATTGTATGTCCACATAGATGATGAGGGTATAATAAACTGTAACTCATGAAAAGACAGAAATAATGGTCAAAATTATCCAGGTCTGCCTATGTTTTCTATGTTCCCTTTCATTATGCTTTATGTCATTGTACTTAATGAAGAGCATGCCTGTTCTGCTTTGCATTTAGATGGTTCTCTTAAACCTTTTTTGTTCAACATGCACAACAATGAAAAACCGTTAGATTAAGGCGCTAAAGTTGAATATATGTCCTTTTCCTGTTATGAAGACCAGAATTGTATATCTGAGATTAATTTGGGTTATGGAACTCGTGGTTCTTTAGAGTATCGTCCTGTTATAAATGTGAACTTGACTTCAATGCATAGTTGGTAGTCATCTTGAACTGGACTAGGTTGTGAGAGCATCTTTCTTTTGTGAACAGACACCAGCTGAAAGAGTTAAAGCAAAGATGAAACTTCAGCTTGCTGAAACCGGTAAGTTACCACATGCTGTCCTGTAGTTTACGTTCATGTTATCTGTCAGATGATTACTAGCACGAAAGTTTAAGGCTTATGATACTTCCTTTTTTCAGCTATTAATGTGAACTGAAAGGTTTACCTTTAAAGCACAGTCCCTATTGTGTCTCAAATCTTTTATAAAATTTTGCATTATTGACCCCATACTACAAATTTCAGTGTAGATTCAATTTAACTTATCAGTTTTCTTACTCTCGGAGGATCTAGTCAGAATAGGTTTTGTTTCACTTAGTATCGAATGTTCTATCTTGTCCCTGGCATACACAAGAGAGAGCTGTTAAATACTAGAACATAGTAGCTAAAATCCTAAATTCACTTCCTAAAAGTGATGATTTCTATGTGTAGTTTTTTCTTTTTTGACTTCTGTGCTCATCGTAAAAGTGCGATTTAATGCAGCTGAGAAGGATGAAACAAGGGGGATGGGTGCTGGATGGGAACGGTTTGAGTTCAATAAGGATGCCCCTCTTGATGATGAGGAGGTTGAAGGTTAGATATGTTTTTCCTCCCTATATGTCTGACCTATATGAATAGCAACATAGAACTAATTGTATATATTAATCCAATCTGCAGCTGCAGATGATGATGCTGCCCTGGTGAAGCACATAGGGCAGAGTTTCCGGTTCTCTGCTATCGAGGTATGATGCGCCATCTCTTCCAATTGATCACTTATTGCAGAATCCAGTTTTTATTTAATGCTTCATGCTTATGCTACTTGGTTCTAACAATTTGATGCTTTGACTTTGAGAAATTTATTGTGTAATTTGAAGGCAAGAAGAGAGGAACAAATAAAAGCTGCTCATGATGAGGCCATGTTTGGAGCATCAGCAGTTCCACCATCCATTACTTCAGATAGTGAGCCAGAGGTAGATGACAGTGAAAAGAAGAACAATCAAAGTGGCGTTGCTACAGTCCTCTTTAGTGAGAAGGTAAGTCTGATTTATATTTTCTTCAGAAAACTTATATTTTTCTGCAAGATAGGGACAAAGTTTCAAAATATTGTTACTATGGTTTTAGGTTCTTGCAAAGCAACAAGGTTCTTGGCGTGACCGTGCTCGGAAACTGTAGAGATGGATCAGCAAGCTGACATCCAGTCTCGGAAACTGACTTAAGGATTGCTGTAATTGTTGTAAATAACAGCTGATATTATGGGATTTTTACTGTCTTTATGTTAGATTTATTCTGTACCAAAGGAGCTTCACTTTCAATTTCATGCTGAAAAGCCTGTCTTATCACAAATCTACAGAGGACCAAGATTATTGCTTTATGGTTCCTTGTTGGTACTCTTCAATGTTTATTCTTAATAGAAATTCCTCAAGGACCCTTAAATTTCAGAGTTCTTGTTGAAGGATTGCTTGTATCGATCCGCTCTCCATTCCTGCATTAGTGTAAGCCCGCGGTACTTTTGTTATGTTATCATAAAGAATGGTAATGTAGCATTGTTCAACTGATGATTTATAATAAATATTTGGTGAAGGGTAATGTTATGATTCCAATTCAATCTTATAATTTTTTTTTCATAACCTCGATAGTTCGGAAATAAGTTTTGTCTGTTTGTTATAGGTTTTGTCTATTCATTTATGAATTGTCATCTTAAAAATTTCTTATTTATCTGTTTGTTATAGGTTGTTTATTCATTTATGATTAAAAATTTTACCTGTGTGTTATAGGTTGTCTATTCATTCATGAACTGTCATGTTGAAAATTGTGACAGAACGTTGTAATAAATATTACTGTGACAGAAGGTTGTAATGCCGTCATGTTGATTGTAGATTAATATTACTGTTTGGTAAGATATAATATAAATATTAGGAGAGAAGTAAGAAACTGATGGCCGTGTACCTGTGTAAGCCCGCGGTACTTCTTTGACTTCTAAAGCAATACCCATGTGGGCATGTGTTGAATGTAGACTGCACGTATTCTGTCAACGACGTGTCGTGTTATTCTAGATTATCTGTAAGCCATGTCGGCCATGTTTCCAAGACTTCAACGACTTAGCGAGTTGGGGTCGAGTCGACATCCTTTAATTGTCTGGGCAACTACGCTTAAGTAACAACGTGTCATTCCCCCATTCGTCAACTAATGAAACAGAAAGAGTGGGTAATGAACGTCTCTTCGCCGAACCAACCAATCAAGTTGCACTATTTCCATCTAAAAACTAATAAATAATTATATATATATATAAAAGAAAAATAGCCCTAGTCAAGATAAATTCTGCGTTTCTGTTCCCTTTGGTCTCCTCCTCCCTATTCTCTCTGCAGGTTTGAAGTTGCTCCGGTAATTTATACAGTGCTTACAATGGCTGGGAACCGATGGCTTCGACCCGAGGTACTATTAGATCTCTCCTATTAACGCCATAATTGGATGATATGAATTTGTTTAGATTTTTTTTATTTTTTTATTTTTTGTCCTGTTATGTTACTTAGGGGATCTGATTTGCTGATATTTGATATTTAAATTTTGATGTAAATATACGTGTAGGTGTATCCACTGTTCGCGGCCGTTGGTGCTGCTGTTGGGATCTGCGCGTTTCAGCTCGTCCGCAATATCTGCATCAACCCTGAAGTCAGGTGTCTCTCTCACTTTGGATTTATTTTACGCGTAATTAACATATATTCATGTATAATCTGTCAGCGAAACTTTTTTTTTTTTTTTTTTTCCGAAAAATAGAATGAATTGTTGGGGGTGATTTAGTTTTAACTGCTACTGGCTTATTTAGAATTGATTGGTTAGCGTTTTTTTTTTTAAAAAAAAATGCTTTTGGTTGCCAAGCTACAAAAACTTAAAAATAGAAGAACAGAATGAAGCACGATTCTTAGAAGTTAAATAGCGAGGTTTCGATTTTTTAACATAAAATCCTAGTAGCCGTAATCCTGAATTTCTAAAATACTTTCTAGAGAGAGGGTTTGTGTAGGCTCTTTTTTGAAAAACATTACGTCCCGAAAGTAGTAGATGTATTAATACGGATCGTATTAAACATCCTTCATAACAGAGCAACAATTAAAATTAGTTAATTGTAAGGTTAGTTTTCTTAGCAAGTAATTTTTGGGTTTTGTTGCAATAAAAATTTTTGTGATAGCAGTTTCAGTCTATTTTGGTGCTGAGTTTCGTTAAAATTCAAGTGTGGTGTCTTTCCTGCAAGTTTTACCTTGACCAACTTGAATTGAGAGCCCTATGCTCTAATGGAAGTTGAGCATTTTAATTGCTATAAGTCAAATATTTTGAGAAATGATTGTCCTCACTGTGATTGGCATTTGTCTAAGTTGATGGATTGAATACTTGTTTCTATTTGTTACTTTAATCTGATGTATCATGTAATCGACACCTTGAAGAAGGTGAGAATTGTAGGAATGCTTTGGGGTGCATACTGCATACAGTGCTTAGAAATTATTTTAGTTGTCCGCTTACAACCTTTTGGCCTATTTGAATCAGGGTGACCAAGGAGAACAGGGCTGCTGGAATTTTGGAGAACTTTGATGAGGGAGAAAAGTATTCTCAGCACTTCGTGAGAAAATACGTGCGCGGGAGGGCCCCCGAAATTATGCCATCAATCAACAGCTTCTTCACTGACCCTAAGTGAAGCAATTTAGTGATGTTCAGAACTAATGTTCTCATTTCTTTCATTGTTGATTGTCATAGAAGTTTGTGTCAACTTGGCATTTATTAGGCCTGGTCAAATGGAAATAAGATCTGGATGAGAACATTGATTTGAGTTTATGTGGGGTGGACTAAGCATTCTTGTGTCTGGAAACAACATAAAGTTAATTGATATTGTTCTCTATACATTTTTGGTGTTATTTCTTAATTTCTATTGCATTTTGTCCATATATCTAGCCATCACTTCTGAGTTGAGATATGAATTTTGGTAATAAATTCTGATACTTTGCAAATGATGGTGTTATTACCTTTGTAACAATTCACATTTTCACCATTGATCTGCAGGTTAAAAATATGATTTCAAGAATGGAAAACAGGTTCATCAAAGTTGGTTGAAATCGTGGTATGAAAATCTTAATGAGATTGGATCATGCCCTTAAGTGTGTTATATATCGTTCAAAGTGTTGGCAACCTTGCATGTTTGAACTTTGAATGTTTTAACTTTTAACACGAAAACAAGCACCTTTTAACAAAATTAATAGCTCACCAAATGGATTGCCTATCAGCAGAAAAGCGATCGGAACTCACCATGAGCATTGAGCACATGAACAGAAGAAGCCATACATTACTAACCTGAAAAACATCACTGTGTCTTTAACTGTTGAAATGTTTAATTCTGTGAGAGGTAGGTTTGTTGATACCTCCCGGGGTTGAGAATCCCAAAACAGGTGAGATGTGAATAGATGGAAACTGAACAAAAAATAAGAGAAAACTAAAACAGTTCAATCCCAAAGCAGATAGAACGTGAATACATGGAAAGTGAACAAAAGAAGAAAAAAAAGTTCAAGAGAAAACTAAAACAGTTTTCGGGCCTAATATAGCATCAATTTAACGCCTAGCATTCAGCTACAAAAGAATAAGAATTATACCAGGGTTCCAGCCACATCTTTCAGTTGTAATGTCACAGTACAACACCAATGGTTGAGAAATATACGTGCCTTACTGCTACATACTTGTAACTATAAATTACTGCAACATACTCAGGCTGGAATTTCCTGCTGTAATATCTGTCTATCCTTCCTAAAAAGACAAACAAATACATATAAAAATAACACACCAATGGTTTCCGCAGCACAGAACGCCAATATATGCTTGTCACTATAACTAGACATATCTCAAGTGTTGAAAACGAAACAAGTGACTGCTGCTTCAGAGGATTTTTAACTTCTACGAGTGAGACCCAAAAAATCATGGAGGAAAGCGCTCAACATCCATGGGAGGAAAACTTGATTGTGCCGTTCTCATTCCCCGAAGCATACTCTTAGCAGTTTCTTTCTCCTGCAATCAAGCACAAATGAATATGTAAAACAGTTTTTGAGTTTTGACATTTTCATGTATACATAATTTCTATAAAATTGATCATTAACTCTTTATAAACTATAAAAGAAGAATATTAACACAACTCACCGGGCCAGTAAAATCCAGAAGACGGGTACAATACACCTCTGCTTCTTCAAATCTGTTATGGGCTCCGCAGTGAGTCGCAAGAAATAACAAAGCTTCAACAATATTTGGTCCTTCCCTCTCTTCAGCTTCCATCCTATCCAAATCCTTCTTGTAGTAGAATGCTGCTTCCTCATCACGCCCAAGTTCATGATGCAGCTTTGCAAGCTGGTTCAGGGCAATTGCTTCACTGTCATTACAATTTGCAGCTCTTCTATAGCATTTTATTGCCTCTTCAAGCATGTGAAGCTGTTCAGTTTCATAACACTGAGCCATGGCAATCCACAACCGAGAATCGCTTGGCTGCAAGAATACAGATTTTCGAAAATAATGAAGAGCATAGAAAGGCATATGCATCATCTCATAAGCTTGTCCTAACCCATACCAGGCTCGATAATCACATGGATTTATATCTACAGCTCGTCTATAGGCATCAACAGCAGCTGGAGTGTTTTTCATCTCAACATATTCATGGCCCATTAGTGTCCAAGCTGACAAAAAGTTTTTGTTCAATTTAAGTGCCCTCCTAAAATACACAACTGATTTCTCATGCTGCCCCTTTAAACTGTAGTAATTCCCAATTATGCAACAAGATTCAGGTCTGTATTTATCAGTCATAAATACTCTGTGGGCAAGATAACTTAAAGCAGAGAAGCACTCCTTTGCATATAGCACATTAGAGTACATATCCATGTCTTCCACTCTATAGGGGTCATTCCTTAAAAGCTCTTCAAATATCACTTCAACTTGTTCAAATTCTCTCAAACTGTACTGTGCTTTTGCAATTTGAGCCTGTATGTAATTGCTGAAACTGAAAGTGCCCTGTAGATATTCATATTTAGTTAAGGATTCGTTGTGCATCCTAAGTTCTTGATAAGCACTGGCAAGGAAAAAGTCCTTCATCCAATGGTTATTTAGATTAAGGCTGTTCAAGATGTCAACTGTAGTGCACAATGACTGCAGCTCCAACCAGGCACTCCAGTTCCAAGGGTAGCTATTAACAGACTCCACTAAAACTGTACGAGCAAGATAGTCACTGCCTTTATCTTTTAGCACCATACCATATAAATACAAACCAAAGGGATCAAACATTCCATTCTTGCGAAATGTAGATAACTCTCTCTCAAGGGAAACAAGTTCACGATTCACAGCATCACTCTTGCCCAATGGCCCTTCAAGTTCTATTGTTTCTTCCTCCTTCCGCTTTTCTCCAGCCTTAGGAACCCAAAAAAAAGAGAGGTGAAAAAATGTAAATATTGAACTCCTCAAACATAGCATAGCTTTATCTGATCATATTAAAATTAAATAATTGCACCACCAAATGCACAGGTATCGCTGAGAGTGACAACATCATGCATTATATATGTAAGCATGTGAACAACAATACAACACCATCAGAAATAAATACTACTGTGTAATTGCAATTTCTGATGCATTTAAGAAGGTAGCCAGTAATTTTATAAACCAATTCTTAGACATACTGAAAGTTCTCCTACATTGATGTTTATCTATCCCTTTGCACTATATCCTCTCAAAATGAAGACTTCAAAAGTAAAAGTAACCAAGTAATTTGAGGATTCACAAGAATGAGTATTTTCTGATCAAACAGGGCAGAAAACATGAGAAATGGGGCAACAGCAGCGACTGGTTATCTATATATCGACAAATACATACATATGAATGAATGAATATACATTCCCTGAAATGATGCGATGCAACAACATAATATATAGAGGGGAAAGTAATGGCAACCAATAGAAAACTAGTTTCAATCCTGAATAAGCAACCATGTTAAAGTGACTGACGAAATGGCAAAATATGAGCAAGATAGTCAGTTAAATTTTTTCTTTTCCCACTAAACTCTCAAGAAAACTTACACATACTTCACAATTTGTCACCAAAACCATGGATAAGAAAAAAAAGTCAGAATGAAACAAACCAGATAAAGAGCATAACAGCGCAGAAACACCGATTTCTTTCCATTTTGATCACGAAGCACGTGAGCAGCCCTCCTGTACTCTCTACAATCAAAGTATGACTTTGCCAAAAGATAAAAATCACCATCCACCACTTCATCTTCCTCCATTACCGGAGTGGAGACGTAAGAAACACCGGCAGCCGGTGTTGAAGTAATCTCATTTGTGCGGAACCTTCGGCGAATGCTTGAGCTTCCACGTTGGAATCTGGTGTTCGAGGGTGTATACTTGGCCGGGTCTTGTTCGATTCCAACTAATTGTTCTGCTGCCCTGCATATCAAAACCCATTAATTAATAAATTAATCAATTAGCATCTTGAAACTAACATTTCGTTGCTTCTAGAAACAAAAACCAAGGATTATAATGATAGCAATTAGTAATTGGGGTTTAGGGTTTTAGTACCATTTGGAGGCGGAGTAAAGGCATCGGTCACTGAGTTGACGAATGGCAGTGCGGAGCTCGTTTCTGCAAGTGTCTTTAGAACTCATGGATCTGCTTAATGAAGTAATGCCGGGCACATCGAGCGGGTGTGATGTGAGTGATGGGTGGTGCTTGTTTCTGTCCGCGCCCTGCTTTTTGAAATGAAATAGTTGAAATTGAATCGATGCTTCGGTGGACTTGTGTTTCAGTGATAATATTGGAATAATGTGTTTCTAGAGTAACATTACGAGTTAAACTGTGACAAAAAAACAAAAGGGTCCGTTTGTTTCGTTATTTTGAATAGGATTTTGGAAATAATATTAGGTAATTGAATAGGGTTAGTATTATAAGGTAAAATTTAAAAATTAACAAAAAAAAAAATCATAGGTTTGTTAATTTAACTAAACACCCTAATATATAAAAATTTTGTAAAATGACAAAAACACCTCCACCCATCGACAGTGCCAGATTCCAGTCACCGCCGCCGAAATCTGGCCGAAAAATGAAGTTACACCCAAACCGGTCGGATCTAGTGGGTAGGGTGTCAATATGGCATTTTTCGACTATATCCACCACGGATCTGGCCGAAAAATGCTAGATCTACGACTAGATCTAGTCGTCAACGACAGTTAGATCTGACCTTTTCTGGCCAGATCCACTGTGGATCTAGCCGAAAAAGGCCAGATCGATGAATTACCGATCAGTTCTGGTTGTTTCTAGGCTGTTGTGACAGATTCCGACTACCACCGATGGTGGTTGTCGGAATCTGGAAACTATGGGTGGGTGGGGTGTTTTGTTAATTTTTAAACTTTTTTTCTGGGGGTATTTAATGAAATTAATAAACTTAAGGGGTCTAAAAGTAATTAAAAAAATACTAATATTTCTTAAATAATTAAACAAACAAATATTTTGGGAATAAGATTGGGAATATCAATAGGAATATTAAACCAAACACACCCAAAAATATTTATGATTATTTAATGTCATTAAAATCATCGTCTATGTTAGTAATTTTCCATCTCATCTCATGCAATGTATCATAGGTTATATCTGAAATTTTCATTTTAAATGTTATATTGAATGATACGTTAATATATATATATATATATATATATAATCCCAATGCATATATTATATGATTGCCATTTTGAGGGGCTAGAATTCTTTCATTTTGGCATGTCTGTAGATTGCCCAACACATGGCTGGATTTGATTGGTGATGATGTGACATAAATTGATGAGTTGTATTTTATAATATATGTGGCTTCATCTAATTAGTGTTTGATATTGTTTGTTATTAATGACAAATTTTAATAACCTTATTGATTGTTGTTTGTTTCACATTAGCAATAAATATTGTCATTTACATTTACATAAGCTTATACACATATCGTTATTGATTATTGTTTGTTTATAAATTTTTGTGAATGTAAGGGGTCTTATACGCTGTATGTTATTCACAATGCATTTATGTGAATTTAGGGGGTTTGTGAATATGAATGGTTTGATAAGTTTTTATTTTGTTACATTGTATGTGTTCTGTGTTGCTCTTTAATATAAACGGTTACAGATATTTATGAGAATGTGAAGAGTTGTATACTTTAATTGGATGTACATAATATATATTTGTAATTATTTGTATAATTTGGCACATTATTACTAGCAAGAAACTGAACAAGAAACAGAGGTATAGTTATTCGTTTTTATATGTTTATAGATCATGTTCTTGCCAGTTTATTGTTTTTTTTTTTTTTTTCGCTTATGCTCATGCCAATTACTTTCTCTTGAAATTTCATGTAGGTATATACAATTTGTGGAAGGAACAAAGCTGCTGCTGTTTATATATCTTGGTGAAGGTAAAGTTATTTGATATTGTAATTTTTATATGTTTATATGTGATGTTCTTGGCTGTTGTAGTTTATTTTTAATATTTTTTTTCATTTATAATGATTTATATTATAAGTTATGGTTCGGCAAGCGAATCATGAGCGGCCAAAGTTTAATGATTTATGTTATAATTTATGGTTTGACGGCGGAACCATAACAGACATTAGTATGTTTACAGTGGTGTTGCACAGGCGAATTATGTTTGTTTATTATTGATATTGTTGTGTGTGGTTTCTCCGCCAAGCTCGGGCCAACGCGAGGATGTAGCTCGACCCAGAATGATCTCGGCAACTATGATTGATTGACCTAGTATAAGCTCATCGAGCCGTAGCTCGACCCAACACAAGCTACTTGCGGACAATCTGAGGAATTAATCAATCAATTCCCAGATTACTTCAGATCCCGGATATCGCGGGAATGACTAGATCAACAGTTGTTGTTGCACGATCATAGCGCCCAATCGCAAGGATATCAGAATTATGATTCAAACCATTTGTAATCCCCTTAATTTGGCTCTTTCCTTTATGTAATTCTTGTATATAAACCCCTTAAAACGATGAGGAGGCAGATACAAATTTTGGATAAAAACTACATTGTTAGCTCTCACAACATATACAAAAAAACATAGTGGACGTAGGCTGTTAACTTCGCCGAACCACTTTAAAAGTTCTCTTTGTCATTTACTTTCTGGCGTTATCATTCACTCATTGTTGATTACCCATAATCACGCACACATCAGTTCTGATCCCGATAAGGTCGATCAGATTTTGTTGGTTAGTGCAGAATTCTGTATCAACATTTTGGCGCTAGAGGAAGGGCCTCCGCCACTATATTAAAGATCCCGGCAAACGTTCATCGCGATTTATCTGTCCTAGGACCAAAATGGTGTTCACCAGATCAAGAACTACCACCGAAAATCACGAGAATGTAGAAACTGCCCACCAGGAGGTGCAACAGGAGAACGTTGGATGTCGACCACCTGTGCTGCCAGCTCAACACGCCACAAACAATTAGGGAGCAGGGAAATCAAATCCCGAGAATGGCCAGCTGATGGAGATGATCAGAACAATAGTTGCACAGGCGGTGCAATAGAATGTGATTGAGATTTGGAACCAAAAATCGGTTGCCAAGAACCCCGACCAACAATGCTTCAGCAACGTTACCCCAACAGGTATGAATTCTTCAAAAGTCCGTTTCGTCGCCGCCAGGGGGCAATCAACAACTCCAACCTTGCAAGTAGCTTCTCACGCACGAACGAGAGTCCCGTGGGCAAACAAACCCCAGGAGGCGGCCGGGGAAGCAACTGTTAAGGGAAAGCAAATGCGACTGGCACTATCAAAAAGCTCAACGGTGTCCCCAGCATCAGCGTACCTAAGACGAGATCGATCTTCGCAGGCACGCAAAGAGAGCCATGTGCATAAATCTGCCAATGATCGACGTTCTGGTTATGATCGACGTTGTGAGCAATGCACTGACGAGTATGATAATACCTACCAACCCAGCCATCATGACTCGACCTCGTGTATCAATGCGCGCATCGGAGGAACTTCGCAAGCGATAGACTTGCAAACCCACTTGCTTGAGGTACAGCTTAATAGAGCCAACCAGGGGAACCAATATGAAGACTTGGATCGTATGCAAAAGATGCTCGATGATCTAAAAGCTCGCCAGAACAACCTGGCGGAAGAAATAGTAAGTTCCCCCTTTACGGAAGAAGTTCGCCAGGCCCCACTCCCATAAGGATTCAGGGCACCAAAAAGCAAGTTCGACGGGCGGGGCGGGGGACCCCAGAGATTACCTCGACAACTTTAATGCCTTATAGAGTTACACCAGGTCAGTGACTTAGCGAAATGTTGGTGTTTCGCAGTCGCATTAGTCGAAGATGCCAAGAGGTGGTACAAACGGCTCAAGGCAAACTCCATCAACTCTTGACAACAATTCTCCGCACTCTGTCTATAGCAGTTTCAGGCAAGGAGACAATTTGCAATGCCACTCAACTACTTGAGCAACATTCGCCAAAAGAGAGACGAATCGCTAACCTCGTATTTAATAAGGCTCTAGAACGAGAAGGCAAAGGTCGCTGATGCCCCCGAAGAATCCATTTGAACTCTCATAATCGCAGGGATCAGACCTAACACGGAGCTGTGGAAAGAGCTCCAGAGCAAAGACTATGTGAGCCTAGCCAAATTCTACCAGATGGCTGCAAAATACCAAAGAGTAGAGAGCCCGTTAGCGGCACTAGCCAGGAGCTCGACGCGGGGGGCCTTAGACAGGAGACAAGATCGCCCCTCGGATAAGTGTGGGGGCCAAGACTGTAGTGACAGAGATCGCAACAGATTCCCAAAGAAACAGAGAGTATATAACCATGGAGACAGGCAGCCTTTCCTACGGTATGTAGAGTACACCCCCCTTACTTAAGACATCACCCATATCTATAAGGAATCCCAAGAGGCGAAGAGGTTGCCCACTCTAGAAAGAATGATGGGGGTTCTAGGAAAAAAAGATCGGCAAAAATATTACCAGTATCATAGAGATGTCGGGCATAATACGAATGACTACTAGGCTTTAAAGGACGCCATTGAGGACCTCATAAGAAGAGGTCATTTGAAAGAATTTGTTAAGGTAGATCTAGCTCGAGAGAATCCTGGCGAGCAAAGTAACCAGGTCTTAGGCCAGATACAGACCCCGACTCAATAGGCTCCGCCAAACCCTAACGAGGTCTTCATGAATATGATTTACAGAGGACCAGATATAGCGGGAAGCTCGAGGTGAGCCTGCTACCAATATGTTCGAGAGGCTAGAACGAACTCGGTTCCCCAAATAATGAGTTGCGAATAGAAGCCGCCTAAGCGGTCTAAACAGAAAAGCGAGTTAGTGGGGTTCACAGTCGACGAGTGCGAAACATCCCCTCGTCATAATCACGATGCGATTGTAATCGCAGCTAGGATTGACAATGCAAGAGTACTAAGGGTTATGGTCGACAACGGTAACGCGACAAATATTATTTTCTTGAGAGCCTTCCGAGGAATGGGATTCGTAAAAAGGAACCTGCGAGTGTGCCATTCGCCGCTCTATGGGTTCACCGGGGACAGCCTAGCTCCCAAAGGTACTATTGACCTTCTCGTAACTTTGGGGGCTGAACCGAAGGTCAGAATTGTGATGGCCGAATTCCTGGTGGTGGACTACCCGACCACGTATAACGTCATCATTAGAAGGCCAATCCTAGATGATTTAAACACGGTCACGTCGGTGTGCTGCCAAGCAATGAAATTTCTGACTCTCGGGGGAGTCACGACAATCAGGAGCTGCACCAAAAAATCACGGGAATGTTATAATTAGGCCATAAACACCGTATAGAAATGGTCCCGCCCAAATACCATGATCATCGCATAATCCAAGCCAAACCCCTGACTGCTATAAGACACCATAGATCCTCGCAGCCACAAAGAGGAGTCTGTTGCGGGACCAACCAAGGAGCTTATAGGAGTAAATGTTAGCGGGGAGGATCGAACTCGCATACTGAAGATCAGTAGTAGCTTGAGCAAAGTGATGGCTGATAATCTGGTCGAGTTCCTGAAGAAAAACCTCGACGTATTCGCATGGGTGCACGCTGATATGGTTGGGATCAACCCCGAGGTGATATGCCACAGGTTAAATCTCAACCTACAGGCTCGACCCATAAGACAGAAAAGAAGGGCCATGGATGCAGAGCGCTCTCAAGCGCTCAAAGATAAAGTCGACAAACTCCTAGAAATCAACTTTATCAGGGAAGTCAAGTACCCGGATTGGCTTGCCAACCGAATCCTAGTCAAGAAGTCAAATGGCAAGTAGCGGACTTGCGTTGACTTCACGGATCTAAACAAAGCCTGTTCGAAAGATAACTTTTCGCTACCACAGATTGACTAGCTTGTAGATGCGATAGCGGGAAACGCACTACTTAGCTTTATGGACGCATACTCAAGATATAACTAGATCTCGATGTACCAGCTTGATGAAGAGTATACTTCATTTATTATTGACCATGGAATTTATTGTTACAGGGTTATGTTGTTTGGCCTCAAGAACGCTGGCGTGACCTACCAGTGCTTAGTGAACAAGATGTTCGCTAATCAAATCAGCCATTCCATGGAAGTATACGTCGACGATATACTCGTCAAATCAAAGGTCGCCCAAAGTCATATTGAGCACATGGGGAAATGTTCGACATCCTTAGAAAGTATCAAATGAAGCTCAATCCATTGAAATGTGTTTTCGGAGTGAGCTCCGGGAAATTCCTAGGCTTCCTCGTAAACCAACGACATATAGAAGCTAACCCGGAGAAGATTCAGGCCTTGCTCGACATGCAAAGCCCGACTGGCATTAAACAAGTATAGAGTTTGATTGGACGTGTGGCCACGCTCAACAGGTTCGTTTCCCGAGCCACGGACAGGTGTTTACCATTTTTTGAGACCTTGAAGGGGAAAAAATGTTTCAAGTGGATAAAGAAGTGTTAAAGAGCCTTCTAGGAGCTGAAGAAACACCTCGGCCAGTCTTCCTATTGTCAAAGCCCATCCAAGGTGAGCCGCGACTACTGTATTTGTTGGTATCCAAATTTGTTGTCAGCACAACATTAGTATGTGAAGAGGGAGAAATACAGTGGCCCATGTACTATGTGAGCAAGAGACTACTCGATGTGGAAACAAGATACCCAGAGATGGAAAAGCTCACCTACGCCCTTGTTGTTGCCGCTAGGAAGCTGTGACCCTATTTTCAAGCACACTCAATCCATGTGCTGACGAACTTCCCCTTGAATAAAATAATGCAGAAGCCCGAGGTATCGGGTAGACTGATCCAGTGGACAATGGGGATGAGTCAACACGACATCAAGTACATCCCGAGGACATCGATCAAAGGCCAAGCCATGGCAAATTTTATATCTGAGTTCTCTTATAAGCCAGACACCAAGTCAAGCCCGCCAGAGGTAGATACCTTGGGAGAGATCGAGCAATAAAAACCAAAGAGTGATGACTTATGGCTATAGACTCTGTATATAGATGGCTCCTCGAATGAGAAGGGAGCAAGAATGGGCCTCTTGCTCGAAAGTCCGGAAGGAGATCCAATCAAAGCCGCGGTAAGATTTGGGTACAACACCTTCAATAACAAAGCTGAATATGAGGCATTGGTCGTAGGTCTTCATCTCGCCAAGAAAATGGGGGTAGAGTCCATCAAGATCTATAGTGACTCACAGCTCATGGTTCATTAAGTTACTGGGGAATACCAAGTAAAGGAAGACATGATGGCATCCTACCTCCAGCAAGTAGAGACTGAGCTCAAACAATTTAGATCCTTTACCATCCACCAGATCCCAAGGAAGAGAAACTCGCAAGCAAATGCACTAGCTCACCTGGCCTCTACAATGAACAATGAGAAAGCCGATTCAATTCCGGTTAAATTCCCCCCGAAACCAAGCATCTCTGCTTCACAAGATCTAGTGTTAGCTATAAGTCAAAGGTATAGCTAGATGGATGCAATTATCACCTACTTGAAGGACGACACACTGTCAGAGGACAGAACCAAAGCTAGAACACTCGACACAAAAGCAGCTCGGTACACGCTCGTCAACGATAGACTGTACAAGCGAGGCTTCAATGTACCATTGTTGCGATGTATTGACCACGAAGATGCAAATTATGTTCTAAGAGAGATATAAGAGGGCATTTGCGAAAACCACGCAAGGGGCAGATCTCTAGCTTACAAGGTATTCTGCCAGGTATACTATTAGCCAAAGGTTTATGATGATGCGGCAGACTGTGTCCGCAAATGTGACATATGCTAGAGATTTGCAGATATTCCATGAGCTCCATGCAAGAATTGACCACTTTGACAAGCCTTTGGCCATTCGTGATCTAGGGCATCGACCTTATTGGCCCATTGCCTTAGGGAAAAAGGGGCGTTAAGTTCGCAGTTGTTGTTGTATATTACTTTACCAAGTGGGCGGAAGCCGAGCTATTGGCGACAATAATGTCGAACGGGTTGAAAGATTTTTTTCTATAACAATATCATCTATCGGTTTGGAATTCCCCACACAATAATAATCGACAATGGGAAGCAGTTCGACAGCGAAGATTTCAGGACCTTCTGCAAGCGGCTCGACATCAAAAAGAGTTTCATAGCCGTCTACTGACCTCAAGCCAACGGACAAGTAGAGGCTGTGAATAAAGTAATCAAGCACACCATAAAGAAGAAGCTTGACAACTTTAAAGGGAGGTGGGTTGACGAGCTGCTGGGAGCTCTATGGTCTTACAGAATGACTGCTAGGAGCTCGACAAGTGATAAGAGCTTGAAAGTATATATTTTGTTAGTGATTTAATTGGATTATTTGTGGAAAAATGTGTTTAAATTGTGGAATTTGAATTAATTATTTCATAAATACCTTTTACGGGATCACGGGTGTATTTTGAGTATTTTTAGGTTCAAACCAATATATGAAGGAAAAAGAATGATGTAGATGGAATTCATGACGAGTAGGAACAAACGGTGCAAGAATCGGAGTTGAAACGACAAAGTTGTGACGCGTCGAAGATATAACGTAAAATCTGGAAATTCTTCAAGATGAGCATGCTTCGCTGTTTGGATCATAACTTGAGCTGTAGAAATCAGAATTTGACGATTCTTATGGAGTTAGAAAGCTTATTCAGAGAGCTACAAAGTTTGTGTTGATGACTTTATCAAATTCTGAAGATCACAGACTCATTGGATAGAAAGAACGATCACCACAACAACGGTTCTTATCGCCGCAGCGATGGGTCATGGGGTTGTTTAAGTTATTACATTCTCCTAGTCCGAATCTGAATGGGTGAAGGCATTTAATTCTTTTCTAAGTAGCCTCCAAACCCTAGTACTATAAATAAGGGTCTTTAAGTAGTTTTAAGGGAGATTGGAAGGAGGAGAAAGGACGGCTACTACTTTGGAGATCGGAATTCTTGCGATTCTCGTTCACAAATTAGAGAAGTTTTTCTATTTTTATTTCTTGAACTCATGTTATTAAATACATTGGTTGTTTTTATTACTGTATTTATAAACTAAATCTCTTTTCTAGGGCTAAGATGTAGCCCACTTTATGAATATGTACTGACTTAAATTGTTGTTAATTCTTATTGAGGTTTTAATTCTAAGTTTTATTATTGTGCATAATGCTTTCAATTCTTAAGGGCCTGAGAGTTGAATGATTTTATGGGTTGGGTTGAGATTGAGAGATGAAACCTGATTAGTCTAATGTAATAAAACCATAGATTGAGCGAACTCTAGAGATAGGTTACCGCGATCTGTGAGGCTCTAGTAAATTCCATAGAACTTAATGATCTCTTAGCTTCTAAATTCAACTTAGAGATATTTTGGGTTGTTGCTTAAGGGTTAGTTCGCTAATTGTTCGAGAGAAAGTTAGTGGAATATTAGGGAGTTTGGCCTTTAGAATAAACTTAATTAGGTTAGCAATAATTGTCAATGTATAGGATTAAATTGGTGTGAAATCTGTGCCCTAGGTTTAGTCATATTGATTTCTCTACCAAAGTATTTATAAAATTCTGCTTTTATTTAGTTTTTAGTTTATATTCTTTTTCATTAAATTCAATCTTAAAATTCTATTTCATCAAATAGCAATAAGATATACTAGTTTGGTACTTGGTAAGTAGTTCTCTTGGGATTCGACACTCGTTTACTCAAGCTTTATTACTTGCATGATTTCGTACACTTGTGAAAATCAACAACAAGTTTTTGGCGCCGTTGCCGGAGAACTATTTTTTTTTACCAATATCAATACGAAATATTTAGTTGCTAATTTGATTTGTTTTATTTTTGCTCAGAAATTAATTTTTATTTTTATTTTTATTTTATTTTGTTTTGTTTGTTTCTTTTAGTTAGATCTTGGAGAGCTTACGTTCAAAAGGTGGTGGTGATCTTAATCCCTTAGACCCTAAAATCAAGAGAACAATCTGATAGTTAAGAAAAGTGATGGCAAGCAACAACTATATGATGCCTTTGGAATGGAATTTTTCAAGGAGAGTAGCAGGAGTTCATGAATTAGATTTAGACAGTTACACTGCTTTGGCTACTCAAGTTTCAACCATGCAACAACAATTGCGTACTGCACTCAAAGTTAATGCTATCAAGTCTCCTACTTCAGTTTGTGAAATTAGAGATTGCCAAAGAGGAAGTCCTTTTGCACAACCCGAACACTTCAATTACGTCAACAACTTCCAAAGAAAGCAAGGGAATCCATATTCCAACAATTATACCCCAGCATGGCAGAATCATCCTGATTTTTCTTGGAGCAACAACAACGATCTTACGCCACCTCGTGGTTATCAAGCTCAAGAGAAGAAATCAATTTTGGAAGATGTGCTTACCAAATTCATTGAAGAAACGAGCAAGAGGTTTGAGAAGACTGACATTGTTGTCCAAAATCAATCAGCCTCTATTAGGAACCTTGAGACTCAAATTAGGCAGATTCATAACATATTAGTGGGAAGAGTTCAAGGGGTTTTGCCGAGCGATACAGAGAAAAATCCCGAGGAACAAGTGCATGCAATCACTTTGAGGAGTGGACGAGTGTTGGAGAATTCAGAGGGTGAAAAACCTAGGCAAGAACAAGACCTGGAAGCTGAGTAGAAGGACGATCACTGCGGCTATGATACCAGTCGCCACAACGATCATGAGAATGTGGAGAAGCTCGTCAGAAACATGGACGATCGCCGTGGCTATGATACTGGTGGCCACAGCGAGCGTGATCTTACTCTGAATGCGTCAGAAGTTTCAACTCATCGCTGCAGCGATGAAGTTGGTGGCCATAGCGAGCGTGCATCTAAGCAGAAACTTCCTTCAAGCTAGGCAAACCTTTCGTACCCATAACAGTTGAAAAATCAGAAGCTCAATAAGCAATTCGGTAAGTTTATTGACATGTTTCAAAGTTTACATATTAATAACCCTTTTGTTGATATGCTAAAACATATGCCGAAGTATGCGAAGTTTCTGAAGGAGATCCTTACGCACAAGAGAAAATTCGAGGAACACGAGAAAGTTATGCTCACGGAAGAATGCAGCGCGTTGATTCAAAAGAAACTACCACCTAAACTACGAGATCCAGGGAGTTTTACTATCCCTTGTATTATTGGTAGTTGTTATTTTAATAAAGTGTTATGTGATTTAGGGGCAAGTATTAACTTAATGCCGTTTTCCATCTACAGGAAGCTTGGATTAGGAAAAGTGAAGCCAACCACTGTGTCTCTCCAATTAGCTGATCGATCAATAACATATCCTAAGGGGGTGGTAGACGACGTCTTAATTAAGGTAGACAAACTGATTTTCCCAGTAGATTTCATAGTGTTAAACATGGAGGAAGATCGAGAAATGCCTTTAATCCTAGGACGACCCTTTCTAGCAACGGGTAGAGCATTGCTAGATGTTCATCAAGGGAAACTAATCTTAAGGGTAGAAGATGAACAAGTAGAGTTTAATGTTTTTGATGCTAAGAAGCGTCCATCCGACTTTGACACATGCTTTGAGATTAGTATCCTTAATAACATGATGAATAAAAAATTAGAAGAAAACTACCCTAGTTCACCCGTAGAGAATTGTTTAGTCAACTCTGGGACTATGGAGGCTGACTTTGAGATGGTAGATGAACAACGATTAAAGCCCTATGTGAATGGTGAAATTAAGGATAGGAGGGCTTGGATTCTCCTAGATGATCCGGATTGAAGAAAACGAAAAGTCAAGCTTACGACTTTAACCAAGTGCTTCTGGGAGGCAACCCAAGTTTTTTTATTTTAATTTTTTTCTTTTATCGATTAGTGTATTATTTTTGCAGGTGTTAATTTTCAAGTATGTTTAATTTTTTTTATTTTTTGTTTAGTGTAAATAATTTTGATGTTGTGTTTGTTTCTCTAAATTCATAACTTTAACACGTGATGTGTGTCTCCGATGAGGTGCACAGTAAGTTTCTTTGTTTTGATAGAATTAAAAGGCAACAATGAAATGAAACGAGTTGGTGATCGAATTGTCACGCGTATTCGCACTTCACTATTGCAAAAGGGGGTAACTTTTCTTTTTCTCTATTTCCTTTTGTTTACATTTGCACATTGGGGACAATGTTGATTTTAAGGTTGGGGGTAGGAATTCACACCTTTGTGCAAATTATAGACATATGGATTTGGGGAGCAGATTTTTGGATTTAGGGAGTAGATTTTTTTTTTTTTTCTTTTATAGTTTTTTTTTTCTTTTATTGTGTGAGTTTTTATTTCTATTGGACTAATTTATATGTCTATGATAGGAATATGATTGCAATAACATGTAACAAGTAGAGAACATTAATTTTTGCCTTTAATTATGGATGATTGTGAATATTAATGACATTTAGTTTGAGACCCTAGCGGTTTGTGGATTGAAAGTGGTTAAGTTTACTTACTTAGAGACGTTTTATGTGTGAATATTTCATGGACATTTTTGCAATCTCAACAAACTCTAGAACTTATTTGATAACCACTTGAGATGAAATCCTAGAGTTCACATCACTTAGGAAATGATTTAGGCTGTTTTTGGATCGATTGAGCCTTTCAAGCTGACCTTTTTTTATTGTCATTGCTAGTTAACCCTTTGAGCCTTTTAAACACAATTTAACCTTCTTCTTTTTTCTTTGAACTTAATTTTTACCCTACCCTGATTATGAGCCTAAAACACAATCCTACCCATTTTATCCTTAAGAGACTTAACTGTTATTCAAGCTTAGTACGAATATTGGCGAGGAAGTGTAGTTCTGCCACAACCCAAGTTTATGCGAAGAAATTGGTTGGGGGTTGTGGAGGGCTTGTAAGATCAGTGGGGCTGTGTGTGTGTTTTCTACTTTCTTCTTATTATTGTTGTGAAAAAAAATTAAAAAAAAAAAGAGAAAGAAAAGAAAAGTGGGCATTGAAAAGCAATGTAAAGATTTGGAATTATACAAATGGGTTTATATTACTGTCGAAAAGAAAGAGCTCGATAAAGGTTGGGAAGCTACTGAGTGAAAAAGGGAAGTGTTTTTGTAAGAATGAATGAAAATTAAGTCTCTTAATTTGATTTTTGTTAATTTCTCTTTTCGTTCCTTTATGAACTCATACCCTAGCCTAACGTTACAACCTTTACAAAGACCTATTGATCCAAGGTAATGTGAAATTCTACATTAGTGGAGAGTGGTTTGAAAAGTGAGCCTATGGAGTTTGATTCCATGATTCAAATATAAGTCATAACCCGAATACTGAGATCAAAATTTTGTTCATGAATTTTATGCATAAAACCATCCGGGTTTGTATACTAATGGTTTGTGGTTGTATGGATGTTCTAGGGTCAATAACAAAAATGGAATTGATGTTTGCATTGTCTGTGAGTTTAGGTGATATTTAATTATTCTATTTGTTTTTGTGTATATGCTATTTTTGAGACACCTTTATGAATTGATCCAAGAATTTTTGTTAGTTTTAGTTCTTTTTATGTTTATTTTTGGAGTTTATGATTAGTTTAGTATGGATGTTTGTGGGTATCATCGCTGGAAACCCTCACAAGACTACAACTCGTCCAACTAGGGCCGCCTAGGGGTTTAAAGGCTTGTTGCATATGCTAAATGCAAGAGTGTCAATCTACAAAAGTGATTTAGGATAGTTTAGATATGAGTTTTCATTGGTTGTTTTATTTTCAAGCTTGGAGACTTACAGGCAAGACCTTGTTTTCTTTGTCTTATGGATGTGAAGCAATGGTCCCGGTCAAAGTAGGAATCAGTTCATTTCGAAGAGAAATCTTTGAAGAAAAAGAAGCCAACAAAGACCTACTCCGCTTGAGGTTAGACCTAATTGAAGAACATCAGGCCAAATCTCAGTTAAGGCTTGCCTCTTATCAACAGCGAGTCAAGCGGTATTTCAATACTAAAGTCAGAAACAGAGACTTTGAAGTGGGCGATCTGGTTCTCAGGAAGGTCATCTAGGGTACTCAAAACTCAAACTTGGGGGCACATGGATTGAGGTAGGAAGGTCCTTTCAGGATTTCCAAAAAGCTCGCACCAGAATCTTTCCACCTGGAAAGCCTCAACAGCGAAGCAATAATGCGAGCTTGGAATGCCAAACACTTGCGAAGGTATTACCAATAAGTAGCCCGAGTTCTATTTATTTATATGAACTGCATTTGTTATAAGGTTGTTTACGGCCGAAACACTTGATCAATAAGAGAGGTATTATTCAGTACTTGCTTTGTACATAATTTACATTTTTTAGTTCGTCGGCAATTAACTATCGATCAATAAATCGTGACCTAAGCGATGGAATTCCAAAAGAAAACTCGAAGTCAAGAGTCTAGGAAAGGCAGCTTACCTTGAAAAAGTCACGCCAAAATCCAACTCTTTGAGGATAAAACATCATAAATCGACGAAGTTAAACTTGAGTTTTAAAATCAAGAAAAAAAAATACGTCAAAGGAAATCGGCTCTAAGCCGGCGACCAAAGAACTTGAAAGGGACAGTAAAGTCTCAAATCAAAGTTTATCGTCATATCAAATTTCCTCACATAAATCAGGATTGAAAATCCCAGGTCGACGAAGTTAAACTTGGAAAAATCCAAGAACAAGCATGTTGAAAAAAATCGGCCTTAAGCTGGCGACGAAAACCCCAAAAGCATGACGAGTCTAAAATCGATGCCAAACGTCGCATAAAGATTTTTTCGAAAAAAATCTGAAAAGCTCCTAAAGAAGTGAACTACACATGAGTTGGAGCAAAATTCAGGTCCCAAAGTTCAATTAGGACGAACTAAATGACTCCGCAAAAATGAAACAATCATTGCTCGAAAGAGCGTTGAAAAATGTTTTCGAGCATTGAAAAATGTTCTTTCATTAACTAAAAGTTTAATTACATTCGGGCAATAAAAAAAAAAAACAAAAAAAAACAAAAAAAAGACTAAGATTCTTCAGGCTAATGGGGGAGTAGGGTGTTTGTCTTCGACCTTGTGTTTGAGAACCTCGCTCGAGAGGACTGTGGTCAGAGAAATCGAGTCTTCGACCTCCAGCTTAGGCCCAGCCCCTTTGCCACCTTTTCCTCTCTCTCGTTGTCATCCCCAGAGTCATCCGAGTACACGTAGGTCATCCCCTGAGCCTCGACTTGCATCATTTCGACCTCTTTCTGATAAGCTTGTGGAAGGAAAGAAAAGTTGATCGATAGATGAGCCTTCCATAATTTCTGCACGAGGAAGACCGACATCTCCTAAGATTGGGTAGTGATGACCTTGTTCAGCTGCCCAGTCCTAAGCCTGAGTTGCTCGGCCTCAGCTTCAGCATTTTTTCGACCTATCGTTTCCTGGGTAAGGTCTAGCGAAGTCTGCTTGAATTTGGCCTCCTAGCTCAGTACTGCTTTTGGGGCCAAGGAAAGTTCAGAGTTTAGCTTGTTGTTGGCCCCTCGCTGTTGAGCTAAACTCTAGTTGACCTCCGCTGCCTTAGCTTCAACCTTACCCTGAGCAACCTCGCTCGCCTTGAGTTTGTCAAGGAACTCCCTTTCCTTGACCCAAAAGGCCATGACTTCCTCCTTAAGACGTTCAAGCTCTGCTTGCCTAGCATCTCTCTCTTTCTTCGCAACCTCGGCCTTGGCCAAGACATCCTTCTTTACTGTTTTCGCTAGCATCCTCCTTTACCGTTTTTGCTAGCATCCATCCCTTGTGAGTTCCCTCCAAGGTTTGGCCGCATTCTTCATACAGAAGTCTGCTCACCATGGCAACCTGAAAACGAAAAGGTGAGAAGCGAGTAAGAAACAAAAATAGCATTCAAAAAAGGGAAGGAGCTACCAGTACTTTAACCGCGTAGCTGTGGGTTAAGGCCAATATCTGGGAGGGAGCCGAGTCCCTGACGGCCATAAATGTTCGCGGGGTGACACAATCCCTGGCCACCGCGACCTCAACACTGATATGGTCGGGGAGTTGGTCGATCAGAGCGTCAATGTCAGCCTTGATCACTTAACCTATCTCCCCATCCTTTGGCTTGGATGAGCCAAGTCTACTCCCACTTGGAGTAGCTACTGCACCCGTAGGGGTGAGCTTCTTCTTGGCCAAGCTTTTGGCTACGCTTTTCTGAAGGCTGTCAGCCTGCGTGGCGACCTCTTTGCTCGAGCGCTTTTGAGGCCCAGTCACCTTCTTCTTCCCCGAGCCATCGTGCTGCTCAGGTGCTTTACTTTTTCTCGAGCCTTCAATTGGCTCAGATGTCTTCTTCGCTGGCCCCTTAGGGGGCCCGGTGGTGTTCTTCCCACCAACCGCCTTAACGGCGTTGCAGATTTCTTCGTGCTTAGGCCCTCCGCAAGCTCACCTCTAGCGTGCTTCGTGCTGGTAGCATCCATGGGCTATTTTGTCATCAAAGCAGTCAGCGCCTTTTGGGCAGCCGCCGAGGCCGCCGTTTTCTTCTTAAGGCTTTTGGGTTTTTCGACCCACATTTCTGCAAGGAAAAAGGGGAAACGAGTTAGTGATCAATTTGTAAGGGAAATCAAACGCGAGCAAGCAACAACTTACCTTTTTCTAAAAGCACTAAAAATCTGGCCTCGTCCCTACAAAAGCCTTATGCTTTTAAGTGAGGAAGCGTAAGAAACTCGTGGACGTTGCACGAATTGTCAGGAAGATCGTTGAAACGTTGTAGCCTTTGCAAGCTCGTCACTAGGAGATAGTTATGCTCAATGTTAACTTAATAGAAAATAATTCGGTTAGATAATGAAGCAAAGCTCACAACCTGTCCTCGCGTACGCGAGCGACCAAAGCCTCACCCACTTCCAGAGTGAAGACACCGCTCGTCCCGGCTTCGTAGAAGAAGAATTGGGAATCCTAATATGGGACCTTCTTTGAGACATCGACCAGCCCGTTGAAACGTACTTTCCTCGCCTTGGAAAGGTAGTACGTCTGGCCTTGCCCCTTTTTGAGCCTGTACAAGTGAACAAACTCTTTGACGGATGGCTCGCCTAACTCAGCGATCATGTACGCGATGTATACACCGGTAATGATCAAGTAAGAGTTGGCCGTTAGTTGGAGAAGAGCGATTTTGAATTGCTTCAACACTTGATCAATGAAAGGGTGCGGGGGAATGGATACCCCGCACCTGAGGAGAGTCACGAAAATTGTCACCCATTCGGCTGGAGGATTCTTCTGAGAGTGCTCTCCCAGGACCATTAGCTTGAGCTGTGGCACGTAGGTCACCTTGATGCGTTCAAGATCCCTGAGGGTAATTAAGGATTATGACTCTTTTCATAGCCTATGGGCTGGAGATGGTGAGGAATGAGCCAATTGGATCGAAGCACGGTCGGACAAGCTCGCAGTGTCGGGGTCCGAGCTTTTGGCGATAAACTCTTCAGATATCTCGGGGGACACATCCCCTAGTGCTACCAAGCCAACCGATGAATCGAATATTTGATCTATTGTGTGACTGCTAGACGAGGACATGGTTGTAACTCGATTCTGGGTGCCTGAAAAAAGAAGCGAACATGTGTTAGCGCTTGAACAACTTGAACAACTCGGCGACCATTCCACATTCGCTTCTATCTTAGGCACCCAAAATAGCTCGCGCAACACAACAAAGTCATGCAAACTACCTAGGACATCGGCGGCTACCGCGATTAAACCCCTCTAAAACTCGAGATCGCCAGAAATGTACCCCAAAAACCCTACTAAAATCTTAAAACATCCAATGTGGCTACTACAGCAGTCACCCTTTAGCACAAAAGTCAGAAAAATGAGCAAAGAAGAGAAAGAAGTCTAATTGGAATAAAGAAGAGCGTTGAGAACTCATAAGAAAGACCACCGCGATGAAGTAAGGGCAATGACAAAGAAAAGCTAGAGGGTGGAAGAACTTTCAGAGTGGTTGTTCTAACGATATTTGCCACCTTTTATAGTGATTTTTGCATGAAAGATGAAAGGGCGGAGTTCATTCTTGACCATTGACTTACAGTTGATCCTAGCCCTTTGTTCGTTAAAAGATCTCAGCCCTTAGATATGGTCACGTGTAGACCATCCATGAGGTACGACGAACCATCAGATTGATTACAATGATAACCGTCGCCGCGTGACGCCTTAACTTCACACATGAACAACTGTTATCGCCCACGCGTGACAACACATAACTAACAAACGCTGTCGCATTTAATACGACCCGACCACGCGAAAATTACATCAATGCCCTGACTTTTTGTATTCTAAGTTTTAACAGGTGGCACAAGTAATAATGTTCAAGTGTGATGAACGTCTACCAGACATAAGGTCGGTCGTGGAAGCCCGATCGAGCATGCGCTCAGAGACTCACTGTTGAAGTCGAGCTTGGCATCAAATTGAGCAATAGTTTTCAAAGCCCGAAACAAGCATCGAGCACTAAGGGGCAAG
The DNA here is from genome assembly GCF_008641045.1 of Pistacia vera. Lineage (NCBI taxonomy): Eukaryota > Viridiplantae > Streptophyta > Magnoliopsida > Sapindales > Anacardiaceae > Pistacia > Pistacia vera. Next base: position 495,664 of record NW_022196412.1, read on the forward strand.
TGTGGTGTGTGGTTTCTCTGCCAAGCTTGGGCCAACGCGAGGATGTAGCTCAACCCAGAATGATCTCAGCAACTATGATTGATCGACCCAACATAAGCTCATCGAGTCGTAGCTCGACCCAACACAAGATAGTCGCGGACAATCCGAGGAATTAATCAATCAATCCCCAGATTACTTCAGATCTCGAATATCACGGGAATGACTGGATCAATAGTTGTCGTTGTGCAATCATAGCGCCCAATCGCAAGGATACCAGAATTATGATTCAAACCATTTTTAATCCCCTTAACTTTCCTTTATGTAATTCTTGTATATAAACCCCCTAAAACGATGAGGAGGGAGATGTGAATTCTGGATAAAAACTACATTGTTAGCTCTCACAACATATACAAAAAACACAGTGTACGTAGGCTGTTAACTTCCACGAACCACTTTAAAAGTTCTATTTGTCATTTACTTTCTGGCGTTATCATTCACTCATTGTTAATTACCCGTAATCACGAACCATAATGGACCATTAGTATGTTTACAGTGACGTCTCATAGGCGAATTATGTTGGTTTATTACTGATATAACAACTATTTTTTCCAATTATAATTACATATATAACAAGTTAATGTTTATATGGCGAACCATAGTGATGTTGTTAAACAAAATTTGCAAGAGCGAACTATAATAATTAATATTATAGTTATGGTTCAACAGTCGAACCATAATGTATCATTGGTATGTTTGCTTTTATGTCACAGGAACTCGACACATCGAAACACGCAGTTTTTTATTATATTGTAAAAAATCAGCTGTCAAACGATGTTGCACCATTACTATACGTTATTGATAATTGTCTTTTTTTCCCTTGCAGGAATTCATTGCAATGTCTTATTGTTCACTGAAAGATCTTAACCAATCACATGATTATTGGATAATTGTTGCCAGAGTTATAAGATGTTGGGAATTTATTAATTTTAAAATGAATAACGATGTGTTTAGCATTGATATGGTTTTGATGGATGAACAAGTGCAAAATATAAATATTTATGTTAGTTAAAAGTTTTATTATTTATAAATTACACATATTTGTTAACGCTTTTCATTTACATTGGTTTTACAAAGCAATGTGATGCATGGAACTATACCAAAAAATAGGGTTCCTAAGTTTAGAAGCTAGATTCATGAAGGTTGTATATATCTCATAAAAAATGTAAGGGTAATAAGATGTGCTGCTTCTTACAAACCTGTGGAAGGCACATATTGTATACAATTTCTGATGACCACATCTTTGAAGGAGATCAAGGAACCAAGAATAGCCATTCCAAAGTTTTATTTTAAATTTTCTGATATTCATGATCTTGAAAATAGATCACATGATACTACTTTGTTGTTATTTATATTTAGTTTTACTTATAGATATTTTAATTCTTTGAAAAATTAAGTTATATATTATATTTAACATAAATAATGATATGCAGATGTCATTGGTATTCTGAATGGAATAGGAAAAACTCAAGAAATTGTATCAACAAAGAGTAATAAAAGAGACATTAGATTGCAGATTGAACAGTAAGTTTTTTTTTTTCAATATTGGTACATCATGTTATCAATTGATATAACTAACATCGTTATTAATTTCAAATAAACAATTACTATATCTTTGTGGGGACAAGTATGTGATGAAATCAATGATGTTGTGCAAATGGAAAATGGCATGACTATTGTTATGATTGTTACCTCAACGAATGTGGAAGAGTTTCAAGGTAATTTAAACATATTATAGAAAATTATTATACTATGAATAATTAATTTTTTTTTTTTTTTTTGGTAACATGCAATTATATCTGAATACAACTTCGGCATCAATAATTTATGTGAATCTCGATATTGAGGAGGTGCATTCCCTTCAAGAAATGTAAGATATCAAGAAATTGTATATTATAATATTAAATGTTGTATAACATTGATATCTTATGTATTGTTATTATTATAGAAACCAAAACATGCCAATTGTTCAATTGCAAAAGAGAATTTTCAATGAAGTACTGGTAGAAAATGAGATGTTTCAAAATAGAGTAACATTGAAGTATATTACTGATCTGGTGTGGTATAACAATGATGATCAGGTACAATATTTACTATGTAAACAAATTGATTATTACAACTTTATTTTTTTATATAAGAAAATCATTTGAATGGGTCATTACACCTTTATTTTTTATATAAAAAAAATCATTTGAATAGGTCAATGATTTCACAATAAAGGATATTCTAAGTGATGTTGATTCTAGATTTGGTTGGTGTTATTTGTCTTCCAATTTTTTCAAGAAAAAGATCCCAGAGAATTTGTATTGTCAGAAATGCAGAAAAGAATCGAAATTCTCACAGATGAGGTATGTATATATATTTTTTCCCTTAGTAAATTTTAGATTACAATTCAATTGTTTATGGAATTATTGTTAATGTTACAATAAGTACAAGATAGAAATGAAAGTGACAGATGAAAGTGTAGAAACAACTTTTTTATTGTTTGATTCAATAGCCCAGAAATTGATTGGACTGTCCTGCTCTCAATTGTTGAACAAACAAGAGAATGACCTAGGAACAATCCCAAAACATTTGTATGAACTGTGTATCCAGACATTTGTTTTCAAAATCAGGTTAGGAGATTCAAACCTCAAGGAAGGATATCAATCTTATACTGTAGTGAAAGTATTTCCAATCAATCATAAACTGGAGAATGAATACAAACTACATGAATTGGACAAGGTTAGTATAGGGTTTGATATAAATTTATTAATTTGTCCAGATTATTCAAGTGATATAAACAGATTGTATTAAACAACAGGCAACGGGTGGAGAAGATGGCACAGACCAAAAAACTAAAGAAGAAGATGAATTATAGGTATTAGTGGCAGATGTTACTAAACCTAGTGTTGAACATCGTGACCATGACATGGCAACAGACAAATCAACTTTTGAGAAGACAAATGTAGCAGTTCAAAAAGAAGAACAAAGTGAACTGAAAAAAGATAGGATTGAACAAAGTACATCTACTAAGCAAAATTTTCATGGGAATGAAAAGAAAAAGCAAAAGCTGTGATAAAATGTGTAAACATTAGTTTGCACTAATGTTATTTTTAACCACATTCAATAATATTTTTTTAACATTCTTATATAATTATTTTTATATTGAAATGAAACAAGGTTTTAAAAAAATTATTCTAACAGTGCTTTTGGTCAGAAGTAATATATATTTTAAAACATGTTATAAACATTGTTGCAAAAGCACATTAAATATTTATATGTTTATAAACATTGTTCCAAAAATAGAGAAAATATTTACAAATGGGTAGTATTTGAATACAATACATCAAGTATCAGTAACGTCTGAAGTAGTGTCAGAAACAACCTGATTTGTCTATTCTGCTTTCAATTATAATTGTTCCAAGAAAGCAAAATTTTCATTTGGAAACTACAACTTAAATTTGTTAACACAGGCTGCTCGAGTTTCAAAGAACATCTGAGTTAGTAAACCATAAGCTTCATTCATGTCTGCTTCGGCTTGGGCAATAGTAGATTCTATTTTAGTATTGGAGTCAATTAATTTGTTTTCCTGTCTTTTAAGAAGATAAACTTCTTCATGAATTTTTTCACAATTTTGTCCAACAACTTTAACTACCTCCTCATGATCCTTTAATTCAATTATGACTTCTGCATATTTGTTCTCGTTGACACTTGATTTTGGACGCCAACGACTCGTACGTGAGAAGCGCTAAGCAGACTTAGGAATCACACGTGATGGATCCATGAGATTTGAATATGGAGCTGAGATTATATATTTTGCAGAAAATATAAATGAAAGATTAGCAAGAGGGAGTTTTTATGGTGGTTCGGATGCAACAAGCTACTCCTACATTCACTGTTATTTTATTGATCTCTGACTATTTCTATGATTTTGCCTATAAGGCATACAAAGATGAAGAAATACAGTGTTTTTACAGAGAAAGAAATGAAGTGAAGCTCCAATCTCAGCCCAACCTCCTCATTTGGGAAGAGAAGTGCCCATTTATTCACATTTGCACTCAATGTAATGAGTGTTTTGCAAGTTGCCTTGACACATGGAAGACTCTCGTCCATTTATCTCTATGAAATGAGATAAAGTTTGTGAGAATATCTTTGGAGATATGGGCTTGGCAGCTGGTACAAAGAGACATTAATTGTGCTGACATAGGCTTGACTTTTGAGGCATAACAGAAGCCCCATAGTTTTTAAAGTGCGTAATCGTGCTTCAGAAACTAAAGTCTTTGATCTGAATGGCTGCAGTCTCGAACTGAAGAGCTCGAACTGAAATCTGAAATCTGGTAGGAGCTCGACCTGAAATCTGTTAGGAAAACGACCTGAAATCTGGTAGGAGTTCGACCTGAAATCTGGTAGGAAAACAACCTGAAATCTGTTAAGAGCAAGCAAAATGACCTCAATCTGAGCAAAACGAGCTTAATCTAGGCTCGACCTGAGCACGACCTGGGCTTGACCTGAACGAGCATGACCTAGGCTCGACCTGGGCTCGACCTGGGCTCGACCTGAACGAGCACGACCTGGGCTTGACCTAGACACGTAACGAGCACGACCTGAGCACGACCTGTGCTTGACCTGAATGAGCATGACCTGGGCTCGACCTAGGCATGTAACGACCACGACCTGGGCTCAACTTGAGCACATAGCGAGCATGGTCTGGGCTCGACCTGGGCATGTAATGAGCACGACCTGGGCTCGACCTGAGCACGTAACTAGCATGACCTGAGCTCGACCTGAGCACATAACGAGCTCTACAGCGTGTGATCAGTGATCTGAACACGCGATTTGAAGCTAAAGATCTGCGATCTAAAGCTGAGGATCAGGATAGCATAGGCGTGCGATCTGCGATCTGGCCACGCGATCGGAGAACTCTGATGCGTGCGATCTGCGATCTGGCCACGCGTTTGGAGAATTCTGATGCATGCGATCGGAGAATTCTAACGCGTGCGATCTACGATTTGGCCATGCGATCGGAGAACTCTGACGCGTGCGATCTAGCCACGCGTTTGGAGAATTCTAACGTGTGCGATCGGCGATCTGGCCACACGATTGGAGAATTCTGACTCAGGTTTGAGATCTGAGCACGCCATCAAGGAACTTGGATGCAGGTTTGAGAATTGGACCTGTATGGGCCACCAAACTATTGACGCTTGATTTTGGATGCCAACGACTCTCACGTGAGAAGCGCTAAGTGGACTTAGGAATCACACGTGATGGATCCATGAGATTTAAATATGGAGCTGAGATTATATATTTTGCAAAAAATATAAATGAAAGATTGGCAAGAGGGAGTTTTTATAGTGGTTCGGATGCAACAAGCGACTCCTACATCCACTGTTATTTTATTGATCTCTGACTATTTCTATGATTTTGCCCATAAGGCATACAAAGATGAAGAAATACAGTGTTTTTATAGAGAAAGAAATGAAGTGAAGCTCCAATCTCAGCCCAACCTCCTCCTTCGGGAAGAGGAGTGCCCATTTATTCACATTTGCACTCAATGTAATGAGTGTTTTGCAAGTTGCCTTGACACATGGAAGGCTCTCGCCCATTCATCTTTTTGAAATGAGATAAAGTTTGTGAGAATATCTTTGGAGATATGGGCTTGGCAGCTAGTACAAAGAGACATTAATTGTGCTGACATAGGCTTGACTTTTGAGGCATAACAGTTCTGTAGATAGTTGTTTTCAGCTGTAAGTTTTCCTTTTGAATGTCTAGATTTTTTTCTTTTTCTGTAGTTTAACAATGATATTGTCAGACCCTCGCCAACGTCGCTTCATTTCGAGCAAACAGTACAAATTCTGTTGATAAAACAAGACAAAAACAATTAAAAAATTATATGATCATCAAAAAAAAAAAAAAAAGTGAAACAAATGATATATTTTATATCAGCAAAGTTACCTCATCTGGTGTAAGTCTATCCAAATCCATTGCATGTATATTCTTAAAATTCTTCCCATAATTAGGAACTATATTTACTTCCTTGCTGTTGTTATCACACTTCCTTCTCTTTAACAATTGATTCTCTTCTATATCTTCATCATTCGGTTCAATTGGTGAATATATTTTTTCAGATGTAGATGGTGCAGGATGTGCAAAAACAATCAATTTGGTTGGAGAAATTGTTATTGTAGCTGTTGCAATTGGACCTGTTTTCACAAATATAATTTTCATTAACAAAATCAAAAACAATAAAGTTCTAACAAAAATAAGATGCAATTATATTAAAATTCATAATACCGCTTTTTGAATTAAAACCCAAATATTTGCTCAACATATCGTAGATGTCAAAAGTCTGCTATTGCTGAATAAGAAGTTCCAATCTTTTGATTGCAATTTCATTTCCCTTACTACTATCGCTTTCATTATCCCTCTTTTTGAAATCTGACCACTCAGTAGGTAATCCACCCCAGCCTTTCTTACAACCCAATAAAAAGTACCTATCATTCCACCCTCGCAACTTATTGCTCAAACTTGTTAACAACACTTTACTCTTCCTACTCTTGATAAAGTAAAAGGGACTATTGGGTCTCTTTTTAATTGCATAAAAATAGTTAAAAATAGAAAACATTGGTTCAATTGTATTCATCAAGCAAATAACTTCAAAAGCCATAACAATTTTCCAACCATTTGGATGGAGCTGGCTTGGTGCTATGTTATAAGCCATCATTACTTCTTCTACAAATGGAGAGAATAGAGGAACTAAGCCATATTGCAGAAATATTTCAAAAAAGGTAAAAAAAAACCCAGAAGGAGGAATAGTGAATAAATAAAACCCAGGCGAATCACAAGGCAATAAATCATAATCGTCAAAGATATTGTAATCTTTTCGGAAGTTTAGAACTTCTTCATCAGAAAGGGTGCTGCTAATTTCTAAAAGAGACATTGTCAAGAAGAAAAATGATATTAAGAACCAGTGGAATAGGAAATAACTTCACTTACCTATGAATTGGTTTTAAAGATGTTGAATGAATCCGCAATATGTAGAACAAGAAAAAATACCCTAAATCCCCAAAATTATTTTAAATACATAGCAAGAAACTAAACGGCAGTGTTTTATTGAATTGTAGATTTTACAAATTTCTGAACATTATTATACTTAATAAACTATATTCTTTTATTTGTGTTCACAAACAAATTGAAATTTAATTTATTGATCTATATGTTTTACTTTTTAAAGCTTCGACAATTGTTTTCTTAAATCCTCGTTGATGATTACAATGTTCTTCTCTTAAACCCAGATTAATGATCAAACAAAATCCTTCATATTGCATATGATTAAGCCCAGGTATTGTAAACATTATGAAATTTTCAACTATATCGTTTGATAATTGTTGTATTGACTGTATGTTAATTATTACATATTTGATACTTTAATGTTTTATTTATGTAATGAATTTAATTATGTCATTATACGTTGTTCCTGTTATTGTAATGTTTTTTTTTTTATAAATTATTGTATATTAATTGGTTGGTATATTGTATTTGATCTCTTTTATTTGCTTTCAATTAATGCTTCTTAATGTGAACGTATATCTTGTATGTGTTAATTATTTTTGTTATGTGAAGTTAATAGAAAACATTCAAGGTATTTATGTGAATATGAAGTGGTTGATACATTGTACTATTGCAAAAATTGTTCGTTTTTATTGTTATGTGAAATTAATAGAAAACATTCAAAGTATTTATGTTAATATGAAATGATTGATACATTGTACTATTGCAAAAAATAAATGTTTAGTGATTCATACATTGAATTGTTGTAATTAATGTACTTCATATACATATAAATATATTTATGTAATCAATATTAGATTGATAGATAAATGTTTTTTTTCTTTTCCTGATTGTTTGGTCTTATTATATCTGTAGAACAATATAAAAATTGTCCTTCGTAGCTACAATATTTCTGCTGGTAAAGGTAATGTAATGGTCTTGATTCTTTTAACAATTTAATACTTAAATGTTGTATCTATTACTTTTTAAATTTGCAATATATATACAATTTGTAGATGATTGTTATGTGCTTTTCATTAGTGTCCATGTGTTGTAAATATCTTTTGTTTTTATTTGATGTACGTATATACAATCAACGAAGATAATTTGAAAATTTATTATTGCAATATTTTACTTTTTATAGGTGATGAAGTTTTTTTTTTTTTTTTTTTTTCAAATTTTTGTATATCATTGTATTATGCAATTTTCTATACTGGTCATAGAATTATGTCGGTTAGGTTATAGGATTGTAATACGTTCACCAATATGTGAAAATATTAAAAAAAAACTCGACTACAATTCTTCTATAGAGTTGTAGTGAACCATTTAACGAATTATAATTTTGGTTTTGATTGTAATAGATTTGCTAATTACCATTTTCAATGTCCATCCATTTATTTGGTGTATTATTACTTTTTGATATGTTGCATGCCGAACAATGTATTAGATCCTTGGAATTATGTTAAGGTAATACTGACCTATGATTTAAATATAACTGGTGTATATCATTATATATGTATTATTTGCCGAACAATAATTTATTTGTTGATGTGGAAAAGCATAGTATGGAGACTACTGATGGAGTTTCAGCAAATGTACAATTATATTTGGAAATGATAGAAAGCTATAAATTGGAATTTGATTCTGGAAATATAACTACTGTTGAATTGAGAAGAAGAGCGTGCAAGGAAAATTTGAAATTGAGAATGATTGTATTGAAACAACAAAGAGTTGCAAAAGCTGCTAGAACTGAAATCGGTGATAGTATGAATGACAAAATGTCTGGATTGAAGAAAAAAAGAGTTACTTAATAAATCAATTATTATTTTCCCATCCCTTCTGTAATAGTATGACAATTATACTATGGTTATTTTTAATTTCAAGAAACGCATCGAATAATGAAACAGAGTCTGTGTTGGAAACAAATGTAGATGTATCAAATAATGAAACATAATTTGTGTTGGAAAAAAATATAGGTTTGCAAATTTGCTTTGGCCCTTTTGAAAAATAATGATTGCATATACAAAGAAAACAGAAGATACAGAATGTCTGTATTAAAAAGAAAGATAGGTAAGGAAAATTATGTTGTTATATAATTATGTTGTTTTCATTTTCTTGAGATATCTGACTAACTATATATAAAATTTTGCAGGTGCTGATTATTATGTAAGAAAAAATCTAAATTAAAGCTTACTCCCTCATAAATATGTAACAGTAAGTTATAAACTTTAGACATATATTTACATAACAAATTATTACAATTTGTTCATTTGTGTAACAATATCATTATCTTTGATATTTATTTAAAATTAGTGTTATTTCTATTGTCAGTGGATTTGGAACTGTTGAACTTTGGTGTACCATCTTACCATTGCAAGAATTGTGGGGCAATCATGTGGTATGAAGAGCGTACAATTAAGAGCAGAAAGATAACTGCTCCTATATTTTTGTTATGCTGTATGCATGGGAAAATTGAGTTACCACTGTTGAAAGAACCACCAGAACTGTCGAAAGAATTATTGGATGTAAACAGTGGTTCTAAATGAAAAATATTTAGAAACAAGATAAGAATATACAACTCAATATTCTCATTTACATCAATGGGAGGGGACATTGATACTGATATCAATAGAAATACTGGTCCATATGTTTTCAGACTTTGTGGGCAAAATTATCACCTTATAGGGACATTGCTTCCACATGCTGGAAAGAAACCTACTTTTGCACAACTTTACATCTATGATACACAATGTGAAATTAGTCACAGATTGAATTGTATGGGAAGGCAAGCAACTTATAATAGTGTTGACTAGGAATTGATTGAAGAATTGAAATTGATGCTTGATAGGAACAATGAGCTGGTTAAAAGTTTTCGGTTTGCCAGGGATTATATTGAATCAAATAATGTTCCTGAACTACACTTGTAGTTAAAAATCCATAGAGAAAAAGATGGAAGACAGTATAATCTGCCAACTGCATCTGAAATTGCAAGAATAATTGTTGGTGATGTTGGAAAGGATGTTATTGTTTATCATTCAAAGAATGGTTTACAAAGAATTACTGACTTACATCCCAGTTTTGTGGCATTAAGTTATCCAATTTTGTTTCCGTATGGAGAGGATGGATACAAGGTTGGCATTAAGCATAGAGAATCAGGCGAAATAGAAACCTCTACAAGGCATAAACTGACTATGAGACAATTTTATGCCTTTCGATTGCAATATAGATTGAATGAAGGACACACTTTGATGAAATCTAGCAGACTATTGCAACAATACATGGTAGATGCATATATGTCTATTGAAGAGGAAAGGTTTCGTTGGATAAGAAAAAAAAAAAAAATTAAGAAGTGACTTGTATAGCGGATTCATGGATGCTATTTCAAAGGGGGATGTTAATGCAAAGAATATAGGCAAGTGTACATTGCTACCGTCCTCTCACACTGGCAACCCACGATATCGTATTCAAAATTATCAAGATGCTATGGCAATTTGCAGATATCATGGATATCCTGATATTTTTTTGACATTCACATGTAATCCAAAGTGGCGAGAAATACAATATATACAAAATGCTATTGGTCAATGTGATGAAAAAGGACGAATAACTGCTGTTTGTAGAGTGTTCGAGATGAAATTGCTTGAACTGATGAAAGAGATAAAGAATGATAAATATTTTGGTGAGATTGTGGCAAGTAAGTTCTGTTATAAGTAATATGTATATTTTCTTTAAAAATATTTGTTCATTTATGATTTATAATATGAAATTTACAATATATCAACAATTACTGACAATATTCTATTATATTTCCCAATTATTTATACTATTGAATTCCAGAAAAGAGGTCTCCCACATGCACATGTATTGATTTTCCTCTGCGGTGAATATAAGAGTCATTCACCATCGAAGATTGATAGGATGATATTTGCTGAATTACCAAATAAAGAAAAGGATCCTCTTGTTTATGCAATTGTTGGCAACTACAATATCCATGGTCTGTGTGGAAATTTAAATACAAGTTCACCCTGCATGGAGAACAAGAAATGCAAAAAACATTTTCCAAAGAAATTTGTGAATGCAACAACTGTAGATGATGAAGGGTACCTAGTATATAGAAGGTGAGATATTGGAGCATTTATTGAGAAAAAAAGGTGTCAAAATTAACAACCGTTTTGTTGTTCCCTATAATAGAAATCTGTCAGTTAAGTACGATGGTCACATAAACATTGAGATCTATAACCAGCATAGATAAATCAAGTATATATTCAAGTATGTCAACAAAGGACCTGATAGAATCAAAGTTTCTATGGAGGTTGCAAAAAATAACGAAGGGAGTTCTGGATGCACGAATATTACAGATGAGGATGAAATTAAAGCTTATGTCGATTGCAGATATGTATATAGAAGAATACAATATAATATCTTTGTTGTTGTTAGTTATAAATATAATACTGAAAAATGCAATTACTACATTTACATATATATTTCTGCCATGGAGGCTTGTTGGAGAATATATCAATTTGATATGTACTATGGAGAACTAGCTGTTGAAAGACTTCCTTTCCACTTGGAGAATGAACAAACGGTCATCTTCGATCCAAATTAGAATTTAGCCAAATATTTGGAGAGCAATGTTGTTACTCAGACAAAATTAACAGAGTGGATGAAATGTAATCAACAATATGAAGAGGCGAGATTATTGACTTATTCTGACTTCCCAACAGAATAGGTTTGGAATGACAAAGAAAGGAAATGGAGTCAACAGGAAGGTGGAGGATGCATTTGCAGAATTTACTTTGCATTTCCAGGCAGCGGTGAAAAATATTATCTGTAGATGTTGTTAAATTTGGTTAGAGGAGCAACATCATTTGAAAATATCAGAACTATTAATGGAAGGATATATCCTACATTCAAAGATGCATGTTATGCATTAGACTTGCTAGATGATGACAGCGAATGGAATGATTGCTGTAACAACTGCTGAAAACTAGTACAATGCATGCATAATAACAATATAAAATTGGGCCCCAAAATTTTCTTTTCATTATAATTCATATGTCTTTTATACACAAAGAGTACTGTTTACAAAAATTCATTTTAAAAGACAAAACAGGGGAAAACAGTGTAGCTATTCTCTTCGCTTGCCGACGCCCCTCCGACTGCATCATCACCTAGATCCTGCATCCACAAAGGAAAATAACGGGGTGAGCACAAAATAATGCTCAGTAAGTAAAACTCTCTATCTGTCTGTCCCCGTATGAATAACTCTTAATTCTTTCCTTATGCTATCTCTGATTCTATTTCTGTTTCTATAAACATCATGGCCTCATCTTACCGGAGGTACGGCCGGATGGCGTTCACACAGCACCATCTCACTCTCCATGACTATCGGGTGGAATTCACACAGTACCAACCCGTTCTTAGTGACTACCGAGTGGGGATCACGAAGCACCTACCCGGTTTTCGTAACTATCGGGTGGAGACCACATAGCACCTACCCGTTCCTCATGACTTTCGGGTAACGATCACCAAGCATTAACCCGTTCCTAATCACTGTCGGGTGATGATCACAAAGCATCAACCCATCTCTAATAAATATCGGGTGATGATCACAAAGCATCAACCCCTTTTCTAATAACTAACCGGGTGATGGTCACAAAGCATCCACCCGTTTCTAATACCTATCGGGTGATGATCACAAAGCATCAACCCATTTCTAATGGCTATTCGGGTGGTGATCACAAAGCATCAACCCGATTCTCATAACTGTCGGGTGATGATCACAAAGCATCAACCCATTTCTAATACTCTTCTCATTCACTCTATTCTAGCACTTCTCATTCTCTCTACCCTTAGAGTAGTTGCATCCACCAAGCTCTCTACTCATAGGGTAATTGCATACACAAGTTTCCTACACTTTCTTAGGTCACTTTTCAATGCACAATTAGTGCCTATGGATGGTTCATCTCCACCAATGCACTTATGAAATGCCAACATGCAATGTTGCAAGAATTAAGGTTCACTACTCATACTCAAACCTCTATTAGGCATTTCATCAAACAACTCAAGTGCATCATAAAACTCTACTATAGCAATGATTCTAAATCTTTCTCTAACCATCCAAAATGGGGAGAAACCCCTTCACATAACCACAAAACCTGCCAAATAAAAACACTTCCAAAAAGGGATCCACAATACCCCTTCAATTCCATCTCAAACTACCTTTCCAATCCACAACTCATTTCTTATATTTGAAAGGTATAAACAATCACAAGGCATAGAAATCTCTATTTAAGCCTCCATACATGGCATATCACATGTATATCACATACATACATCATTTCTATCAAAACCCTAATCAAGAAAATTCTTAAATCTCAACTTGGGTTGGGGTTTACTTACCTTGTTATGGAGAGACTTCACCAACTCTTCCTTTCACTTGTTTTGCTTGACTTTTTCTCTACTCTTAACCAAAAGAACAAAAACCCTCAAACTTCAATATAAACTAAAACTCACAAATCACACAACTTAAGTAGGAATCCTTACCTTAGGAAGCCTTAGGTTGATTTCCTACCCCAAATCACTTCAAAAATCCTTTGAAACTCCTTGATCAAAAGAAAAGAGAAGTTGAGATGAACAAGAATGGGGAGCTGCGTTTTTGAGAGGAAGAATGAAGGGTTTGCTAACTCTTAATTCCTTTTAATGAAATTTAAACCAAAGCATTCCCATTTTGCCCTTACTCTTCTTTGGGAATTCCATCTATATCCTTTGATTCATTACAAACTCACCCCCATATCAACATAATCTCCATGAAAAATCCTTACAATTAACTCCCCACTTTTCCTACTAATTAGGGGTAGAATGGTCAAATAGCCCTTAGGGAAGAAAATATCTAAAACTTAACAAACAATTTAATCGGCCTGTCGCCGCGGCGAAACTGTCCAGCAGCTTCCCCGTGGCTTCAACACCTCTTCGCCGCGGCGAAGATTCTTCTTCGCCCCAGCGAAGACTGAAACACTAAACTTCTTCTATTTTCAACCAATTTCAGGGCAAACATTCAACACAACACTAAATCAAACAATAATACCAAAAACCAACTCAAATAAGAGCGAAAGAAGAAACAACAAATATGTACCTCAAGTGGGGCGTTACAATTGCCTAGCTGAAGCATCAATATGGGCTACTGGAACACAGTTACGACAGCTATTTGTAACAATTCTTTTATTTAATGAAGTCGTAAACCCAGCAGAATTATGGCGAGCAAATGCAGATCAATTATCTGAAGACATCACATATAATCTCAGGAAAAAAACAGGAATGAGAATGATGAGATACAATACAGACCAGTTACACAATCATGCATTGACTGAGATTGAAGACTTCATTAAAAAAAATGAGGAAAAACAATGACTGATTTTCATGGATTGCTAATTCCAAATCGCGCTAAATTTGAAAATACGCAGAATAAGTTGATTACTGAGGAGTTGAATTACAATATTAACAGCAATAAAATCCTACACAATGATATATACAATGCTCTAAACAATGAACAGAGAGACATTTACAATTCAATTATTGATTTAGTTTATAATGAAAGAGGAACGCTCTTTTTTGTTTATGGACATGGTGGAACACGCAAAACATTCATATGGTTAACAATAATAGCAAAATTACGGTCTGAAGGGAAAATTGTTCTCACTGTTGCTATGTCAAGTATTGCTGCCTTACTATTATCAGGAGGAAGAACAACCCATTCATGTTTCAGGATACCTTTGGATGTAACTAAAGAGAGTACATGTGATATTAAGAAAAGAACGCAATTAGCAAAACTGATTTTGACAACATCTTTGATAATTTGGGGTAAAGCACCGATGGCAAATAGGTATTACTTTGAAGCACTTGACAGATCTTTGAGGGACATTTTGTCTGATAAAGATCCGTCAAATGCTAATAGAATATTTGGAGGCATAACTGTTGCACTGGGTGGAGACTTCAGACAGATTTTACCAGTTATACCAAAGGGGACAAAATATGATGTGGCGCAAGCATGTTTATCTTCATATCCCCTTTGGGAACATGTCACCGTGTTGAAGCTAACCGAAAATATGAGATTGAAAAAGAATTTCCAAAGCGATGCAGAATTGGATGAGTTAACTACTTTTGACAGATGGTTACTGCAAATTGGTGAAGGAACAGGAGTATCAGAAGATCAAAGCTTTATAGAAATTCCTAAAGATTTGAAACTTTCTCACCATAGAAATCCAAAAGAAAGAATTGTGATTGTTGTTTTCCCGAATCTATGTGTTGAGATAGGCAATGTTGATTATATCAGAGAGAGGGCAATATTGACAGCCATAAATGATACAGCACATGAATTGAACGACTACATTATTCAAAAATTGCAATCAGAATCGAAGAGCTATTACAGTTCATTATTCAAAAATTGCAATCAGAATCGAAGAGCTATTACAGTTCAGAAAACACTTGCAAAGCAGTAGTTACTTCAAATGATGATGACATTCTATATCCAACAGAGTTCCTTAACTCTTTGATGTGCTTTGGTATGCCAAAACATGAATTGCAATTAAAAATTGGAGTTCCAATTATGTTGCTACAAAATCTAAATCAATCAGATGGCCTTTGCAATGGGACGAGATTGATTGTGATTCATCTAGGGAAGTGGTGCATACAAGCAACAATTATTACAGGATCAATATTGGTGATAATGTTGTGATTCCTAGAATAGCAATGTCCAATGCAGATATGAAATGGCCTTTCAGACTGAAGAGAAGGCAATTACCAATTGCAGTTAGCTTCTACAAGACTATAAACAAAAGTCAGGGTCAATCGCTCAAAATGGTGGGATTGTACGTAAAACACCAAGTATTTACCCATGGACAATTACATGTTGCCATATTAAGAGTAACTTCGAGAAAAGGTATCAAGATCTTATTAGTCCAACAACAAGATGAACCAGAAGAAAAGTTGCGAAATATTGTTTTCAAAGAAGTGTTTCACAGGATAGAAAATTAGATATGATACTGATTTTGTAACAACGCAAAGTTTCAAATACATAATATTTGTCAAATATTTCACAACACCATTATACTGTTTCATTATTTGTACAAGTAATATTGCATGGTGTAGATACATTTTCAGTAGCATTATCATTAGTACAAACTTCATTAGAAGGATTCTACCCTTTCTTCAACACAACTTTTTCCAAAAATTTAGAGTTTTCATTTGGAAATTTTTACTTGGAAGCATCTACACAAGCTTTTCTGGCGGCCATAAACATGTCTGCCACCAAATCTTCAACTTCATTCTTCTCTTTCTTAGCTTTGACAACCAAAGATTGGATTTTTCTATTCTCATTAGACAATTCGTTCAATCTTTTTATCACAACTTCCTTTTCTTTTTGTTGATTTTCAATAGATTGTTCAACAAATTTAAATGCTTGGTGAAGATGTTTCAAGTCATCTTCAACTTTATCTACCCTCTCTTTCAAAACCTTTCTCACTTCTTCTAATTTTTGTTTGTCAGAATTCAGAACTTCAATTTCTTTTTGCAATTTGAAATAACATACTCCACTGCCAGCCAACGCTCTTCAGCTTTTGACAAAGTTCAAAACCCTATTGCAAAAATACAAGGGAAAAAGATAAAATCTCAATGAGACATGTTTAAAAAAAAGCACAAACTTAACTAACCATTAAATTGTTCCAAAAAAATAATACCTTACTACCAACAAAAGATATCTTATTATCTAATTCTTCCGTCAATAGTGATCTATATTTCCTTTCATTCTTTATATTCTCAGTCTCTAACTAAGATGTTTTTTGTCGCTTTATAAACCTACATAATGGAACCTCTTCTGTTGCATCATCTTTCTCTTCAATAACTTCAACATGACATGAACCAGAAGGGGATACAATAGGATTAGGCACTGATACAGATGAAACAAAACTTTGTAATTGATTTATCAACTTCATTGTTGTGGCAATGCTTGGTTCTGTATTAGATGTTGATTTGGCCTCGACTCTATCCATAAACTTCAACAATTTTTCAGAAGCCATATCTAAAATTTAAAAAGCACACTTCATGACTTATAAAAAAAAGAACAATAGAATCATCAGTCAACCTAAAAAAACAATATTTCCAACCTGCCTAAAATCGTCAACAAAGAAAAATAATAGTATAAAAATCTATTCGTACCTTCTAAAAAAATTGCATTAACAAATACTACAGCAAACCAACAAGACAAATTATAAACAATTTTTTAGACAATCATGAGTTCAAAGCGATTACAAACCATTCAAATCTGGAAATTCATCACTAATTTTGATTTGGATATTCTATTATACAGATTGTGTGTAAATGCATATCCAAATAAACAAAGAAATAAATTTTACCGTTGTAAAGTTGTGCAAACTGATAGGATTTTTGACAAAACTGTTCAACGTTATCAATTTGATTGAAATTATAGCAACAAATTTGGTGCGATGGAAACAAAAATAGATACATTAGGATTACAGAGTTTGAATCAAGCTGAAAAAATACTCTTAAGCAGTAAAATGTCCTTAAAAGTAATAAACATATTGAACAACAACGTTTAAACAACATATAAATTTTATCAATCTAACGACGTCGCACATCAAAATAATAATGGCAGTGTTTTTATCATTAAATAATAATTCATTTAAAATAGAATAACAATAACTGCATCTTTTATTTTAAACTTAATGAATACACATGGTATAATAATAATTGCATATTATTCTTATTAAAAAAATATATATTTTCACTGAATAATTTATCATATGAACAATTATAAATTCTTGAAATCCAATTGCCACAGAAAAATATAAAATAAAATAAACATGATTACCACTAATCAAATATAATAATTAGTGAAAAAATATAATATCTTATGAAAATGTTGTCTGATTTTGGCTTCATCTTTCATTACAATAACATTAGATTCAAATTAGAATAAAAACTTAGTGATTTTAAACAAACATTATTTTTATAATAAATAAAAATATTGATTATAATTTAAATATAAATTGTTAACATTTATTTGGTTTTAAATTTGATATGATATCAATGGTTGTTGTCTTTCACAATTTCTAAACAGTTTTTGCACATTCTTCAATCGACCAATTTATTTATTATGATATGTCTGTTCATTTTCTAACGGTTCGGCTTCCATATACATTAAAATGATACTTTCTTGCTTATATATATAGAACGATTACTAAAACTGCATATGTATCATTATATAAATTTTTATTATAGTCTAATTATCCGCTCAAGCTTTGTTCACGTTTTTTTAAAATGGCTAATAAAGGCAAGAAGAAAGTAGACAAAAATATTTCAAGTTTTTCAACAAAAAAACAAAAAGGTAAGAAACGAATCTGTTTGCATTGATAATGTTTCTCTGAATTAAAGTACAAAGAATTTTTTATTTGTAATATTTTGTAAATTGATACAATTCCATGAATTTCTTTTTTTGTCAGTTGGTTCGCTGGTGAATAAAAAGGACGAACCGAAAAACTTGAAGCAACTTCTACAGATAGTCCAGAAAAATCTGGATGATTTAAATGCGGCAAGACTCGATCTGAAAGATGTTACCAATGAAATGGGTAGCATCATGGATTCTTGCATGGGCATTGTCTCTCGTCTAAATAAACAGGAGAGTTTGGCTACTGAAGAGGAATTGAAAATTCTTAAAAAAAAAGTTCAAGATATTTCCTCTACATCATCCAAACATACTTGATCGTAAAAAATGATGATGTAATCATGTTTACAATACAGATATAATAAATAAAATTCTTTTTCAATTGTCACATTGTCAAATGTTTAACTGATTAAAAAGTTTATTATAACATGTTCTAAATAATTTTTGTTAGATACAATATCAAACGTTAAAATACTATAATAAAAGCAATTGATATTGTTCATCAATGATAGTAACTAATTAAAAACAGAATGACCAATGTTTAATTATATCAAACAATTAATCAAGCAATACCATGAAGAGATGAACGGCAGGAAGGGAAAACAAACAAATCAATTTTATAAAAGAGAGACATAACATTTGCTCATAAAACATTATAAATACCTAATAGTATTTTTTTTCTGTAAAAATTGATTGTCAAACTGGAATTCATTTTCGAATACCATCTGTTAAATTTTAAGTGTTGTAAACTTTATTGTTCAAAAAAAATATAACTCATTTGTAGCAATATTTAACTGTTGGCGAACAGTTTTGAATTAATAACTGTACTTGCAAACCCATTGACAACAGTTATTAATTAGTTTTCTAACTGTTTTCGAATTTATACATTTAATTTATAATTATATACCCGTTTTATTGTATATTGTTCGAACATATGCTTTCATCTACTTCCATAATTGTGGTTTGGCAAACTATTGTATGGTTCTCAAATATTTTAGATGTGTTTAATTCCATAAAATACACAAAAATACAAACTATTTACATTTAAAGTAAATATATCTATATATATTTAAAAACATAACAATATCAATATGTATTTGTATTGTTTTAAAATTTTAATATGCTTGTGTTGATTTGTTAACAAAAATCTATTAATATTCTGACTTTTACACTCCACATTATACGAAGAGTCGTTTAAATCGTTTTTAATAACTAATGCATTTATTTATGAACAGATAGGGTTCCCAATTGTTCATATTCTATTCTCATTTTAAATGTCTTCTCATGTTAATATCTATATAAGGATAAGTAAATTTGTATTTGTTTTGCCTTTATAAAATACTTGATTTATTTTCTCTGCTTATCTCAGTATGGCTGACAGATAATCAAATGCAAAGAACTTTGCAGACGGTAACAAACATCTAAACCATTCTAATATTTTCATTTCTATACAGAAACTCTGTATCTCTATATTTTTTTTAAATTAAAGATTTGATTGTTATACTTAATAGATGAACCCGCTTTAATCGACAAACGGGTAAACTTGAAAGATATTCTTCACAATATCAAAACCAACATGGAGAAACTAAATGTTGCAAGACAAAATTGAAGGAAACAATTGATGGATTGTTAAAAATAACGCAATCAAGCATCAATGTTATTTCTGATCTAACCAAGAGGGAGTTCATGATTGCTGCAAAGGAAAGAGAGCTCAGAATCATCAGCAGCAAAAATGAAAAAAATCTCATGTACACAATCTTTTGATGTTTACAATACAATTAATAAAAATAAAAATATATTCCATTCAAAAATACAATAGCAACAATCCAAATTTGCAAAAATACTTAAAACAACAAACTAACAAAAATAACTCATTATTTGTAAATGTTATAAATATAAGTTTAACAATTTTATTGTATAATAACCTAAATGCTGAACAATAATTTAACAACAGCGTTTAAACTAAAAAAAATCTTCAACTTTGATTAATTACACCTCTTATATGATAAACATTATTTTATTATGTAGATTATCAAATTACAAGATAATTAAACAATTCTAATAAAATATTATACATCAACATTACAATTACGTATTCAATAAACAATTAGAACAAACTAAACAATTTATTAAATAAAATTAAAACTTGACATTATCACAATATGCCGAACAATTGTATTATGTATTCTGAATATTTACAACGAATCTTAACCATTACTTATTACATACTGTTTCGGTAACACACCTATATCAAGATATGTTGTTAATGTATAATTGCCTTCGGCGAACCATGGCAAGTCATTATTACAAAACCATTTGCCGAACAATAATTAATAAACATTAATAATCAGCTAATATTGATGATAATGTTTGGGGGATACGTTTATGTTGACACATAGGGAAATTGTCTTTGGCAAACCATTATCACATTATAAATTGTTTGACATGTGATGTACAATTACCAAAATATAATTCAATGCTCAACAAATATTCAATACCATAATCAATGTTCAGAAATACTAAAAGCCAGATGCAATTAACAATTTTATTTAAAATAATAACGTCTAATGACTATTCACTATCAACCAAAAAATTATATAAACTACAATGCAAATATCCAAAATCTAAAATTTTTGTACACTCATACAATCGCTGACGAAGATTCAACAATAGAAATCAGTTATATTTTATAACTATCGACAAATATACTACAACAAATCATTGTTAAAGCAACTTGAAGAAGCATCCAAACTCTATGTGCAATTCGATTGACATAAGTACTACTAACCCCAGCAGTATTGATTACTATATCAAAATACTATCACACGATATAAATTACACTTTATATATTTAACATTTTACAGATGCAAATATCTTAACAAACAAGCAAATATAAAGAAAGTACTGTGTAAAAGAAATATCTACAAGCTGTTGAGATTGTGGAGCCAAATTCAATCCAATTAAAAGTTGGATTAGGACATGGGTTTTCCTCATTTGTGTTTAAGTAGAATTGTTTTCTTTTAGAAATACAATTGGGAAGAGGATTATAATTGTATTAGGAATTAAAATATAATTCTTATTAGGATACGGGTTTGAGTCCTATTAGGAATAGTGTCCCATGTATTACCTATAAAAAGGGTTTAAGTCCTAGAGTTAGATATCATAAATTGAATAGAAGGCAAAACCACAATTAGAGAGTGAGAGCCACCAAATAGGGTTTATAAGTGAGCCAATTTGTGAGGCTTGAGAGATTCTTGTAATTTTCTTCTTCTTCATAGTGAAATTCAACAACGGCAAAGTGGACTAACTCTTATACAGAGAGTGAACCACTATAAATCTTGTGTTTGTGTGTGTGGTTATTTTGTGTCCTTTTTTCGCACTATTTTTCGCTTTTAGTGATTTAGGATTTGCTAGTATTCAATTAAATCCACCCTAACAACTGGTATCAGAGCAAGGTTTGAGGAAGAAAGCGATGGTTGGCGAAGAAGGAGGATTTGCACCTAGGATCAACAAGTTTGATGGAACAGATTATGCATTCTAGAAGATGTAGATTGAAGATCATATGTATGGTAGAAAATTATATCTACCTCTCTTAGGAGAAAAGCCCGAAAAGATGTCAGATGAAGANCTTCATTCTTCAACCTATCGGTGAACAATTTAGTAACCTAAAAATTTGTGCAATATGTTTAATTAATTCACATACACATAAAAACAAACAGTTCACATTCAAATTAAAAATGTACAAATGTTTATTAACACATTCATATCAATATGTTTCATAAATATATATCAATATTTACATTTAATATATAATTATCACCGTTTAACTACACGTTATACAAACGGTTTATTAATATGATTTGATAACTGTGCGTGTTGAACAATTGAATCTGTTTCATTGAACATTATTTGAACAATTGTTTTGATCTACTGTCATAACTATTTTTATCAAACCTTTTAATAATAATAATTAAACTATCAAATAAATACTTATTACCGTTTCATTGCACACTATCCAACAATTTTTTTATCTTCTTTAATCCCTGTGATTATTCTTTTCGTTTTCTATTTATTCAATTTGTATTGCCATTAAAACTAACTCTTGATATTTATCTATTTATAAGGTTAAGAAAAATTGTATTCGTAATGCATTCACAAAGTACTAAATTTTTATTGATGCTTTTTGCTTCTATTGTTTACTTCGCAATGCCAAACAAAACATCAGATCTGAAGAACTTTGAAAGTGGTACCAGACATTTTAATCATTTTGTTATATTTTTTTATATACATAAACTCTATAATTGTTTGGTTTTCATAAACCAGCAATTTTTTTCATTTTTTCAACAATTGAATCAACAATACTTAACAAACAATGTGAATTAAGACAGATTATAGAAAATGTTGGCACCAATGTAGAGAATATAAATACCGAAAGACAGAAAGTGAAACATCTTATTGACAGGTTGGTGGATATCATGCATTCAACAATCATTATTATTTCTAATATGATGATGTTGGAGCTATAGATTGTTGCAAAAGAAATGGAACTGGAAAATCATCAGGATAAGAAATGAAGAATGCCAATGTACACATTTCTTTTATAATTAATATATAATAAATAAAATAACAATATATTGAATTCCAAATACAATATCAATAGTTTATATTTCTCATTAACTTACAATATTCAGATTTTCCAACATTATCTTAAGTTTTTTATTCTTTTTGTTAACAACCCATATTCCGAACAATAATATGTTACAAATGTGTCATACAATAATTTTAGTAACATGTTAATAAGTATTAATATGGAATATATAGCAATAAAAAATAACATATACATAACATTAACCTAAGAAAATCAAAATATATACTTGCTTAATCTTAAAATCATTTTTATAACCTAAAAATAAATTACGATAACAAATAACCAACTATTAATTAATTTTAAGCATGATAAATTATAATTGGACAAAGAACAAGAAAAATTCATAATTATACAAATGTAAATATCATATTCAACACTACAACTTATAAAAAAACAACAGAGTATCACAAAAACTAATTACATATAACTTATATATCCAACTCCTTTTGCTGGATAGTTGAATTTTTGGGTTTGCAACCACGCTTTTCCCCTGGTTTTGATTGACAAGGTATATCTACTGCCTTTTTAGCAGATTTTGACACATTTGAACGCAAAAACATATCCTTCCATTTCTCCACAGACCTAGAATATGATTCAACATGTTTCTCATGCTACAATAAAATCAAATATTTGTAAGTTATTTGTCAAAAAATATAAAATTTTTTATTAGAATAAAATACTTCGGTAATATAAACAAACACATATATGTTATACAAAAGAACATATATTCAAAACACCTTCCAACCAACACTAATTAAAAAACATGAATCCCGAATAAAAACAATTCACTAAATCAGAAAAATATAAATGCCATAACAAACATACCACTTCAAGTTTACTGAGCAAATTTTCCAGCTTTAAAGCAAGTTTATGGTTCTCTTGAGTTAAAATTTCAACCTGTTTAACAAAACAACACCAAAAAGAAAAAAATAATAAATAAATAAATAAAACAATTAAATCAATGCAATAATTAAAATCAATATAAAAAACAATACTTTTACAACTATGCTGATAATACCTCTTTCTACGAACTAAAATATAAACTTCTGTATTTGAATTGACAGGTACAAGAATTATCATGAGAAGTAAGCTTGCTTTGTTTACTTTCTATTAGTTGAATCAAGTAATCAATTTTCTGTTCTAGAGTTTTCTTTTTCCTAATGGACTGAGAACTCTTTGTAATCACATATCTTGGTCATTGATCTTCTTCTTCACTTTCATTATAAACAACAGAATCAATCAAACGCTGAATATCTTCATTTCGCTTTTTAAGATCTGTTTCTTGAAAATGAATAGAGTGTCTAACATTAACATTAACATGGCACTTTCCTTTCTTCAATGCTTGATTTGAGGTTGACATGCTATCAACAAAACTAGAACAAAAACACAAGCCAAATACATTCACAATCAAATTTGAAAAAAAAAAACACTTGGAAAAAAAAAATCAAGAAAATTAAAAAAATACATACCTATGCTCTCACTTCATACAAAAAACATAAAATAAAATCAATCTTGCAAAACTATAAAAGCGCAAACACATACTTAATTATCACTCTCATTATCCGATGCATATCAAATAGAGGTTCACAATATAATATGAACAACAGTATAATAACTCAAACAATAAAAAAAACCAAATAAAGCTTCACTTTCTTCAACCCTTTATTTTAGGTCTCCATGCTACAATCAAATTTCAAAAATCAATCTTGCAAAACTATGAAAGCCCAAACACATACTTAATCCTCACTGTCATTATCTGATTTATATCAAACAAAGCTACGCAATATAATATAAACCATAGATAAACAAATCAAACAATAAAAAGAAAGAAAAAGGGACGAAATGAATATTACTTACATTCTTACAAAATATTGTTTAGATACTGTAGAAACTTTAAACAAACCAAAAGCAGTAGTCAAAGAAACCGGAGAAAAAACAAAAACAGATACAAAACGGCAACATAGAGACAATGACAATGTACTGAAAAATACCCTAATTAAATAGTAAACAATTTTGAAATAAAACCCGGCCAAACAATTCATACAGCAGTAACGAATTTGAAATAAAACCCGGTTCAACAACTAATAGAGCATTAACTATCCAGTCCAAAAAACTAACAAGTTAAAATTAATCCAAAAGTGTCCAATTCAAAAAACACTATAATTAATATTAACATTTTAAATTAAATATATTTGACAATATATATCCACTATAATTAATTTTAGCAAATTGGATTAAATAAGTATATATAAACGTGTAATAATGAAAAAAATTACTATTATTAATTCTTTTATCCAGTATATCAAAAAATACCTGTAATAAAATATTGCTTTTTCACATAAAATTAATATGCAATTAAAATAAAATATTATTCATTACTGGAATATTAAACTCTTTTATCCAATATATCAAAAAATACCTACAATAAAATATTGCTTTTCACATAAAATTAATATAAAATATTATTCATTAATGGAACATTAAATAATGTCATAATGAAATTCATAACTAAATAAACAAAATCCAAAAGATAAACAATATGTCCAAATCCAATTTCAAAAGCAACACGTGCAATGTGCGGGCCTTAAACTAGTATTAAATAGAATATGATAGGATTCTGACAATGTGTTTGGTATAATATTTGAAAATTATATCTAAGTTAGATGAAATGTTGAATAATTGTTTGGTACATTTTTGAAAACATTTTTTGAAAATATTTAGATTATTTTTTAACCTCCTACATTTGTTAATTTGTAAACACCCCCAACAATAAAACTTTAAAAATTAACAAAAATAGCCCCCACAATAAAACTTTAAAATTAACAAAAACACCCCTAAAAATCTGGCCGTTGTCAACAGTTAGATAGATTTGGCTGTTTCTGGCCAAATCCACCATAGATCCTACTACAGATCTGGTTGCGGCAAGATCGGCGCATGATCGGCCAAATCTGAGCGGTCATGCATCACTCCGACGCCAATAGCTAGTGGTGACCACTGGTTGCAACGGCAGTGGTTGCCGGTGGTTGCTAGCGGCTAACAATGGCTTGGGTGGGTGGGGGTGTTTTTGTTAATTTATAAATTTTTTATTGTAGAATGTAATTGTTTTTAGTTGAATAGAGTTGAAAAATTGTTAGAATAGGATAATAGAAAACAAGTCTCACACACTTTTCATTTTCAATAAATAAAATCTTATTTGATTTGGATTAATTTTCAAAATAACGATCCCAATAAGTAAACAAACACATATTTTGTTTTTTAATCCAAATAGGATAACAGAAAAATGATTTGAAATATTGAAACAAACAGGGGGTAAAATTTTGCAATCTCTTTAATGTTTTTCTTTCAATGTAAATTCTACAAATACATTGCATTGTAACATAATCTATGTAATCTTCATGCTTGAGAACCCATTAAATGGATATTAATGTCTTCCTCAATCATCCAAATAAGCAACAAGTCGTATATTCTTTCATTGAACAAGAAATCATTACTACAATTAGACAAGAAAATGAAGGAAATAATCATGAAGATGATAAGTATAGAAATACAAAAAGTTTCGTGCCAATAACCTCTAAACATGCTTGAGAACCTAGAAATATTTTGCTTTTAACAAGAAAGTGTCAATGTTCGCGAGTTATTACGTACCCACAAGTTCAAACAACTTTAGATAAATATTTTATTTCATCTTAAATCTTTAATGTAACATAACATATATTTTTTGCAATATATAAATAATTATTACTATGTGGAGGCAAGTTCCTTAAGATGAAACATTAGAAAAGTTAAATTTATTACAATATGAAGTTTATTCTTTTTTATAACTAGCCCAAGTTGGGACCATAATTTTTTATGATTATATGGAGGTTATGCTTATATAGAGTATTGCTATAGAGATAAGAAAGAAAGGAATAAGTATGTTGTTACGAAAATCCACAACCTATGATACTCAATTGACCTCGGTGGAATTGAGTAAGATGTTCGCATGATTAGTAACAATCAACCATAAATTAATGAAAGTCAAAATAATAAAGATTCGTAACAATAAATAAATGAAAACAAAAGCGAAAAAGAGATAGACCTAGACAAAATCGGGTTGGATGACCGTGTGATTATAGATAATCAACAAAAAATATAAGAAAAATAATAGAAGAAATGATTTTTAAAGAGGTTGGATAACTTAACTCTCAAGCCTATGTTCTCTGTTTTGTTATTACTTTGGGTGTTTTTCCCTTTGATTACAAATTACATAGAGTTGTTCTCTTCTCTCAATGAGATGTGTGTAGAAAAAGAAGATCCTTGGGGTTTACATGAGAGAGAGAGAGAGAGAGAGATCAGTTAGCAAACTTGTAATTGAAGTTCAACTTGTTGCCAATCTTTACCTTGTGGACTTGTAAATGGGATTAGTGACATTAGTCCAAGATAGGTTGACACATGGCATAGATTTGTCTGTTGAACAATAGCATATTCTTGGGACACGTGACATGATTTTCCTGCACAACAAAGTAATAAAAAAGGAAGAAAGAAAAGAGGGAGAAAGGAAAAAAAAGTAAACGACATTTTCCAACCCAAGGTTTGGCGAATCTGTAAGTTTTCACCCATAATTTCATAAATTTTAGATTCACACCCTTAAATTAATAAAAAAATATTTAATCTAGCAGTTAAAAGGGTAAAATGGTCATTTCAAAGATAAAATTTTTAAAATAACCCTTCACTTCTCAAATTCATCCCACCGACGATTTCAGACCATTCCAGATTGTTCCCGACATAGTTGACCCCTCCCGACACCACCATTACAATCTCCTCAACCTTCACATCAAAACCCCTAACCTCCCCGCCTCAGTGAGCCCCCTAATCGCTGGCTGCTGCTCTTAGTTGCAATTGCGCGTTTCATCCAAATTCTGACAACTCCCAGCACTGGAAACCACCTCCGACACCACCAATAGCATCACCAACTTCCCCCCACCAAAACCCCTAACATCGCCAATCGCAATTGCCCGCCAATTGCAGCTGCCTCTCCCTTAGGTTTTCACGTGTTGCTGTGCCTTTCCAACCAAATTCCGACACTTTGCCAAGGTGCACTCGGGTGGAAAAGTTAGGGTTTTTGGTGAGGAAGATAAGGGGATGCTAATGGTGGTGTCGAGGAGGTCCAATGGTGTCGGAATCAGGCTGGATTTTTGGCTTGGTTGTGTTCTCTTATGGGGGTTATTTGAGAGAAATTTGAGATGTGTGGGTTATGTTAAAAGAAAACTAACGGTGTTAATTTAAGGGTAAGAATATGAAATTTATGAAAGCATGGGTGGAAACTTGTCGATTCGCCAAACCTTGGGTGGGACATGTCGTATACTCAAAAAAAAAAAAAAAAAAAAAATAATAATAATAGACTTTGTACCCTTTTAAATACCAGCACACGTTACATTTAACCTTTTGTTTTAGTCCTTGTTTGATTTATTTATGAAACTATTGGGAGAAGATTAAAAATGTTTTTTATTCAAAAATTGAACTTTCCTAGACTGTAAGAAGTTTAACTAAATTTATGAATGATATGCACACAAAATAAGGGTACGTAAATTTAATAATAAATTTACAATTAATGATAATAAAATGTTAGTGCAACATCAATTTGTTTATATTTTTTATATCTCTAAAATTTATTTATAGTATTTAATATTTTATTTGTAAATATAGAAATATCCATTTGAAAGTAGAATAAGGTTGGAACAAATAAATATTAAATAGATGAAAATCCTAATTAAAAAAAAAAAGATCTTATTATAATAAATAACAATTAATTAAACGAAAAGAAATAATATATTCAAATAAATGATCTTAAAGGAAATAATTATATTCATTTTAATTTAATTTGACTCAACGTAGAGCTAAGGTAATTATCTCCATTTACTGCCGACAAATCGACCTTCTTTATCATATACCCTCTTTTAATGCAACCTAATATTATTTTGCAAAAGTATAGAAGGAAAATAGAAAATTAAATAAATTAAAATATTTTTATGAATAATAATAATAATAATTTTCTAGTTAGGACGTTCTCATAAATTTATTAGAATAATGTATATACACCATTAGATTTGAGTTACAAAATATCATTTTAGTTCAATATAATGAATTCAATNAAACACAAAGCCACTCAAAGAAAAACCAAACCAAACCAAACCAAACCAAACCAAGGCAAAATACATTTCAAATGTGTAGAAACGTACTGATGACTGACGATTAATCGAAGAGGGAGTTGAGAGAGAGGAGATGACTAGCCGACGATGATGAGTGAGGGCGACCAGCGACGGACTAGATGAATGAATCAGGTGACTGCCGTACTGATGAGTGACGATTAATCGAAGAGGGAGTTGAGGTACGAAGAAGATGGCAAAGAGGGAGATACTCAGTTGACTGATCAGAGATTGAAAGGCTTATGTTGAAGATTGAATCCGAGAGAGATGACTGATGAGAGGAGAGGCGTAGCGCGGGATAGAAGAGTCAAGAGTTAGGGCTGGGCAGGTCACTTTTTACATTTTGCAAAAACGGGTACCCGCGGGTGCCCGCGGGTTCACCCTTTTAACCCGTCAGTTATACGGGTTGGGCCGGGTACGGGTCCAAAAAAAAAAGGGTACAATTTATTAGACCCGTACCCTATATTTTTTACCTGGGTACGGGCCGACCGGCGGGTCTGAACCCGTTTTGCCAGGTCTACTATAAAAGGATTAGGGTTTC
Source organism: Pistacia vera (assembly GCF_008641045.1). Taxonomy (NCBI): domain Eukaryota; kingdom Viridiplantae; phylum Streptophyta; class Magnoliopsida; order Sapindales; family Anacardiaceae; genus Pistacia; species Pistacia vera. The sequence continues at coordinate 525,561 of NW_022196412.1, forward strand.
CTGTTGTAACAGTAGATCGAATAAAAAGTTGAGAGCAGTTTTCGTTTTTCTTATAAAACTAGGGTTCTTACTTTGGGTCCAATTTTCTGTGTAATCTGTGGGTTTCTTGAGTGGTTTGGGTTAATCAATCAAGTGAAGAACTGTTGTGTTCTTGATATAGGGATTTCCAAGTTAGAGGAGTCCTAGGGCAGATTACGGGTTCAGAAAGTGTTGTTCGATCTGGGTTTCTTGGAGAGTCTTTCTTTTGTAATCGTGACTGTAATCGGGTGTTCTTTAATCATAGTGCAGCGAACTCTCTTTCCAGAGTTCAACGTGGATATAGCTTGCTCAAATCGGGCAAGTGAACCATGGTAAAGATTCTTTGTTTTGTTTGTGGTTTTCTGGTTTTCTTATTTGTTTCAGTTTGCATTATAGGTTAATTGCATAACACAAATATATTACTGTTGGAGGCAGTTAATTTTATTTATAAAAAAGAAAAAAATAATAATTAAGTCAATTATCTTATTTCATTTTATATATTTATAAAATAAAAACAAGGAGTGAATAATTTTTTTAATTATTTATTTATAAAAATCAGAATAAAAAAGGAATTAATGTTTGATTATATATTTAGAGAAATAAAAGATAACAATGAATTTATTATTTGCTATTTATTTATTAAGATCAAAATGAAAAAGAAATTGTTGTTTTAATATTTTATGATTAAAAAATAAAAATAAAAATAAAAAAGGAAGGTTATTTTAAATATTTATTGATAAGAAATAAAATATTAACAACACTTTTAACTATGTCCTATAATAAATAAATAAAAAATAGAATTGTTATTTAATTATTCATTTACAAAAAAAAAATGAATGGCTAGTTAATTATTCATTTATATATAGAAAAAACATTGGTTATTTTAGTAATTTATTTATTAAAAATCAAAAGTAAATGTTTTTGGTTGTTTTAATTAATTTTTCCATAAAACATAAGAGAAATAGAAAAATATTTGTTACTTTAATTATTTAAAAAAAAAAAGATTATTAATTAGGTATCAATTCCTGTTAAAATTGGATTCTATTCAAATTATGTGCCACTCTTCAAAATGAAAAATTTAACAACAAAAAAGTGTCACACAATTTTATCAAGAAATTGACTATCGTTTAACAGTAACTATATTAATGTGATTAACTTTTTTCTCCAATAATATTTGTGAAAATAATAATTAATTCTTATTAATATATTAAAATATCAATTATCTTTAATTAACATTTTAGGGATTTTCTCGACTGCTTGATATTTTAGAAATAACAAAATCCTCCAACTATAGTGTAAAGTTAAAATCTATGACATGATAGGTTAATGAATATTTACTTAATTTCCCCATACCATGTATTTTTATACCAAAAAATTTATAGTAAAGGGATCTTGTTATTAATCCAACATTTTATTATATTAATATGTAATTTTAAAACTTTGTAAATTACATTGTCTTTTATATCTTTACTGTATCTTTCAAATTTCAAATTATCATTTTTATTTATTACGTCAAATTTTATCACTCTTCTATTTGTCATTATATTTTTCTTGAATATTTTGAATTATTATCATCATTATTTTCAAATTATTTTTTTGTTCATCCCTAGTTGAATACATGGACACGCCTCAAGTTACCAATATTAACAATCTTGCCACTAAAAATTAAATAAAACCTATTACTTAATGATGTTTATTTGTCTTTCTAAGCTCAAGATCCAACAAATATGTATCCGGACATCATGGCTAACTCATCACACAACATGATCGGCAGCTTATTGCATGATAAACGAAAAATCATAATAAACTTTTTTTTCATGTCATAATTAAGCAACATGTAAGTCCAGATAGTATATCATCAAAATTTAATCATGCCAACAGATCATTTTTCTTTGGAACCTAAGTGAAAAATTAATCGTGGTACTTAAAATCTGAAAAACAGAGTTTAAATAGAGACTCTTGACGTAACTCAAGCTAACTCAAGCTCGAAGAGTCGTCTGATTCTTCTTGGAGCAAAAGAGGAACGATGAAGTTATCGCCATCTTCTTCTTCTCTTCTTCCAATGGGCGGCGGTGGCGGCTGCTGCAGATTGATGCTAGTTAAAACAAAGGCAGGAATGGCTTGAAGATACTCATGATAAAACCATAGCCATAACTGTTTCACAATCTCTACCAGCTTTGGAAACCAAGGACAAATGGCTATGCAAATTAAGTAAGCGATGAAGAAGAGTAAGGGACGAAGGAGGAGTGAGGCAAGTAATGCCAGAGCCAGTGGCCCTGAGAAGTCGCCGAACTTGAAAACAGGTGGGTATGTCAAAACATGTATATGGAGTTTGATGGAGGTGAGTAGAAAGAAGAGAGTGGCAAAGAGGAGATAAAGTAAGGCCAGGATGAACAAGAAGAAGTGATTATCATCGTCGTCTTCTTTGTGAAATAGATCAATGTAAGCTAATTGGTTTGTTGAAGGAGAGTTGTTGTAGATTAAAATAAGGAGAAGATTGAGGAAAGGTGGAAGAAGAAAGCGTAAATCGATTTTCCAGTTCATGGTTATGGCTCAAAAAGTTTGGTGTTGTGAAGTGAATGGACTGCAGATTGTGGTTCACCGTTCACCTTTTATAGACAAAAAGCCTGATGGGAAAACCACCGGAGAATAATGTAAAGTGAAGTCTAAAGGGAAACACGAAAACCACCGTTGAATAGCATTACCTGAAGTTTCCTGGAATGTGCCACAGGTACTGTAGAAACAAATCATAATCAGTCTAACCATTATAACTGTGCTCTTATATAAAATATCATTCTAATATTCTATTAATAATATTAATTTCTAAAATAATTACACATTACTATGAATAAATATTCTATCAAGTGGCTGTCAGTCCGATTCTCCATAAGTATTCAGTTGATTTTATATTGCTACTCATCACATGTTCAGGCCACACTTCCTCATTTTTTTTTCTGCTAAAACTTCAAAATTGTTCATTAGAATCTTTGATTAATTGCCCCTTGTCATTTATTTTTATACCAAATAATTAACAGTAAAGGGATTTTTGTTATTTGAGGATTTTGTTATTTAGTTATACCTAAAGGGGATTTTGTTATCAACCAAACATTGTATTAGATTAATACTCTGTAAACTACATTGTTTTTGATATCTTTACTACATCACTCAAATTTCAAGTTATCATTTTTATTTTTTATGTCAAATCTTATATTTTTATTGAATAATTTGAATTATTGTCACCACTATTTTCTTTTGTTTAATAATTATATATTTGTTAATAGATATCTTTTAATTTTTAGTCCCTCAAATAAATATATAATGTATGACTCTAATTCACCAACGTTTTCCGATCTCTAGAGGAAATTAGATTCATACATTATATAGTTTGACTTAAGAGCTTCTTCTGTATTCAAATTGAAAATGGAAATTATCAATTATAGAATGTTTATATTGACAAACTGGTTGTGCGCGGTGTTTAGGACAATGTTTCAAAATACGTAGTATTGGTCTTATCATTTTAAAATACTACTCTGTTAATCTTTTGACTCGACAAACGGTTAATTGATTATTAAAATATATTAAAATGATAAAAGAATATCCTCTTTTAAAGTTAATAAAATTTAATTAAATACTTGATATTAAAAGATTAACAGAGTAGTATGGTCGGAATGGCCAAATAAAAATAAAATATAATACGAGCTTGTATTAGCTGTGCCTGTGATGTTAGAATGAGCAGAAGAATATATAATATAAAAATGAGAAAATTGAATGGTACTGTCACTGCTATATTTGCTGGTGACTCCTTTTCTTTTCTTTTGTTTTTTTTCATTGAAACAAATAAAAAAACTAAAACCAGCAGCCCCAGCTGCATCAAAATCCATTGTGTGAAACAATCTGGAAAAACAGCCAAATTTGCTCTTCACAGTTCACATCGCAATATCCCATTTAAGGAGAATAATATGCAATCACAGGAAGATTAATATTGCTCAACAACCGAATATATTACTGTTGGAGGCAGGTAATTTTATTTATAAAAAAGAAAAAAAAATAATATTAAGTCAATTATCTTATTTCATTTTATATATTTATAAAATAAAAACAAGGAGTGAATAATTTTTTAATTATTTATTTATAAAAATCCGAATAAAAAGGAATTAATGTTTGATTATATTTAGAGAAATAAAAGATAACAATGAATTTATTATTGCTATTTATTTATTAAGATCAAAATGAAAAAGAAATTGTTGTTTTAATATTATGATAAAAAATAAAATAAAAATAAAAAGGAAGGTTATTTTAAATATTATTGATAAGAAATAAAATATTAACAACACTTTTAACTATGTCCTATAATAAATAAATAAAAAATAGAATTGTTATTTAATTATTCATTTACAAAAAAAAAATGAATGGCTAGTTAATTATTCATTTATATATAGAAAAAACATTGGTTTTAGTAATTATTATTAAAAATCAAAAGTAAATGTTTTTGGTTGTTTTAATAATTTTTCCATAAAACATAAGAGAAATAGAAAAATATTTGTTACTTTAATATTTAAAAAAAAAAAGATTATTAATTGGTATCAATTCCTGTTAAAATTGGTTCTATTCAAATTATGTGCCACTCTTCAAAATGAAAAATTTAACAACAAAAAAGTGTCACACAATTATCAAGAAATTGACATCGTTTAACAGTAACTATATTAATGTGATTAACTTTTTTCTCCAATAATATTTGTGAAAATAATAATTAATCTTTATTAATATATTAAAATATCAATTATCTTTAATTAACATTTAGGGATTTTCTCGACTGTTGATATTTTAGAAATACAAAATCCTCCAACTATAGTGTAAAGTTAAAATCTATGACATGATAGGTTAATAATATTTACTTATTTCCCCATACCATGTATTTTTATACAAAAAATTTATAGTAAAGGGATCTTGTTATTAATCCAACATTTTATATATAATATGTAATTTTTAAAACTTTGTAAATTACATTGTTTTTATATCTTTACTGTATCTTTCAAATTTCAATTATCATTTTTAGAGAGTTCAACGTGGATGTAGCTTGCTCAAATCGGGCAAGTGAACCACGGTAAAGATTCTGTGTTTTGTTTGTGGTTTTCTGGTTTTCTTGTTTGTTTTAGTTTGCAGTATAGGTTGATTGCATAACACAACATATACCAACGTTTTGTCAAACAATTGTATCATGCATTTTGAATATTTACAATGAATCTTCCAATGACCAATACTTATTACAGACTGTTTTGGTAACATACCTATATCAAGATATGTTGCTAATGTAGAATTTGCCTTTGTGAACCATGGCAAGTAATTATTACAAAACCGTTAGCCTAACAATAATTAATAAACATTAATAATCAGCTAATACTGATTATAATGTTTCCCGGATACGTTTATGTTGACACATAGAAAGATTGACTTTGGCGAACAATTTTCACATGATAAATCGTTTGGCATATGATGTACAATTACCCAAATACAATTCAATTCTCAATAACAAAATCAATGTTCAGAAATACTAAAAGCCATATGCAATTAACAATTTTATTGAAAACAAAACGTATAATGACTATTCACTATCAACCAAAAAATTATATAAACTACGACGCAAATATCCAAAATCTAAAGTTTTCGTACACTCAAAAATCTTCAATGGCTGACGAAAATTCAACAACACAAATCAGTAATATTTTATAACTACCGACAGATATACTACAACAAATCATTTTTAAAGCAACTCGAAGAAACATCCAGACTCTATGCGCAATTCGGTTGACGTAGTACTACTAACACGAGTGGTATTGATTACTATATCAAAATACTATCACAAGATATAAATTACACTTTATTTATCTAACATTTTGTGGATGCAAATATCTTAACAAACAAGCAAACACAAAAAAAGTACTGTGTAAAAGAAATATCTACAAGCAAAGATCCAAGCTACTAGAAATCACGCCGTAAGGACTTTGAATTCTAAAAAAGTTTGCAAACGCAGAAAATATACATGCTTTATTACTGCTTGGAACACACTTAGTCTTCATCGAACATGATGTACACACAGGTTTACCGATGCTGAATGCAACTTGCAAAACAAATACAATGCAAGCACTATATCACTTCGTAATTGCTCTGCTAACCATATATGAACGGAAAGGTATACAAATTCTACTGAAGTTGGTCAAACAACCATACTATTTTGTCAGGATGAGAAATTACAAAGAAACCTTCAAATCTCTGACTCCAATAGCAACAATTCTTATCAAAAGAAAGATATTTGGGATTTGTGACAAACAAGATGAAAGTGTTGTGCACTAGAACAGAATAACAACACCATAAAATATCACCTGCCAAAATTGTTGTGTAGATTACCAAATATTATGTGTAAAATACAATTTGTAATAGAATCTTCAAATTAGGATATTCATAATATTTTACTGAATTTTAATATATCAGTGATTATTCATAATTAATCCTACTGATGATATGTGCATTCCAAATTATATTGTTGAACAAAAAATCTCAAATCGCATAATCCTATTTCCTAACCATAATAATAAAGTATGTTATTAACATAACATGTAAACAATTTTCCAACACATGATACCATGTTATAAGCCATGATTTTTGAGTTTTAGATTTTATTGCACGTCATTGATAATGATTTGTAATATATACATAAAAACGATTTGTTATGACATATAGCTTAACATATATAATTCGTGTTTCATATTTTTTTTGTATGAATAACATATATTAACAACCTTAATCATTGAAGCTTGATCAATCATGTACGTCACTATTAATTTAAAAGGCAAACTTCACATTGACATTAAATATTTTCATTTAGATAAACCAAAATTTACATAAACCTAAAATGTTTTATACCTAAAATTCATTTGATAATAATTTGAAGAATTACAAATATTAATGTAAATATGAACAGTTTGAAAAAAAGCTAACGATTCACAAACAAATTTACTTATTTATTAAACTTTATTGTTCGAATGCCAATTATTAACTTTTCATTGTGGTAAACTTCATTCTTATTGACTGTTGTTTGTTTCATATTGACAATAAATATTAATATATTAATATCCAACGTTATGATAAAAAAAAAAAAAAAATGTGTGAATGTAAAGGGTTTTATACATTGTATGTTATTCAAAATATATTTATGTGAATTTAAGGGGTTTATGAATATGAATGATTTGATAAGTTTTTATTTTGTTACATTGTATATGTTATGTGTTGCTCTTTATTATAAGCAATTACAAACATTTATGAGAATGTGAAGAGTTACAAACAATTTATTAATTTGACTTGATAATTGTGTGTAACGAACCATTGAATCTGTTTCCTTGAACATTGTTCGAACAATTGTTTTGATCTATTGCCATAACTATTTTTACCAATCCTTATAATAATAATAATTAAACTACCAAATAAATACTTATTACCATTTCATAGCACACTATCCAATAGTTTTTTTTTTATCTTCTTCAATCCCTGTGATTATTTTTCAACATATGTCTTTTCGTTTTCTATTCATTCAATTGCTATTAAAACTGACTCTTGATATATATCTATTTATAAGGTTAAGCAAATTTGTATTCGTAATGCATTCACAAAATATTGAATTTTTATTGATGCTTTCTACTTTTCCTATGCATTTCGCAATGTCAAACAAAACATTAGATCTGGAGAACTTTGAGAGCGGTACCAGACAACTTACTCATTTGGTTATATTTTTTTATATACATAAACCCTATAATTGTTTAGTTTTCATAAACTATCAAATTTTTTTTTTTTTCAACAGTTGAATCAGCAATACTTAATAGACAATATGAATTGAGACAGATTATAGAAAATGTTGAAAGCAACGTAGAGAATATAAATACCGAAAGACAGAAAGCGAAATATCTCATTGACAGGTTGGTGGATATCATGCATTCAACAATCATAATTATTTCTAATATGATGATATTGGAGTTACATATTGCTGCAAATGGAACTAGCAAATCATCACGATAAGAAATGAAGAATGTGAATGTACACATTTCTTTTATAATTAATATATAATAAATAAAATAACAATATATTGAATTTCAAAGTATAATAGCAACAGTTTATGTTTCTCATTAACTTACAATATTCAAATTTTCCAACATCATCTTAAGTTTTTTGTTCTTTTTTGTTAACAACCCATATTCCGAACAATAATGTTAAGATTCTAGGGTTAATGAATAACTGATTCAGTGATGAAAACTTAGTGACAGATCAACAATTGAACTCATGACAGATAAAATAGAGACAAGTAGAGAACAAGACACAGCAAGATTATAGTGGTTCGGCTTTACAGCCTACATCCACTCTCTAAGGCTCACACTAGGGATTTTATTATCAATCAAGAATGTACAGTGATAAAGCTTTCATCAGAACATAAGGTAAACCATTAAACAAGGAAAGAACACACCGATTAGAGAAAACCCTAAATAGCTCTGCCCAAAACTCTGATCTTTCTCTCTGGAAAAGCATGTGTTAAATACGCAGGCTTTTCTCCTGGATCATCAGCCATCTGTCCTTGATTCTCCATAACTGAAAGCTTGTTGGATCGATTCTAGAAGTTTCTTCAAGGTGAGGAGCTGTCCTGCCAAACAGGCTGTCGAGCCAAACAGAAATGAGAGAGAAATGAGGGCTGCTCGATAATGAGAAGACCTAATTAGATAAGTCTTTTAGGTTGGCCAAAACGACGTCGCCTAATGGAAGTTTGACTTGGACACTTATGCTGACTTCCACCGTGGCAAATCAGGAGCCACGTCACCACAAATAATAAATAACATATACATACTATTAACCTAAAAAAATCAAAATATATACTTGCTTAATCTCAAAATCAATTTTATAACCTAAAATAAATTATGATAACAAGTAACCCAACTAGTAATTAATTTTAAGCATGATAAATTATAATTAGACAATAAATAAGAGAAATTCATAATTATACAAATGTAAATATCATATTCAACACTACAATTTATAAAAAACAACAAAGTTTCACAAAACCTTATTACACATAGCTTATATATCCAATTCCTTTTGTTGGATAGTTGAATTTTGGGGTTTGCGACCACGTTTTTTCCTCAGTTTTGATTGACAAGGTATATCCACTGCCTTTTCAGCAAATTTTGAAACATTTGAACTCAAGAACATATCCTTCCATTTCTCCACAGATCCAGAATATGAGTCAACATGTTTCTCATGCTACAATAAAATTAAATATTTGTAAGTTATTTATCCAAAAATATAAAAAAAATTATTAGAATAAAATTGTTCTATAATATAAACAAACACATATATGTTATGCAAAAGAACATATATTCAAAACACCCTCCAAACAACACTAATTAAAAAACATGAATCCTGAATAAAAGTAATTCAATAAATCAAACAAATATAAAAGCCATAACAAACATACCATTTCAAGTTTACCAAGCAAGTTTTCCAGCTTTAAAGCAAGTTCATGGTTCTCCTGAGTTAAAATTTCAATATGTTTAACAAAACAACATCAAAAATAAATAAATAAATAAAACAATTAAATCAATACAATAATGAAAATCCATATAAAAAACAATATTTTTACAACTACGCTGATAATACCTATTTTTGCGAACTAAAATATAAACTTCGGTATTTGAATTGACAGGTACAAGAATTATCAAGAGAAGCAAGCTTGCTTTGTTTACTTTCTATCAGTTCAATCAAGTAATCAATTTTATGTTCTAGAGTTTTGTTTTTCCTATTGGACTGAGAACTCTCCGTAATCACATATCTTGGTCGTTGATCTTCTTCTTCACTTTCACTATAAACAACAGAATCAATAAGATGCTGAATATCTTTATTTCGCTTCTCAAGATTTGTTTCGTGAAAACGAACATAGCGTCTAGGATTAACATTAACAGGGTGCTTTCCTTTCTTCGATGCTTGATTTGAGGTTGACATGCTATCAACAATACTAGAACAAAAACAAAAGCCAAATATAAAATCAATCTTGCAAAACTATAAAAGCCCAAACATATACTTAATCATCACTCTTGTTATCCGCTGTATATCAACCACAGCTTTACAATATAATATGAACAACAGTACAATAACTCAAACAATAAAAAAAACCAAATAAAGCTTCACTTTCTTCAACCCTTTATTTCAGATCTCCATGCTACAATCAAATTTCAAAAATCAATCTTGCAAAACTATAAAATCCTAAACAAATACTTAATCCTCACTGTCATTATCCAATGTATATCAAACAAAGCTACACAATATAATATAAACCACAGATAAACAAATCAAACAATAAAAAAAGAACGAAAACAAAGAGTTACAAACAAAAAAAAGAAAAGGGATGAAATAAATATTACTTACAATCTTACAAAATATTGTTTAGATACTGCCGAAGCTTTAAACAAACAAAAAATAGTAGTGGAAGAAATCGAAAAAAAAAAAACAAAAACAGATACAAGACTGCGAGGTAGAGACGATGACAATGTACTGAACAATACCCTAAGTAAATAGTAAACAAGTTTGAAATAAAACCCAGCCAAACAATTCATACAATAGTAAAAAAGTTGAAATAAAACTCGGCAGTCTGCCCAACAACTGAAAGAGCATTAACTATCCGGTCCAAAAAATAACAAGTTAAAGTTAATCCAAAAATGTCCAATTCAAAAAAGACTATAATTAATAATAACATTTTGAATTAAATATATTTGACAATATATATCCACTATAATTAATTTTATCAAATTGGATTAAATAATAAGTATATATAAATGTGTAATAATGAAAAAAATTACTATTATTAATTCTATTATCCAATATATCAAGAAATACATACAATAAAATATTGTTTTTTTCACATAAAATTCATAAGTAAATAAACAATCCAAAAGATAAACAATATGTCCAAATCCAATTTTAAAAGCAACCCACGCAACGCGCGGGCCTCAAACTAGTTCCTATATAATAACATACTCCCTCCGTTTCAAAATATTTATCGTTTTAACAAATTATATAATTTTTAATAAATTAATGATGGCATACTTCTCTCTTATAAGAAAGTAATTTTTTTAATATAAACAAATCCTCGTCAATAATTTGTTAGCACTCTTTTTACATTAACAAAAGCTGACTCAAATTTTCTCTCTCCTACTTTGCGAGCTAATTAATTTCATAAAAGTTAAATAAGGTCATTATATTTGTCCCATAAAAGCTTTGCGAGCTAGAAGTTGGTGAGAGGAGAACATTTTGATGTCGGTTATCTGAAACTAGAGAGAAATGTGAAGAGTTAATGGCGTTTGAAAGAATGAACAAAAACACAATAAATAAAGTATAAATTGAGAGATGTAGAAGAGGCTAACATGGACTGTGTTTATGGTTCTTCATAACGAGCTAAGATCGGTGTCAATTTGAGTTGTGGAGATAGATTTAAAATTGAGACAAGAGGGATTTTGAATTTGCTAGAAATAAAGGACACACCAAGAAAGAGAAAGAGGAGACAGGGGCCATAAAACGAGAAAGAGAGGGTCGCTCAACTTTTTTGTCAAACTACACTTATTTTAGAAAAGAATAATAAGTCTAAAACAACATACATATTGAAACAGAGGGAGTATTATTTAAGAACAAGTAAACATTACATGTTTTAATCATTTGTTGTGATCTAATAGTAAGATCTTAGATTACTAAAGTTTTGTATTCAAGTCTCAATGAAGTATTTGCGTTTACTGGCTAACATGAGATTGTCTTACAAAGTTATTTACTATATTTGTGACTCATCTGTCTTATTGAGTTTTTAGGATATTCAATGGGGCGCAAATTGATCTCGTATTCTATATATATATATATATAATATATATATATATAAAATAATATTACATGTTTTTAACAAAATATAAAAGGTAATACTTACTTAATTTGGTCAACTTGTAAATGAGTTCTGTCTGTTTATTATAGGTCATACTGTCCATTTACGATTAATAGTAATACGAACTGTTATATGAGATTATGTGAGAAAATTTAAAAAATTGAATTGTGAGTCGATCTTTATTAAAAATAAAATGGTAGCCGCTGGACCACCCGCACCCGAGGCCTGCACGTGGCTGTCAATTATCAAACATAGTGACATAGTGTTTTGTGGCAACAGTTCCATATTTTTTTTGTATATAAAACTAATGGAGACGTAAGTGATTTAAACCGAAGTTAAAATAATATCAAACCGACGAATGTTCCGTTTTTTAATCAGATCTTTTCACTTAAATAAGATCCACAAGGACGACAAGCTACGTTAGACTCTGTTACCAACTCAAATTTACCACCAAACACCCTCAATCATCAAACCAAACCGGGGCAAAACAGTAACTTCATTACCAAACTCGAGCGCGTCTAGATCCCAATTCAAATTCCCGCTAATCCAGCTCTTATTTTTAAACTTTTAAAACCACACGCCCTCTTTCACATCCCTCCCTTTCAAATTTTTACCCCGCCAACGCCAATAGTCAACCCTCAACCCCCCCTCTCTCTCTTCTTAACGGTCCTCTCCCTTTGCCTTTCTCAAGCCCCTCCGCCTCTCTCTACAATTCTCTTCTATCACTCTCTCAAGGATGCCGCAATCTTCTTCCAAAGATTCAAGATCCTTCTTCTAGACACTACATTTAGCCGCAAACAGAAATCTCTTGGCCTTCACTCAAAGTATTTTCTTTGTTTTGTTTGTTGATTGGAGAAAGAACTGTTTCATTATGATTCTTGACGTTTATACTTGTTGTTGATGTTTGTTTCGTTATTTGCAGTTTCTTGAGCTTGTATAACGAGAGGGCGTTGAGTCGATCGGTCTTGAGACGCAGCGACAAAATTAGGTTTGATCTGATTTTGAATTTCGTATATTTATTTTTGAAACGTTGTGACTCTGTAGGTTAACTGGTTTGAGAGATGCAGGTGTCGAGAGACGGCGAATCTACGATATTGTCAATGTTTTGGAAAGCGTTGGAGTAAGCTTCTGCTCTTTCCCTTTTTATTTTTTTGGTTCTATTTTTCTAATCACTTCATTATAAATTATGCAAATCTGTGCTTATCTCTATTGATATTAAATTAAGCTATTTGGTTAATTTAGGTTCTTGCAGAAGGGCAAAGAATAGATACATGGAAAGGGTTTAAGGCAATCCCTAGGGCTTTGCAGGAGCTAAAGGTAATGTTATTGTTTTTCGGTTTATTCTATTTTTAAAGGTTGATATTTTATATGAAAAATCTAAATGATTTTGTTTGGTTTGATTGTAGGAAGAAGGTTTGAGGGATGCTTTCACTACCTTCGATGCCAACAATAATGCAAAAGTAGGTCAATTAGGGTCGTTGCATGCTATAATTTGATGGTAAATTTTTTTTTTGGGGGATTTTGAAGTGAAATTCATGGCGTTTATTATTATTTAAGGTGTCGGATGATGAGGATGATGATGAAGAGGATGAAAGTTCATCTAACCCAATACTGGAAGCCAAAGCGATAGTGTGAACGCTAGGCCTCTTCCAAATCTTCAAAAACGGTAATTGAAGGAGTTTTTTTTTTTTTTTTTCTTTTTTAATGTAACTTTTTTTAAGGATACAATAACTACTCATGCTTTTTTTTACTTGCAAATGCTTTAACTCAAAGCTTTAGATCGCTTTAGTTTGCAAAATTGATGACTAATGATATAAAGTGACTCTAATTTTAATGTTTTCGTATGGATTGAGTTCTTTATATGCCCTTGAATTGGGGACGGTGCTTTGTGTTTGTCTCATAAGTGTTCATTATTCATGAGCAATGGACGTTGTAATTATCAGAGAACTCGGACGCAATTAAGTGACATGTTTCAGTCAGACTTATATGTATGTTTTCTTCACAGATAGCAGAAGAGAAAAGTCTCTTGGGCTTCTAACACAGAATTTTGTCAGGCTCTTTGTCAGCTCTAATGTGAGTGAAAACTCAGGAATTTTCTTTTAGGACTGCCATTATCTTGCAATGTAAGTATTAATAGTATGTTGTTTTGTTTCTCAGGCAGATATGATCACCCTCGATGAAGTTGCAAAGTTACTGCTCGGGGATGCCCACAATTCATCAATAATGAGAAGTAATTGAAGTCTTAACTTAGATTGCTTTTTTTGGACCCGCCTCTGTAATAAAGAGAAACTGAGAACTCCTGTGACTGACATTTTGTTTAATTAATTCTGCAGCGAAAGTAAGGAGGTTGTATGACATTGCTAATGTCTTGTCTTCCATGAATCTTATTGAGAAGGTAAACAAAATATCATAGATTAGTACTCGTTGGCAAAGGATATAGAAACTACTTGATATCTGTATTTTAGTTCTCTAGAATTCGACCAAACTTATTTAAACACTAATGCAATTACACAGTTTTCTTAAGTTTCAACTTTTTCTATGCAGACCCATACTACAGATAGCAGGAAGCCAGCTTTCAGGTGGTTGGGGGTTAAAAAGTTGGAGATTGGTTATGCTGATTCGTTGATCCTTAATGAATCTAAGAAGAGAACATTTGGAACTGATGTTACTAACATCAGTTTCAAAAGGAACAAAGTGGACTCTTTGATAGATGGGAATATAAGCCAAAGTATTAAAATGGAAAATCAACTGCAAGTTGATGATTTGATAAAGGTGGTTGATAGAAGCAATGTTGAAAATGATGGAAAACAGTGTCCAAGCAGTTACCAGTTTGGTCCTTTTGCTCCGGCAATTGTGCCGGAAGTTGATCCCTTAAAGAATAATGCAAAGAGGACATATGACTGGGAGGGTTTAGCTTCTGTGTATTGTCCTCAATATCACAACCAAGGTATGATCTGATACTTCATTATGATCTGTGAAGTGATTTTGAGTGTTGATGTTTAGGATTCACCCAATTAATGTACACAGATGTATCAGAGTTTATGGGAACAAATAAATCGAGTAAATAAAAAGATATTGGTGGAGGTGTCAAACTATTTGTACCTCATCAATCTGTCAGTTATCCGATTTCTGCTTCTTGACCCTTTAAATTTTGATTGGTAATTTCTGAGAATGACTGTTCAATATATGGATTACATTAATAAATGCTTCTTCCAGTAATATTGAGCTTTTCTTTCAACAACACTTTGTTATGGTCAATAAGTTTGTTTAACCTGACATCTGCATTTCCAGGTCTCTAACAGAGTGTTGAGACTGGAATTTCAAGAAAATGCAGCAGTAATGATTTCTTAATCTACTCTTAGTAGTTAGTTCATTCGCTGTTAAAATATTTGAACTGGATGGTTAAGGTTTTGCCTCCTGTTTCAATTTGAAGACTCAATCTTTCATCTGTCAGCTCATTAAAGACGTTTACTTTATTTAAGTAATGCTCTTAAAAGTTATATCTTTTACTATTTAAATATCTTACTGTTGACAATTTGGAAGGTGTACTAATTGCTGGTTTTGCTAATACTATTGCAGCTCTTAGAGACCTTTTTTCTCATTATGTGGAAGCTTGGAAATCATGGTACACTGAAGTTGCTGGGAAGAAGACAATACAACAAATTTCATGAATGCTTTGCCTCCTCTTAAACTTTCCTAATGAGCACATAATTCATTACAGCATTGAGATAAGATTCCTCTCAGACAAGAAGAGATGGCCTCATGTTGGATGCATGCTATGCATCAATCAACATAGGAATGGCTATCCTCAGAGTAGTTTTATTCTAGTGCCCACACATGTACACATTTCGTCAATGTGCTAATTCGTTATATTGCAATTCCATCGACCATGTTCTTTCAATCGTTTATCTTAGCAGAGGCTGAGAATGTGCTATATCACCTGGGTATGGTTTGATATGCTATGTCTATTATGCTTACTGCGCTAGTTTTGGTTTTATTTTGAAAATGAATTATGACCCAAGTGTGGAGCAGCTGAGGCAAATAACTATTCCACGCTCGAGGAACTATACGAGTCTATAGATCTCTTGAAGGAACCGAGTTGCCTGTTGGGTTTCTTCTTGGTTGCTTCATGCCCTCAGTTTCAGAAGTATTAATGTTTTGATGTGCCAAAAAGGTGTCCTTAACTGGTAATGCTCCTTAAAACTAACTAATCTGGTGACTGATATTGTTTTTGACATTCTTGACATTACATTGAAATTGAGTGACTTCACAATACATTGGGACTTTTGGGAATGTAAAGTGTAACTTTGGAAAACGGTCAAGCGACACTCACTGCCTCAAGTAACAAGAAGTTAAATTGTAACTAAAGGCGGAAAAATAACCTGTCCGGCCCGGCCTGTGGCAGGTTATGCAAAAACGTAGGTTGGGCCTAACATGGCCCACCAACAAGGGTGGGTTGGGTTAGGTCCATCTCTTGGCCAAAAGGGTTGGCCTAGCCTGGCCCGTTAACCTTAACTCGATAGGTTTTGATGCTGGTTAGGCTACCCTAGATTTTTTTTTAATTTTTAATTTTTTTCTTTTGTGTAATTGTTTTTAGTTAACTTTTTAAATATCAATAATTCAATTAAATTTTTTTTTTTTGTTAACATTTCAAATATTAATTTAATTTTAATACAATTAAATTGTAATATAAGAAAAATTAGATTTATTCATTTATCAAAAAATAAAATAAGAAATAAGAAAATACAACAATTATTGATTTGTTAAAAACTTTACCAAGAAAAACCTAATTGGGACAAAAACTTGGTAAAGAAAAAAGAGTGCAATAATTGACAATTAATTTACAAGTTATAAAGTTATAATTTATAAAACAACTAATTTGGGGGTTGACTAGGACCTCCCTGATCTGTATCATCTATATTACAAAATTAAAATGATTCTATTAAAGTATCGTCGATGACCTCGTATTGATCTTGATGGCCGGACTGTTCTTAATCTCGAAGACATGTGAGGATTTCAATCATTTTTTTGTGAAAGTTTAATTCTCATTTCATTTAAAATTCTTCCACTTGCATTAAATGTTTGTTCGGATGAGATGGTTGAGACAGGAACAGAGAAAACATTCAGGGCAAGTCTTTATAATACCAGAAAAATACATTTTCTGGTTTTCCAATATTCTAAGACATCAAAGTTGGCTCTTTGTTGTGGATCTGTTGGTAGCACGTCGGGAGGTTTCCAAATATTGGTGAAACTCATTACTTTGTAGCTGCATAGAGGACAGTACATTCGTTGTTGATGCTTTTGAAGAGGAGGTTGTGTTTCGCGTTTGGGTCCTCTTCAGCCTATTAAGTGCACTTCAGGAGTTAAAGTCTTCATTTGTTTCTTCTGATGCTGCTTCCTCGAGTATTTCGCCTCTTCGCTGGTTCTCATACCTGTTTTCATATTGCAAATATACCTCTGCAAGACACTATTTTATCTCTTTTAATTGATTGACATATGCTTCGGCTTGTAAATTTTTACTTAGTATGTCTAAACCATTTTTTAAACTTGCTAATTTAATTCTAGGATCAAATATGACAGCTAAACAATAAAGAAAATGAATGAGTTTCCAATATTTTTAAAATTTTAATTCCATTGCCTCTATTGGTCTCGCTAAAATTTCATTGTTTCTGTTTTTTTTTTTTAAATATATCTACATTTTTTATCATTATATGTATTACTAATGGACTAATAGGATAATACACACTAGAAAGTTGTAAAGTGGATTGATAAAAAATTTTAAGAAAAGAATAAAATTTTTTAGCTATATGCTAATCACTGTCTACCAAATAATGAGGACCTCTATTATTTGTTACAAAATAACTAATTAAATTTGCATAAAATAAACATGAATCAAATATTAAATAAGTATTATTCCATTTAACAGGCATGTCTAATGCAAAAGTTTTAGGAGACATATTTGATTTTATACAAGCATCTTGAAATTCAACATTTCTTATATTATTACTAGTAATTCAAGCTAAAGAATCTCTAATTCTATCAATATTATTTCTAATTTTTTTCATACCACTTTTGACAATTAAATTAATAATGTGACATGCACAACGTTGGTGAAAAAACTTCAAATTGTTATAAAAAGGAAAATTTATTTTAAAAAAATATATAACTCTACTATTAGAACTTGTATTATCTAAAGTAAAACTTATAACTTTATGAACATCATAATCTTCTAAAACTTCAACAATTTTATTATAAATTTGTTGACTACTATAATCCACATCTATTAATCTAAATCCCAATAAAGATTTATTTAATTTACATTCGTTATCAAAATAATGACTAGTCACACAAATATAATCTTGTTTAGCTCTACCACTTCAAATATCAGCGGTTAGAGCTATACTAACATGACAACTATGTATTTTATTTTTTAATTCTAATTTCATTTTCCCAAACAATTTTATTCTATCATTTCTAGTTTCAATTCAAAATAACTTTTAAATCTTAGAAAAAATGAATTTTTAATAAATCTTTCAAAATATTTATCTTCAGCCATATTAATAGGTTGATCAGTTGCAGCAATATATAAAACTAATTGTTCCCTATATACATCAGAATTATAATGTCAAGTAGTACCCATATTAGTTATTTGAGTTTGATTGATTTATGTATTTTCATGTTGAGTAATATGTTTATTAGCATGCATTTTTAAAGTACTAGTACCATTACCTGCATCAGCTTTATAAATATTTCTACAATACTTGCATCTTGCTTTCTTCATGTGAACTCCATTTTCTGTCTCGTAAAACTTATCGAAATGCACCAAAACATCTTATGTTTGCCTATCGTTGGTTTCAACTGTAGTTGATGAACCCGCTTTTGCTTGAGATGGAGTTAGACAAGCACGACGATTACGAGGACGACTTCTAGAACCACCAAAAGCTGTAGCAACATGGGGAGGAATGGAGGGAATATTATGAGGTGTATCGGATTCTGAGAATGGGAAAGTGAGACTATTTGAATCTACTATATTTACGTTAGTAAATTCAGGGGGATTATGATAATTTCCTTCATCATCGAAATTGATGGGATGGAAATATCTATCCATTATAGTTAAGAAAAAAAAAAATTGGATATAGAAGAAATAAAAAATTAAAGAAGGAGAATTGGAATTTGGAAATATGAATTAAAAATTGCAAAAACTAATAAAAATTAAAATGAGAGCAAATTGACAACAAAGAGAATAATTGAGAGATTTCAATAGAGAAAATGAGAGAATGCGAGAATTTGAGACGTGAGAAAATATGAGAGTTTAGGCCCTATTTATAGAAAAAAATGAGAAAAGAAAATGACCAAAAAGACCCTTTCAACTGCTATAAGACAGCTATATTTTAAGGGTAAAAAGGGTATTTGAAAAAAAATTAATTAATTAATTTTTAAATTTTTTTTTTGTCAACGGCCAACCCGCCGGGTCAACCCAACGAGTTGGATGGGTTTTTAAAAAAGAAAAATATACAACCCGCTGAGCCGCCGGGTTGGTCTATGAAGACTCGGCCCGCCCAACAGGGTATACGCAGGCCGAGTTGAACCCGGCTTGATGCGGAGGTTTGCTCATTTCCTTGAGTTTTTGGATTCAAATCTTGGGTTTACTTATTATAATAACATTGTGGTTCATTTGCAATGTTTTAATAACCAACCTAGGGTGAAACTAGGCAAAGTTGTTAGGTCCTGGGTTGACCAGTCATTCAAATCAGGTGACAAACTTTTAAAATTTAGTAAATACACCCCTAAAAATTATAGTTAAGTCCCTATAGGTTTGAAATTCAGTAAACATCCCAAATACAAATCGGTTGGCGATGGCGACATCCCAAATGCAATCCCAATCGTCCCTTGAGCCAATTCTCTAGAAAATCTGCCTAAGATTTGGTCGAAATCAGTTCGATTTTGGCTAGATCTCATCGATGCTGATGTCGACAACCCTCTCCATCACCTCGAAAATACTCCCCTTTTCCTCTCAACCAAAACCCACCTCACCCCACCCCCGTTAGCCTCGCCAATCGCTGGTAAAAGCTACTTGTTATCGTTGCTAGTTTTTTTCGACTTCTGGTTGATTCACTCACCATAAATCAACTTCGTCACCACCATTGCACTCATTGGCACTTTTTCTTCAAAGGCCTCAACATCTTGATCTTCAATTGTTCGTTGATCATCATCCAAAATTCTAGGGTTTTGAGTGGATAGGAAAAATGTTAACCCGACCCGGTGAAGCTCCCAGGTCCTGGTTGAACGAAATAGAGACAACAGCAAGAACAAAATAACAATAAAGCAAATCACAAACAATAAACATAGAGAAAATGACACGCACGATTTACTCTGGTTCACCCAATATGGGCTACTTCCAGCCGAGTCAATATTATTGCAATACTTCCTCACCTCTCTCGTTTATAATGAATGAGTTGCCCTATGATTGCTATCACACTCATAACAAGAGAAAAATATGTTTATATACTAGGTTTAAGTGACAAACCCTAGTTTTATAAGGATTCCTATTCCTAAGCCCAACCCAATAAGAAATTAATAACTTAAAGAAATCTTTTAACGGTTATACATGAAAAAGGCCCAAACCGCCTAAGGGCCTTGGGTGCTACCCCCACGACCCTCACCAGGGAACGGGGCCTCCCTCCGCTGTCCGGTCAGCAGGACCGTCGAATGCATCTGTGTAACCCATTAATGTTGAAGTAGTCGACAACTCCAACATTCTCCCATTTGGCGAATACTTCACACAATGAAGGCATACCTCATTAACACACCATGTAAACTTTGATAAGCTCACAGCCTTGGTAAGAAAATCTGCAACATTAACAAGTGTATAAACCTTCTCCAACAACACCAATTTTTCCTCCACCTTTTGCCTGATGAAATGGTATTGTATGTCAATGTGATTTGATCGCAAATGAAAGGCAGGATTCTTGGCTAAGTAAATAGCCTCTTGATTGTTACACCCTATCTTCATAGCATCAAGCTTGAAACCAAGCTCTAAACTCAATCTTTGAAGCCACATAGCTTCCTTGCTAGCAGGTGTCAATGCCATGTATTTTGCCTCAGTCGATGACAAAGCCACAATACTTTACCTTTTACTCATCCAACAAACAACAGCTCCAAATAGAGTGAATACATTCCCACTTGTAGAACGCCTACTATCGAGCCAATCAGCATCCACAAAACCTATCACATCTAGCTCATCCCCAGTCACCATGGCCCCATAACAAATGCTAAATTAGAAGTCCCATGCAGATATCTAAGAACCCTCTTTATAGCACTCCAATGCTCCTTGCCAGGATTTGACATAAAATGACTTAAAACTCTCACTGCTCGTGCAATATCAGGTCTCGTGCATACCATGGCATACATCAAACTACCTACAACACTAGCATACGGCACATGTGTCATTTCTTCAACATCTTCCTCAGACTTAGGGCATTGATCAGTAGACAATTTCACTCCCAAAGTCATTGGATTCTTTACAGGTTTGCAGTTTGCCATGTTGAATTTCTTCAACACCTCCTCAATGTACTTTCTTTGCCCTAACCACAGTTTATAACTCTGACGATCTCTTGTAATTTGCATACCCAAAATAAAATTTGCAACTCCAAGATCCTTCATGTCAAATTGTGCAGCAAACAAACCCTTCACAGAGTTTATTAACTCCTTGCTATTCCCTATCAACAACATGCCATCTACATATAAGGTTTAAATAACAAAGACATTTTCTAACCTTTTTACATACACACAGTGATCCACATTGCTGTGGCTAAAACCATGTTGAAGAACATAAGAGTCGAACTTTTGGTACCACATCCTTGGTGATTGTTTAAGTCCATACAGAGACTTCCTCAACCTACACACCAAGTCTTTCTTCCTTTTACATACAAACCCCTTAGGTTGCCTCATGTAAATTTCCTCCTCTAAATCTCCATGTAAGAATGCTTTCTTTACATCAAGTTGCTCAATTTCAAGATTATACGCAGCAGCAATAGATAGAACATACCTGATTGATGTTAACTTGGCCACAAGAGAGAATGTCTCACCATAATCAACACCCTTAATCTATGAGAATCCCTTTGCAACGAGCCTCGCCTTATACTTTGCAATTGTTCCATCTGCCTGCAGCTTTTTTTTGAACACCCATTTGCAACCAATTGCCTTTCTATCCTTAGGCAATTTACATAAAGCACATGTATTATTCTTGTACAGCGAATGCATTTCTTCATTCATTGCAAGCTCCCACAGATTTGCATCTTCCATGGCTCTTGCTTCATTTACATTCCTAGGTTCTTCACCTGTCACATTCAAAGCATGCAATCCACTCAAGACACTTAGAAAGAAACGAACTGGTGCCTTTCTAACTCTTGTAGATCTTTTCAAAGTTGGCGACACCACAACTTCATCATCAGAATCTTCCTTTGAACCATCCACAAAACCCTTATCAATCACAATATCAAATTTATCTTCATGATCAGATTATGTAGGCTTTACATTATCAGTCTCTACAGCAACATTAGAAGTCACCTCATTCTCTTGCTTTATTATAGTCACATCAAACTGAATTTTCTTTGACTGTTCAAGATCTTTAGGAGCTCCCATAAGTTGTTTTACCTCTCTAAAAATAACATCTCTACTGTAGATGATGCTTCTACTCACAGGATTCCATAACTTGTACCCCTTGAGGCCATCCTTGAACCCCACAAACTTGCATTTCTCAGATTTTCTATCAAGCTTACTTCTCTTCTCCTTTGGCACATGCATATACGCATCACAACCTAAAACCCGAATAAAGAACATATTAGGTTTCTTACCATACAAAGCTTCATACGATGTCATGTCTTTAACAGAAGAGGTAGGAGACCGATTCTTCAAATAACAAGCCATTGCAGTAGCTTCAGCCCAAAATTCAGACCCCAAATCTGTCATATCCAACATACACCTAGCTTTCTCTAACAGTGACCGATTGAGATGTTCAACCACTCCATTTTGCTGGGGCGTGTAAGGTGTAGTTTTCTACCTTGCAATTCCATGTGTTGCACAAAACTGCTCGAACTTACCAAAGCAAAATTCACTGCCATAATTAGTTCGCAAAGCTTTAATCTTCCTGTCAAACTGATTCTCAACTAAAGCTTTAAATTCCCAAAATTTCTCAAAAGCTTCACACTTGTTGTGCATGAAATAAACCCAACAGTATCTAGAAAAATCATCAATGAAAGATATGTAATACCTGGATTTACCAACAGATTCCACTGGAGTGGGCCCAAAAATGTCAGTCACTATAAATTAACTCTAGAATTTTTGTTGCTCTCGTGCATGTTGACTAAAAACTGACTTGATTCTGCTTGCCTTGTAAACATTCCTCACAAAACCCAAAACTCATAGAACAATTAGGAATACCTTCAGCCATTTTCTGAGTCACCAAAGTAGACAAAGTCGTCTCCCCAATGTGCCCTATTCGTTGATGCCACAATGTTTTAGAATCAATTTCTTTTTCAGCCTCCTTTTCCGAAACATAACCACCCAAAGAGGAATTTCTTACAACTGATGCCCACAGCCTATAAAGTGTTCCATATCGAACTCCTCATGCAATAACCATAGATCCTCGAGTCATTTTGTAGGATGTTCTATCACAACTAAATACTATACCTGCATCAGCCATTGTTCTAACAGAGAGCAGATTTCTACTCATACCAGGGATGTGCATCATTTCAGGGAGCGTCCTCACTGAACCATCATGCAACCTCAACCTGATTTTCCCATGGCTAATAATCTTCACATGAGTATCATCTCCTAACAAAACGTTTCCTCCATTGTATGTCTCATACTCACAAAACCATTCCTTATGAGGTGTCATATGGAATGACGCACCAGTATCAACATACCAGACTGATTGGTCTGATCTAGCCATACACGCAACAGCCACATATATATTACCATTTGATTCCCATTTGTACGAGGTTTCAACTTCCTTCCCCTTTATTGGTTTGTTTCTGCAATCTTTCTTGAAATGCCCAAATTCCTAACATCTCTAGCATTTAATCTGACCTTTATCCTTGCTCTTAGATCTACCTTGCGACTTTCCCCTGTCGCCAGACTTATTAGAATTCCTATCAAGATTTCGTCCCCTAGCAGTTAGAGCATCCCTAGACGAACCCTCTGAACCTCTTCGCCGCATATCGTCTGCTAACAATGTAGAACATATAGATTCCCAAGACATATGTGTTGATCCTCCACCAACAATCGCAACAATCAGGTTGTCTCACGTATCAGGCAGCAAGCATAACAATGTTACCACTTTCTTAGCTTCGGTGAGTTGTACATCCATAACCAACAGTTGATTCACCAAAGTATTAAACTCATCCAGGTGTGCAGCAAAAGAATCCCTATCATGCATACGGAGATTGTAGAGTTTCTTGCGATGGAACAACACGTTCACCAAAGACTTACTCAAATACATATTTTCCAACTTTTGCCATAAACCCTTAGCCGTATCCTGATCCATCACATTCGTTAGAACAGAGTCCTCAAGACATATGCAAATCAAACCTCTAGCTTTCTGATCCATCTTGTCCTATTCAGCAAATGCGGCACGATCAGTCACTGATAATTCTCCTCTAGATGTCGTTGTAGGTTTAGACCCAGACATACTTGACGTTGCAGTTCTAGACGTTTCACTCGTCATAATAGCGATTGTCCTAACTGTCGGCCTATCATTCACAATTGCACCCCATAGATTCCTATCAACGAGAAGATCCTCAATCAGTAGTTTCAAAAGCTCGAAGCGTTTGCCGTCGAACTTCTCAATCTCAACCTTTGATCCCGCCATCTCTAAATCACAATCTAACAAAACCTGAAAGCTTTGATACTAATTGAACGAAATAGGGACAGCAGCAAGAACAAAATAACAATAAAGCAAATCACAGACAATAAACACAGAGAAAATAACACGCGTGATTTACCCTGGTTTACCCAATATGAGCTACGTCCAACCGAGTCAATATTATTGTAATATTTTCTCACCTCTCTTGTTTACAGTGAATGAATTGCCCTATGATTACTATCACACTTATAACAAGAGAAAAAAATATGTTTATACACTAGGTTTAAGTGATAAAACCTAGTTTTACAAGTATTCCTATTCCTACGCTCAACCCAATAAGGAATTAATAACTTAAAGAAATCCTTCAGTGGGACCCTCGAATGTGACTGCGTAACCCATTAATGCTGAAGTAGTCGATAACTCCAACATTGGTTAAACCAGTCAGGCCAGACCGGGTTTTAAAATAGTGCTTATTTGGTCATTTTGAGCTTGTAAGGTGTTCAATGGACTCTCGAGATTAATTGAGGGGTGGACAAGTTGGCTCAGACATCCCAATTACCCAAAACAAACAAAAAGAAGTTAAGTGTAAATCGCATACAAAATTAACTTACTTTAGTAGAATTTTTATGACCATTAGGTTTAACTACTGAAAGTTGCTAACTTCCATAATTTGGACGAAGATTTGACACACTGTATTTGTGAAGTTTTCAGGTCTATCTGAAAAAGAGAAATTTACACAAAGGAGTTTTTAAATACTAAATAAGGTAGTGCGATTTATGCGAATTAAATGTGAGCCCAAATGTTTACTTTACTGAAAATACCCCCTCACCATAGTAGGCGTCTTTCTCTTCACTCACCCTTCACCACCACCCTTACACCGTCACCGTCACCACCGGCAGCCGATCCAACCGCCATAGTCAGCCTCATCCTCACTTCGACTAACCCACAAACCCTAACCCAAACCCTCCACTCCCCTACTCTCCCCTGGACTCCAGAGCTTGTCGACCAAATTATCAAACGCCTCTGGAACCATGCCTATAAGGCTCTCCACTTCTTCACCGTCCTCTCCTATCACCCAACCTACTCTCACTCTCTCTCCTCCTTTGACCACGCCGTTGACCTCGCAGCTCGCCTGCGCGACTACAAAACTGTATGGACCCTCGTGCACCGGATGAAATCCCTCCGCCTGGGCCCCACCCCAAAGACATTTGCAATCATTGCTGAAAGGTACGCCTCTGCTGGGAAAGCTGATAGAGCAGTAAAGCTTTTTCTGTCAATGCATGAACATGGTTGTGGTCAAAGTTTGACTTCTTTTAATACCATTCTTGATGTGTTGTGTAAAGAAAAGAAAGTTGAGAAAGCTTACAACTTGTTTAAGATTTTTAGGGGTAAATTTAAGGCTGATGTTGTTAGTTATAATGTAATTGCAAATGGGTGGTGTTTGGTTAAGATGACTGGAAAGGCTTTGGAGATTTTGACGGAAATGGTTGATAGAGGATTAGAACCCAATTTGACGACTTATAATATAATGCTTAAAGGGTATTTTAGAGCTGGTCAAATTGAAGAAGGTTGGAGGTTCTTTTTGGAGATGAAGAAGAGGAAATGTGAAATGGATGTTGTTACTTACACCACTGTGGTTCATGGGTTTGGTGTTGTGGGTGAAATTAAGCGAGCTCGAAAGGTTTTTGATGGGATGATTAAGGAGGCTGTGCTCCCATCAGTTGCAACTTATAATGCTCTGATTCAAGTTTTGTGTAAAAAGGATTCTGTTGAGAATGCTGTAGTGCTTTTTGAGGAGATGGTGAGGAAGGGTTATGTGCCCAATTTGACGACTTATAATGTGGTGATTAGAGGGTTGTGTCATGCAGGTGAAATGGAAAGAGCTATGGAATTTATGGGAAGAATGAAGGATGATGAGTGTGAGCCAAATGTACAGACGTACAATATTATGATTAGGTACTTTTGTGATGCGGGAGATGTTGAGAAGGGTTTAGATTTGTTTGAGAAGATGGGTACTGGAGATTGCTTGCCAAATTTAGATACATACAATATTTTGATAAGTGCAATGTTTGTGAGGAAGAAATCTGATGATTTGTTGGTTGCTGGGAAGTTGTTGATTGAGATGGTTGATAGAGGATTCATGCCTAGGAAGTTCACTTTGAACCGGATTTTGAATGGGCTTCTACTAACAGGTAATCAAGGTTTAGCTAAAGAGATTTTGAGACTGCAGAGCAGATGTGGCCGTTTTCCTCATCAATTCAAATTGTGAAGACCATTGGCATTCAGATTTGCTGATGACCCTGGACTATTTCTGACTCTTTGACATTCAGAGGACGGCTTGCTCCTTTTCCCTATGGATGCATCATGCATCATACATCATAGATTGAATGAGGAATTCAATGGGCACTGGACTTGGGGTTTCTTCTGCTTCCTTTTCTAGCAGTCCAAAGACTAAGACCGTTATCATGTGTGCTGTATTGAGGTATTGACGGTCTTTAGACTCCATCTTGGAGGATTCATACCTCTATTAGTCTTTGACGGAAAACAGAGTACCAGTCTCTGTATGGAGGCAATCAAATATTGGAAGCATTAATGGTATGGCTGTGATCAGTTTTGAGGTTTGTTTGCTTCCTTTTATTCTGATGTCGTATACTGGGTGCTATAATTATCTTCAATTTGAAAATCGATATATTAGGTGCAAAGATTAAGAGGATTATTCTACCCTACATGTCAAACCTTTTGCGAGTTGTTTCTGTCCATTATGGTGTATATAACTTAGTTCAGTTGATAACCTTATTGTACAAAAGTTAATTTCATCTTTCACTAGTTCTGCCAAAAAAAAAAAAAAAAAGGTAAAATGCTTAATCAATCTAAATTTTGACCTACTGGAGGGAGAATTGTTCAACATATTAAATCTTCAGCCACTGAGTCCTCAGTTGTAGATTTTTGTAGATTTGGGTATCAGCATCATTGAAGATATCAGAACTGATTGTAGTGCATCAGATGTGGTTGGTGACGCTCCAGTAATGGTGTACTCCCAGATCCCTGTGGTGGTGCTTGTTGGGTATGTAATATTAAGCTGGTCATATTCATGAAATATCCTTTACAGAGAAGATTGTTGTTCATCATCCTGAGGAACAGCAGGATGTATTTGTCATTTGGAGAACAGTGATACTCTTCATTATGCAATTCCCCTTTCAACATTATTCTTTCCTTACGAATTACGCACCTCATTATATTCATGTTTTACTTCCCTATTCATTTTCATTTGGAAGTCTTCCAGTTTTAACAGTGGTAGAATAGCCAAATCGTTAATATTTTATTCTCATCTAGAAAACGTCAATTTACAAATGGGTAATAAACTAATTTAAATAAATAGTGGTTTCCCTACTTGAAAACCAGTAAGAGCAATTATTACAACCATAAGGAGAAAGAGCCCAATGGTGGGCATACATAGATGCGAGATGTGTTCATCTCTATTAAAGAATGATTTCCTCTAGAACACTGACATTGAGTGTCTTGTTTGGAAGGACAATGCTGTTGGTCACCACAACTTCATCTTCAACAGACACAGCTTCACCTGGATCATAATTTTTTACAATGCAGATTATGTAAGGTTAATGTAAAATGCAATACTACACTTACAATCTAATCTTATAAACTTCATTTCACAACTCCGACATGGAAGTTCGCAATTGGGTTTTGTCTGCTCGTTATAAATCTCGCTTGTCCAATTGCAAACTGATCAATTACGAATTGTTATATCGAGGTTATAAGAGAAAGTTTAATAGATTAGGTTTTGAACCAATTTTTATTATAATGTAAATTTATCCCAATAGTATTAAAAAAAAAAAAAAAAAAAAAAAAAAAAAAAAAAAAAAAAAAAAAAAGGAGCAAGGACATTAAGAAGATACCAAGGATTGTAATCCCGAGTTTAGCATTGTAATCTCCTTGAGCCTGTAAGTTACTTTGTCAGATGCAGAATATAAAGAAAGAATAAAAACACAAAGACTTCAAGGATTTGTACCATAAGCAAATATTAACCGGTACAGTTTGTGACATAAATAAAAGAAAAGATCGTTTATGTCATCGGTAATGCACCGACAATAGACAGTCCAGAAGCATTTCTGAATGAAGCTAAAAGTCAATTCACTGAAGTAACTGATACTTAAAAACTTACCTGGACACGGGACCATCGCCCAATTGAAGATTTCCACCCGACAATTGCATTCGTGACGACTGCATTTTCCTGATAAACGAATATACATGTCCCAAGTTAAAAGTTTTGACTTTCTTTAAATTCTATACAATTTTTTATTTGTTTACATACCATGATTTCAACTCCGTCTAGGATGATACAACTTATGAGCCTAACTCCTGCTCCTATACGAGCATTAGCAGATATTGAGACATTGGGACCAATCTGTTTCCATCATTGCACAAAAGTCAAATATATTCCAAACTTGGAAGTAGAAAAATTATGAAGGAAAACAATGCGAACTATGGGAACATTGGTTCTCTAGTCCATATGCTCACTTCAGCGCAGTTAATTAATAATAATTTGGAAACAAGACAAGAAAAAAGAGCAAAAAATGGATCCCACAGAAGAAAAGCGGGGATGGGTGAAGCAGAAATACAGCACAGTTTCATAGCCAAGATATCATTGCCATGTAACATTAAGACACTTGGAATTTGACTTCTTTAAGAATTCTAAGTCATGCAACTTTCTTCCAGACCATCCAACAATGCTTTACTGGAAGTAATGAAAAGAATACCTTAGCTGTTTGATGTACTTTTGCTGATGGATGAACATACACATCACCGATAATGGTGGCATTTTTGGTACCATCTCCACTAGCCAAAACATGGGGAGAAGTGCGCCGGAATTGGGAAAGATACAAGCCAGAACATTTCAGTGACATTCTGCAGGTATTATCAAGAAAAAGAAAATCAGGTCCTACTTGAAGAGCTTTCAGTTCTGATTTTCATTTTGCCGGTTTCTTGATAATTTTGGTTTCTGGTTTGTCACTGTTCTTTGCTGGTTGGCAGAGAAGAGGAGCGAGGGGGGTGTTGTAGGTGTTTTGTAACGAACTAACATGCTCAATTGCTTAGCTTACCCAGGAGTTTTAATTTGTTCCCAGAAATCCATGGTCTCGTATGTATATAACTGCTTCTTTCCTGCAAGAGGTGACAGGATATCTTGGTCCAATCTAACAAAATCTGTTGGAAAGCTCCTGTTAAAGGACCTCATGTTAGGGCAAGTTGACATGAATTATATAATCTTTCAAATAAGAAACTTACAAAAGTGACATTATCTTCCCAAGTTTAGAATTAGCTTCTAAATAAAAACATTGGGTAAATCTCTTCACCAAGGAATGCCTAGTGCTTACTGTATTATCAAGATTTCAATTTCCAATGACACCCAGCCCTGCTCATGGAGGGTGTAAAACATATTATGTGTTTATTAATAGTTAATATATACCAAGTCATCTGTTAATGCTGTAGGTAACACCTGAAGAATCAGAAAACTAAACAGTGAAAATTTTGAGAACCAGAAAACAGATATACCTCGTAGCTGACTGAAGTGCTTCAAAGCTGGATACACGTCTCAGATTTTCTGCAAATGACGAAAAAAGAAATTGGTTTTGTAGATCAACGCCAGAAATAGAAAAATGAGACAAAAGATAATTTGTAACATACGAATACAAATGTCAATGTCTCGAAATTCTCAGATAGCAATAATTCAAATAAATGTGTCAAAAACTTGATTAAACTTAATTTTGATTTCTACTAAGGCCATGTGTTGTGCAGTCACATCGGTTAAAAGTATGTATTAAACTACATGAACTTTCTAACTTAATCAGTCTGGCGTCAAACTGACAGTTTAGTATCACCGACCTCTGTGTTTCAGTTGTGATGAAACACCCTGGATGGCAGTAAAGATATCTGATGTAAATACGTACACACCACAATTTATGCGGTCACTTACCTACATTAAAACACAACTGTTAAGAACTTACAAAAAAAAAAATAAGTAACGACAAAAAAATAGAACGAGCAAGGCAATAAACTATTTCAAAATTTCATGAACAGTATGCAATAAGAAAGGTTATTGACATGTTATGAAGTAGAAAGGTCTCTGATATTGTACATACAAAAGTTTCAGGTTTCTCTGTGTAATGCAACAATTCATTGGTAACTGGATCAGCAACTAATTCACCGAACTGGCTGGCTGACTCAGCAGAAACCTGCACAATAAAATAAGAGTGACAACCAATATAGAGATGAGAAAATTTTGAAATAAAATTCATCTATACAATATCTTGTGCGTGTCTTCACTAACCCTGATGACTAGTATAGTTCCCATGCCACCATATCTTTTGTGAGCATCTGAAAATATTAAAGGAAACAAAAAAACAGCAATTACAGCTCTGTGAAAACTGAGAACACCAATAAAACTTAAAATAGCAACCTTATAATATTGATTGAAGTTGTTGCTTTACTTGGATCATTCATACATGACATTCAGGAACACCACTAATTGGTATAGATTCAACTATTCATAAAAGGAATGAGAAGAAAATCCACTCTAGGAGAAAAGAAGATAGTTACCAAGCATTTCTGGCAGTGGAAAACTGCAGCAAACATCGCAGTTCAGCAGGAAGATATGAGACTGTTGACAAAATAATTGCTAATCACATTCTAATAAAAAAGAAAAACAACTATAATCTACTAAATATATTACAACTTAAGCATGCAACAATGTTCTATATATTAGAGAAAAGGTACAAGGAATTTTTTAAAGATTGAAATGTTTAGACAAAACAGTATGCCTACACAAAATAATTAGGTTTAGGTAATAACCGGGCTATCTTCCATGATCAGATCTCTGAAGTTATAAAGCGCACCAGCTGAACCATGAGGCTTGTCTTCCCTCAAATATCTAACAACAACATTAAACAACAAGAATTTCCACTGAAATTTAACCAAAACACTTGAAAAACTGGAAATGAGAAATAGACCTAGAAGAACAGCAAGAAGTTACCTGACAGGGACCTTAAGCTCATTTGAGATTGAGGAAACATACAATGCAAATTCACGCTCCTCATAGAATCCAACAAGATAGATCTGTGCAAGGTTTGGAATCTGTAACAGAAAAAGCAATCTCAAGCACTCTTCAAATAATAAACAGGGATTTACTTTTAAGTGAGGATCCAAGAATATACTCTTTTACAAGCAGAAATCGGATGATGGACCATTGGCTCTCCAGCTAAAGGAAAAAGAGGCTTAGGAATATTCAGTGACAGGGGCCGGAATCGGGTACCTGTAATTTTAAAAGTTTTCAACAAAATTCAATGAAAGTTTTCGTTTCATATCCAATTACTTCAACACCAATCAAGCTTCATTATCAATCATATCTAAATTCAAACCAGATAGCAAATGTTCCCAATATAGTGAAGATTGGTTAACACATCCAAAATTGAAAATTATCCCACAAATATTAAACCTGTAAATGAAATGAAATCAAACATCACAATTCAATTACCTTTCGTGGGACCGCCCACCATGATCACAGCAACGACTCTATCCTCTGAGGTTCCCATCTCCAAAATTCAACACAAACTCAGATCTTCAAATCAAAAACTCAGGTTAGATAATGAAACACACAATGTCAATTCATTCAAGAACCCAAATGAGCAAATATAAGTGACTCAGTAAGGGACCATTGAACTCACTAAAAAACAAATAAGTTCACAGTAAGGCTCAAAATTCCAAAAATATCGGTATTTTTAGCATATATAAATAAATATAATCTCTGTGTGTGTTGTGAGTGGAGAGAAATAGATAAATATATATATATATATATAAAAGAGAAAGAAATAGAATGGGGATATGGTCCTATGGGCTATGGTTAGTATTGTTTTGACTTCTGAGTGAAACGTATGAGTAAAATGCAAGTAAAGATCCAAATAAAGTGTGGTTAAAGAGTTAAAAGGGTTAGATGAAGGTGTGGCGAAGACAACATAAGAAGCAAAGACAACCAACGAAGTTTCCTTTCGACATGTTTTTTCTCGCTTATCAAGTGGGGGCTCTTTCCGATCTAGTTGAGAAATTTACCTCGTTAGCACCAATGGTTTTGACTTGTTGCCTTCTATAAATTATATATATATTGAACATGGCCTACCACCTTGAGTTTTATATATGCATCAAATCATCTTCTACGTGCTCAGGACCCTTTTATGTAATCAAACGCAATCATTTGCATTGCATCATATAGGACAGGAGACCCTTTCCTATTTGACGCACTGAAAATTCCCATTCTTGCTCAACTAATGTTTATAAAAATAGATTTATATTATATAATAAATTATTGAGAAAGATATTATTATTAAAAACCAAAATGAAAAACATACGAAAGTTCCCAAATTTAGCTTTTTTGTTTAGAACAATAGAAGGATGTGGATGCTGAATGACAGGAGGAAAAAGTTTTAAAGGATAAAATTGAATATTTTCCGTACGCTCGTGGTGCCTCTGAGGCTTTAATTTGATTTGAATATGTGTAAAGAGCATTTGCACTTGCTATTAAAAATTCCATTCACAATCAGTATCTTAATTAAAAGAGAATATCCACGGGAGTCAACTCTTGTGTGGTGCAGATGTGTTATGTATTTATTAATCTTCATCACCGCCAAATTCCAATCATATTCATAAAGTTATTGGATTACCACCAGAAGAAAATGAATTTAGCCCACATTTTTTAAGTACTGTTTTGTTGACCGAGTCAGATTTCGAGTTGGCAGTCGTAGACTACCATCATGCATGAACTTGCTTCCAAATTAAGAATAAAAAAGTTAAGTACATTATCGAAGTTCGAGAAAGATGGAAGATGTAGATCTATCCATGTGAAAATAAATCGCATCTTGGTAAGAGAAGAGAAAAGAGGTTGCCATTGTTGCTAGTCAGGTGGCGTTGATGTACAGGAATTTCATTTTGCATCGTGTTTACATTTCCAGCCAGACAATATTACCGAACTTATAAGATTAACCAAGATTTTAATGAAACAAAATCGAGTTAATGGCAGTTAAATTTGGGAAGCCTATAATACCATTAAACGAAGCATTGAGCTTGTCCAAAGTCCAAACAAAGCATGGATTGAATCGTAGAAGAAATAATGACGTCTGACAAGTATGCAGCTCAGACACAAATGACTATGGGGCTCTGAAAAGGATCCATGAGAGAATAGTACTACAAAAGTTTTCTCCTTATTATTCAACAAAGCATGCCAATGGGGCCTGGTGAGGTAGTCTAACCGTAGACTACCATTACAAAACCATTCGCTTAATGGCATGCGCAGGCACCAAACAGGTTAATGCCATGCAATTATAGTCACACTCCACAAGCTGAAGACTTTGCAAGAAAAACACAAATGGCAAACAAATATTCTCACAAACGAGTTCTGCCATTTCACGTTATTATATTATTAAAAGGTCTTTTACATAGAGCTTAGTAAACTACATCACTTTAACCTTATTCTCTCTCATTTGGTACACGTGATTTCCAATTTCTGTTTCAGGGACACTCACAGCTTTGAAGGAGATTGGTACCATCCCCATTGTTCATCAGAGACATACTGAGTCACCTGCTTCACATTCAAGTAATTATCAAGTCCCCTGCAAAAAGCCACCCAGAAAACTAAGTTATTAGTATCAGCAGTATACAAACACTAATTTGACATACACATGAGAATATATTTATAGGATAGAGATAAATAAATAAAATGAAAAGTGAGAACTTCCCATAACTACTTAGGTCCTACTCAAAATATTCACAGTACTTGTACTATTTCTATCTGAATAAAGAGAACATACCATTCTCCTAATTCACGCCCAAAACCACTACGTTTTTTCCCTCCCCATGGTGCTTGACAAAAGCATGGCTGTGAGCAGTTGATCCATACAACACCCGCCTGGAAAGACTGCAAAAAGCAATCAAGAAACATTACTCATCAAATCAGATGACTGTTTTACAGCTCAGCCCACTGTCAAGATATTGTTAAATTTTTGTCTTTTACGCACCTTACCCACCTCAAATAGTAGGGCTCACAGTGCATCCCCCTTTATTCAAACCCAGGACTTCATCCTTCGAAAACATCAAGAGTAACAATACTCAATTTGACTCTTGATTCATTTCCAATGATGAAGTCATGGGTTCAAATCAAGGGAATATGCTCTGGGACCCACTATTTGAGGTGGGTAAGAGAGAATCCAAGGCAATATCTTGACATTGGGGGGGGTGTTACATCTATATAAACTAATTTTAACATAATTATCTTAGCTGTATGCTTGCATATTACTTCAGAAGTCTCACCTTGCTTACACGATCACACCTTTCCAAATCATTGGAATCACGCAGCACCTAAGCCATAACTGTCGAATATAGATTTTCAGAACATAACTTGGGAAATGAAGAAAGGAAAAAGGAAAGATCCAAATATTATTCTTAGTAAAAAAAAGAAAAAAAAATCAACTCACTGGTGTCATTTGCCAATTCGATGGCTTCATCTTCAGTACTAAATGTTTTAACACAGAGAACGGTCCAAAAACCTCTTCTCTCCAAATTTCCATAGATGCAGTTATATCAGTTTAATGGTTGGCTCAACAAAAACCCTTCTTCAAATGCTGCCAATCATTTGAGAAATGAATTGACTACATGACTGATTGAGAAAGAACGCACTGCTGACAATAAAAGTAGAGGATCATACCTGAGGCGAGCCCCACCGTACAAAATGGTTGCACCTTCACTCTTGGCGTTTGAAATGAATTTCAATATTTTCTCATACTGCAGCAGATTAAGTAAATATTAGAAAGATCTTTTTCAATTAAGAGAAATGCTAAAAGTTATGAACATTCCATTGAGTTATATCAGTATGCACCAGCCAAATCGTGCACCATATTTCAAGCAAAGAAACAGATTCATATTGTTACAGAAACTGTGGCGCTGAATCTGATACAGATTTGTCAAGGGGAATTTAGTTTCACAAAAAAATCAACAATCAATTTAAATAGAAAGGGAAAATGAAACAAAAGAAGATTCTTTCATTCAACCATTCATCCTAAAAATTGAGCATTCTTACCTGTCCTCCACTAACGATGGTCCAGCCTGCAACCTTCTTCGAATGGATCTGATACCTTAATGTTTTTGGCCCATTTCACAAGCTTGTCCAGAAATCTGCTGCAATGCTTTCCTGAGATATATTGTCCAATATATACTTCTATAAGTGATTAAAAATTCAAAGAAAACAAGCTGGAAATTCAGAATGCAATATATAATTCTCATGGTAATAGAAACATTTTACTTTTGGTTAGTCATCAGTACAAGCTTTTAATTGATTGTGCTACTGGGCACATCAGGCATATTCCTCTTATCTGTCAGAAGGCTCGGAGAATGGTATTTATGGTATTAGCTACTTTTGTTTACTCTATCAAAGTAGAAACAAAGATGAAGCTGTGTTAGCAACCTGTTTGCTTAATGCAAGGTTTAGATTCTGTCTCAATTACAATAATGAAGCAGGGAAATACTAAATAGGTATGTTTATCTTGTCATCTTGTTAGTCTGGATTAGAACGTAGGTTTCATAACTACAAGATGGCACATTGTTTAAAGTTCTCATTAGTTGATTCAGTAATATTAATTTAGTTTAATATAGTTCATTGAGTTTTCTGTTTGGATCATAAGTGGCTGACTAAGCTTGAAAATCTGCTATTTTTCCTTTTCCATCTACTTTTCTGTTTGCAGAGTGTCCTGCGTTCATTTTTCCTCTGGCTTGTGGTCTGTTACTAGCTATATATCAGTGGGTTGTTATTAGGTTGCCTTTAAGTTAATAACTCCCCAATTGATGTGCCCAACCGCCCTTTGACATTTGTCAGAGACTAATTTTAATGGAATCAATAAATGTATAAAGGACATTTAAATTCATATGGCACTTACATGTACAATAAGGCGGGATGTTGCACTACACATCTGACCATTGTCCAAAAGCAACCAAAGAGGTCCATTCAGCAGCTGTTTGAATATAAGACAAAGAGTAAATTGATAGCAAAATCAACAACTTCAATAATATATACTAATTTTTCAGAAATCATGCATCAATGACCGAGAATCCCTGAGCAATTTGTTTCTATCAAAGAAAATGAAAAATCTGAGAAGCACGGATAAATTCCTAGATTGTCCAGAAGGTGCTGACCTTTATCAAGATCAACATCCTCAAATACAACAATTGGGCTTTTCCCCCAGCTCCAAAGTAACAGGCTGGAAAACAACACAATAATGTCAGCAAAAGAATAATGCAAATGTCAGCAAAAAGAAATGTTTTTTTAGCACTTGCGTACCTTAAGCATCTGAGCTGCAGCTGTCATTATCTTGCTCCAGTCACAGAGCTTCCAGTAATGCAATCTGTTATGATATAATATTTTAGGACATTACTTAGTAATAGAAACATCAATGTCTCCAAATTGCCAAATTTGTGGATATTTTAAAGATCAATTCTTAAATGCAATAAGAAATGAAAAAAGATAAAAGGTACCTTGTCCACATGGGGATGAGATTGCCAAAGGTGCACCAGCTTCAGGGCCCAGTCCAGGTAGAATATTAAGAACACCGGCAGGAAGACCCACCTCTTACATATATCGGCCAGCTCCAAACAGGTCCTGAAATTAAAAAAATAATTACAGGCATGTAATGTGATTAATCACATATAACTGATGCTCATAGTAATTGAGGACTACACGCATGCCAATTCAGATGGTTTAATATTGCAGCACATCCTGCAGCCAGGGCAGGGCCACTTTCCATACAGCCATTAACATTGGGTAATTCCTTCAACACAAAAAAAGCATTCTTAGTTTACTGAAAGCCAGGCTTTTTATAAAAATAATCAACAAAAATCGTCAAAATCTATGAGTACCATGGGGTAATCAACCCAACAACTCCAATGGGTTCCCGAAGAACATAACTCTTAAAATCTTCCATAGGAAGAGAACAGGAGCCTTTTGCTTTGCATCTAAAGCCTCAGCAAGGTCTGCGTAGTACTCAAAACATCCACGACATCATCCTGGAAAACATAGACTGTCACACAGTATGAATAACAAAACACTGAACTTAATATTTCTGATAGTGCCACAGCCATACAATGTCCCATGCTGCTTCTTCCAGTGGCTTCCCGCAATCAGTGTATTCAAGTTTGGCAAGTTCGGACTTTCTCTCTGTTACTGTCATGAAAATGTCAACTATAAAAAAACTCAAAAATCTAAAATATTAGGCTTTTCTTGTTTCCAAAACAATGAGGTTTGCTAAAACATAATCCAATTCAGTTAGCTGGTTTGTGAATATTTGAATATAATCTACTCTGAACTTGGATGGGTGATTGATCGGGATTTTAGAAAACAGAGAAATACTGATAAGAGGGCAAATCTAATACTTTGGCAGCAATAGCACGCAAATACTTGCACGACAGCCCAGATGCGGATGCCCAATCTTTGCCTTTGTCTCTGGCAAGTGCTTTTCGGGCAGCATCAACTGCACCTCAACATCTTCCGCAGTAGCTGCCGAATATCACCTGCCACACCACATCACATATTACTCAAAACTGCAAATTTCAACATAGTGCTTGCATATGTTCAACTTAATCATCATAAAAAAAAAAAAAAAAAATTTATAACAAGTAACAAGAATTTACTATTTATCATCATCTTAGATACACAAACTACCAAATCAATAATATCAAAGTCTAGAAATTAAAATGAAGAAACACAACAGAAAGAAAATTGATGTCAAGAAATGAGGAAAACAGTAGAAACTCACACAACGCTGAGTTAAGTTAAGTTAAAGCTTTGCGAATCAGAGAAAGAATAGCTAGCGACGCACAAACATAGACTGAAATGTATAAAAAGAGAAAAAAGAAAAAAAGGGATCTAACCGATGGTTTCTTCGGTAGCGGGGTTGATGATAGGGATGCGCTTCTTCAAGACAGGTTCTCTCCATTCACCGTTGATGAAAAGCTGACGACTTGGGATCGGGGTTGCCATTATCAGAGTTGCTTGGTTTCAGATTTATTTGGTAACTGCTACTTCTCACAGTCGATAGTGTGTCTTCATCCCGTTATATCAGATTAATTTTTTTTTATTATATATCAAAAGAGAAAGTACGGCTGTGTGACACGTGACCTTGCAATCCAATTACATCACATCACAATTAATTTTTATTTTCTCGAATAATTACCTTCACCCCTCTCGAATAATTATTTTCTCGAAACAGTATGTACCCTCTTAGTTACATAAACCGACAAAGTGTCTCTCAATTTCAAAATTAACTGTCGGGTTGTCTTAACATGTGATTGATATATTAATTTTTTTTGTTTTTTAATGTCTTTAAATTATGCCATTAGGACACACATTAAAAAAACCCTTAATTATTAAGAGTTATGTAGGAAGGGCATTAATGTCATTTTCTCATGTATATATACCAATAATAAATAAGTAAATTATTACATCAAAATACCAAATAAAGATCAGCCCCAAATTTCTCAATTGTGAATAAACGCTAACCATTTAACTCAGTTGAATTCAGCCTCATAAAATCGCAATATGAGTTTGTGAGGCTGAATGCGGAAGTTTCATTAATTTTCTTGCAAAGATATTTTTATAATGATTTGTTTTTT
Organism: Pistacia vera; assembly: GCF_008641045.1. NCBI lineage: Eukaryota > Viridiplantae > Streptophyta > Magnoliopsida > Sapindales > Anacardiaceae > Pistacia > Pistacia vera. The sequence goes on from NW_022196412.1 coordinate 565,115, forward strand.
AATATACGTTTCTGTTGTACGGGAAATCTGAAGAGGATAATTTCCTATTAGGAGAAAAAATATTTAGATTAACTTAATTTAGAAGGAAAATATTCAGATTGATTTAGACTTCAACTAAGGTAGTCGAAGAGCATGCAACTTCCTAATTCTACGTATTTGAATCTTATCTCAACTCTATCATGTAAATAAGTGCAATATAAACCCATCATAACTCGTTTTCAACAGGGGTTGGGCAATTGTTCTAAACAAATTTTCCTAGGAATTATACTATTCTTTGTAAGCTTTCAAAAACAATAAGATAACAGTGGACGTAGACTCAAGTTTTAACTTGCCGAACCACTTTAAAAATCTCTCTTGTCATTTACTTTATTGCATTTATTATTCATCCACTGTTGGTTATCCGTAATCACACGCACATCTATTTCGGTTCCAAAAGGGTCAATCGGAATTCTCTGCTTAGTGTAGATTTTTGTATCAACATTTTGATACTAGAAGGAGGGTCTGATTCACAGCAGCTCTCCATGTTTTTCCAGCAAGTCTCAACTTCTTCAGCAAATCCCAGCTTTTTAATCTAGAATAACGTCATAAATGTGAAAATCTAAGCAAGATAAAGTCCAAATCTAGCTAAACGGTACGCACAAGAATTGTATCCCTTCGAGTTAGCTTTCCGATGATCCAAGAATCATCCAAATCTAAGGTCTATAACTCAGGTTATCGTCAAACTATTGAAGCATGTTCCAATTAGAGTTCTCAGATCGCGTGGCCAAATCGCTTAGATTGCGCGCTTAGATCCCTCTAATTTTCAGCTTCAAATCGCGTGGCTAGATCGCTCAGATCGCGTGCTCAAATCTCTCAGATTAGAAAGCTCGTTAGCTCTCTAACTCTCAAGCTCCTAAACCCTCTAAGCTTTCTGATCGAGATATACTGTCAGATCAAACTCTTTATGCTTTCTGATCGAGCCATGCTATCAGATCAAGCTTTCCATGCTTTCTGATCGAGCTATGTTCTTAGATTAAACTCTCCATGCTTTCTAATTGAGCTATGCTCTCATATCAAGCTCCCTAGACTTTCTGAAGACAGAAGACTTTGCAAGAAAAACACAAATGGCAAACAAATATTCTCACAAACGAGTTCTGCCATTCCACGTTTTTATATTATTACAAGGTCTTTTACATAGAGCTTAGTAAACTACATCACTCTAACCTTATTCTCCCTCATTTGGTACACATGTGATTTCCAATTTCTGTTTCGGGGACACTCACAGCTTTGAAGGAGATTGGTACCATCCCCATGGTTCATCAGAGACATACTGAGTCACCTGCTTCACACTCAAGTAATTATCAAGTCCCCTGCAAAAAGCCGACCAGAAAACTAAGTTATTAGTATCAGCAGTATACAGACACTAATTTGACATACACATGAGAATATATTTATAGGATAGAGATAAATAAATAAAATGAAAAGAGAGAACTTCCCATAACTACTTAGGTCCTACTCAAAATATTCACAATACTTGTACTATTTCTATCAGAATAAAGAGAACATACCATTCTCCTAATTCACGCCCAAAACCACTACGTTTTTTCCCTCCCCATGGAGCTTGACAAAAGCATGGCTGTGAGCAGTTGATCCATACAACACCCGCCTGGAAAGACTGCAAAAAGCAATCAAAGAAAAACCATTTACTCATCAAATCAGATTGACTGTTTTAACAGCTCGGCCCACTGTCAAGATATTGTTAGATTTTTGTCTTTTACCCACCTCAAATAGTAGGGCTCACAGCGCATCCCCCTTTATTCAAACCTAGGACTTTATCCTTCGAAACAAATCAAGAGTAACAATACTCAATTTGTACTCTTGATTCATTTCCAATGATGAAGTCATGGGTTCAAATCAAGGGAACATGCTCTGGGACCCACTATTTGAGGTGGGTAAGAGAGAAATCCAAGGACAATATCTTGACAGTGGGCCGGGGTGTTACATCTATACAAACTAATTTTAACATGATTATCTTAAGCTGTATGCTTGCATATTACTTCAGAAGTCTCACCTTGCTTACACGATCACACCTTTCCAAATCATTGGATATCGCAGCAGCACCTAAGCCATAACTGTCGTACATAGATTTTCAGAACATAACCTGGGAAATGAAGAAAGGAAAAAGGAAAGAAATCCAAAATATATATTCTTAGTAGAAAAAAAAAAAAAAAAAATCAACTCACTGGGTGTCATTTGCCAATTCAATGGCTTCATCTTCAGTACTAAATGTTTTAACACAGAGAACGGGTCCAAAAACCTCTTCTCTCCAAATTTCCATAGATGTAGTTATATCAGTTATGATGGTTGGCTCAACGAAAAATCCCTTCTTCAAATGCTGCCAATCATTTGAGAAATGAATGGCTATCATGACTGATTGAGAAAGAACACACTGCTGAGAATGAAAGTATAGGATCATACCTGAGGACGAGCCCCACCATACAAAATGGTTGCACCTTCAATCTTGGCGTTTGAAATGAATTTCAATATTTTCTCATACTGCAGCAGATTAAGTAAATATTAGAAAGATCATTTTCAATTCAGAGAAATGCTAAAAGTATATGAACATATCCATTAAGTTATATCGGTATGCAACAGCCAAATCGAGCATCATATTTCAAGCAAAGAAACGGATTCATATTGTTACAGAAACGGTAGTGCTGAATCTGATACAAATTATGTCAAGGGGAATTTAGTTTCACAAAAAAAATCAACAATCAACTTAAATAGAAATAGAAAATGAAACAAAAAAGAAGATATCTTTCGTTCAACCATTCATCCTAAAAATTGAGCATTCTTACCTGTCCTCCACTAACAAGGGGTCCAAGCCTGCAACCTTCTTCGAATGGATCTGATACCTTAATGTTTTTGGCCCATTGCACAAGCTTGTCCAGAAATTCTGCTGCAATGCTTTCCTGAGATATATTGTCCAGTATATACTTCTACAAGTGATTAAAAATTCAAAGAAAAACAAGCTGGAAATTCAGAATGCAATATATTAATTAACTAATGGTAATAGAAACATTTTACTTTTGGTTAGTCATCAAGTACAAGCTTTTAATTGATTGTGCTACTGGGCACATCAGGCATATTCCTCTTATCTGTCAGAAGGCTCGGAGAATGGTATTTATGGTATTAGCTACTTTTGTTTATTCTATCAAGAAGTAGAAACAAAGATGAAGCTGTGTTAGCAACCTGTTATGCTTAATGCAAGGTTTAGATTCTGTCTCAATTACAATAATGAAGCAGGGAAATACTAAATAGGTATGTTTATCTTGTCATCTTGTTAGTCTGGATTAAGACGTAGGTTTCATAACTAGCAAGATGGCACATTGTTTAAAGTTCTCATTAGTTGATTCAGTGATATTAATTTAGTTTAATATAGTTAAGTGAGTTTTTTGTTTGGATCATTAAGTGGCTGACTAAGCTTGAAAATCTATGCTAATTTTTCCTTTTCCATCTACTTTTCTGTTTGCAGAGTGTCCTGCGTTCATTTTTCCTCTGGCTTGTGGTCTGTTATACTAGTCTATATATCAGTGGGTTGTTATTAGGTTGCCTTTAAGTTAATAACTAACCCAATTGATGTGCCCAACTGCCCTTTGACATTTGTCAGAGACTAATTTTAATGGAATCAATAAATGTATAAAGGACATTTAAATTCATATAGGCACTTACATGTACAATAAGGCGGGATGTTGCACTACATATCTGACCATTTGTCCAAAAGCAACCAAAGAGGGTCCATTCAGCAGCTGTTTGAATTATAGACAAAGAGTAAGTTGATAGCAATATCAACAACTTCAATAATATATACTAATTTTTCAGAAATTAATTAGCATCAGATGACTGAGAATCCCTGAGCAATTTGTTTCTATCAAAGAAAATGAAAAATCTGAGAAGCGCGGAAATAAATTCCTAGAATTGTCCAGAAAGTGCTGACCTTTATCAAGATCAACATCCTCAAATACAACAATTGGGCTTTTTCCCCCAAGCTCCAAAGTAACAGGCTGGAAATAAAACAACATATAATGTCAGCAAAAGAAGAATGCAAATGTCAGCAAAAAGAAATGTTTTTTTAGCACTTGCATACCTTAAGCATCTGAGCTGCAGCTGTCATTATCTTGCTTCCAGTCACAGAGCTTCCAGTAAATGCAATCTGTTATGATATAATATTTTAGGAGCATTACTTAGTAAATAGAAAACATCAATGTCTCCAAATTGCCAAATTTGTGGGATATATTTAAAGATCAAATTCATTAAATGCAATAAAGAAATGAAAAAAAGAGTAAAGGTACCTTGTCCACATGGGGATGAGATGCCAAGGTGCAACAGCTTCAGGGCCCCGTCCAGTTAGAATATAAGAACACCGGAGGAAGAACCACCTCTTTACATTATCGGCCAGCTCCAAACAGGTCTGATATTAAAAAATAATTACAGGCATGCAATGTGATTAATCGCATATAAACTGATGCTCTAGTAATTGAGGACATACACGGATGCCAATTCAGATGGTTATATTGCAGCACATCCTGCGCCAGGGCAGGAGCCACTTTCCATACAGCCATAACATTGGGTATTCCTTCAACACAAAAAAAGACATTTTAGTTTACTGAAAGCCAGGCTTTATAAAAAGTAATCAACAAAAATCGTCAAAATCTAGTGAAGTACCATGGGGTAATCAACCAACAACTCCAATGGGTTCCCGAAGAACATAACTCTTAAAATTTTCCATAGGAAGAGAAACAGGAGCCTTTTGCTTTGCATCTAGCCTCAGCAAGGTCGCGTAGTACAAAACATCCAGCGAATCATCCTGGAAAACATAGCTGTCACACAGTATGAATAACAAAACACTGAACTTAATATTCTGATAGTGCCACAGCCATACAATGTCCCATGCTGCTTCTTCCAGTGGCTTCCCGCAATCATGATTCAAGTTTTGCAAGTTCGGATTTCTCTCTGTTACCTGCATAAAATGTCAACTATAAAAAAACTCAAAAATCTAAATAATATAGGGCTTTCTGTTCCAAAACAATGAGTTTTGCTAAAACATAATCAATTCAGTGTAGCTGGTTTGTGAATATTTGAATATAATTACTCTGAACTTGGATGGGGTGATTGATCGGGATTTTAGGAAACAAGAGAAATACTGATAAGAGGGCAAATATACTTTGGCAGCAATAGCACGCAAATACTTGGCACGAACGCCCCAGATGCGGTGCCCAATCTTTGCCTTTGTCTCTGGCAAGTGCTTTCGGGCAGCATCAACTGAAGCTAACATCTTCCGCAGTAGCTGCCGGAATATCACCTGCCACCCACCAATCACATATTACTCAAAACTGCAAATTTCAACATAGTGTTGCATATATTCAACTTTAATCATACATAAAAAAAAAAAAATATGTATATATAACAAGTAACAAGAATTTACTATTTATCATCATCTTAGATACACAAACTACCAAATCAATAATACATCAAAGTCTAGAAATTAAAATGAAGAAAACACAACTGAAAGAAAATTGATGTCAAGAAATGAATAAAATAGTAGAAACTCACACAACGCTGAGTTGAGTTAAGTTAAAGCTTTGCGAATCAGAGAAAGAATAGCTAGCGACGCACAAACATAGACTGAAATGTATAAAAAGAAAAAAAGAAAAGAAGGGATCTAACCGATGGTTTCTTCGGTAGCGGGGTTGATGATAGGGATGCGCTTCTTCAAGACAGGTTCTCTCCATTCACCGTTGATGAAAAGCTGACGACTTGGGATCGGGGTTGCCATTATCAGAGTTGCTTGGTTTCAGGGTTTATTTGGTGACTGCCACTTCTCACAGTCGGATGGCACAAAATCAAATAACGTACGTGATACTGTATCTTCACCCCATTATATATCGAAAGAGAAAGTACGGCTTCTGACACGTGACCGTGCAATCCAATTACATCGCATCACAATTAATTTTTATTTTCTCGAAAAATTACCTTCACCCCCCTCACCTATGACTTAGAAACAATATGTGCCCTCTTTGTTACATAAACTAACAAAGTCACTCTCAATTTCAAAATTAACTGTCGGGTTGTCTTAACATGTGATTGATATATTAATTTTTTTTTTATTTTTAATGTATTTAAATTATGCCATTAGGACACACATTAAAAAAAAACCTTAATTATTAAGGGTTATATAGGACAGGCATTAATGTCATTTTATCATGTGTATATACCAATAAAAAATAAGTAAATTATAACATCAAAATACCAAATAAAGATCAGCCCCAAATTTCTCGATTGTGAATAAAAGCTAACCATTTAACTCAGTTGATTTCAGCCTCATAAAATCGCAATATGAGTCTGTGAGGCTGAATGTGGAAGTTTCATTAATTTTCTTGCAAAGATATTTTTACGATGATTTTTTTTATATATATACTTTTGGAAAACTTCAAATGGTTGTATAGTAAGAATGGGGTTACAAATGAGTTCTTGAAAATTAGGGGTTGACATTTTTTAAAACCATGCATAAAGAGGGACAGTAAATTTTGAGTAATAATATTTTTTCATCTTACTTATTTTTAAAATACTATTTTATTATTCAAATTTATCATTTATTTCCGATTTTGATATCATTGCGATCTCACACCACCATCATTCTCTTCTCCGATTATTACTTACCAAAATCCTTCAACCCTTATTTTCACCGACCGCGCCAATTGCTAATAATCGAGTGATTAGGATTTGCATAGCCGGGTCTCCTAAGTCAAAATTCGATCAATTCTAACCACCAAAATCCAACCTTCCACTACCAAAAGACTCATCGACGTCCCCTTTTTAAAAGCCCCAACAGTTTGAAACAAGTTTGTTCTTTGTTTATGTCGGAATATAAATTTTGGTAATAAAGTGGTATTTTAAAAATCTGTAGGTGAAAAAGTATCATTAAACCATTATTTGGGTTGAAAAAAAATTGTTTACTTGAATGTGAATATAAAAAGATAAATAATTAATATTAATTATAAAAAATGATTATGCATAGTTGTTGAGATATGAACTTAAATTCGGATACAATGAATATAGCAGTCTTGTTTGTTCAATCAAATATATGCATGCAACCAAATCAAATATATGCATGCAACTATCTGTACAAAGAGACATAGTGCTTGTTATTGATATTTGGGGCCCCTTTGGTACACAACTTTTCAGTATTATATTCAAAATACACATTTATTTCCTTATTCTCAAAATATTATTCTATATTATTCAATTTTTTTTAAACCTCTTAAATTTGTTAATTTAACTAAACACCAAAAAAAAAAAAAAATTTAGAAATTGACAAAAACACCCCAGCAACCCACATTTGCCAGATTCCGGCCACTGCCGCTGAAAGCTGGTCAGAATCTGGTACAATGGCGTACTGCCGGTTAGATCTGGCCGATAGTGTACTGATCTACCATTTTTCAGTCAGATCTTTGGCTGTAGGCAGTTGTTAACGACGGCCATATCTTTGGTCGTCGTGAACGACCAAATGCAACCAGATCTAACCATCAATGGCCAGGTCTAACCGTAGATCTGGCCTTTTCTGGCCATATCGGCCCACGACCAGCTGGATCCAGTCGATCGTACGTCAATACGGCGACTCTGACCACCCTCTGGCAGTGGTGGCTGGCTATCGGTATTTAATGGGTAGGTGAGAGTGTTTTTATTAATTTTTAATATTTTATTATAGGGGTGTTTAGTACATAAACAAACTTAAGAAGTATTTTTATTAATTTTTAAATCCTACATCGTAAAAACTACCTAATTTTATTTTTTTAAAATATTATTCTACAAAGTATCAGAATCATTAACCGAGTGCACCCATCTTCTAAAAAAATGTTTTTATTTTTTAACGAGATATGATAGGATACGAAGTTGATGAAGAGTCAACAATTTGATCCATCGGTCGGTCTCTTATGCTAGCGTCTGGTATGTGTGCGTAATTTTTGGGATAATTACATGTTAATTTAGGTCTCCGAGGTTTAATCTCTTTTGCATCCACTAAAATCATAAAGTAACACTTTAGTCCCTTTGTAAATGGATTATTTTCACTATTGTCCTTAAGGTTTGGAGCATATCATATAAACTCCAATACTATGGGATATGACTTGCAGCCCACTCTCAAATAAGAGGAAAGTCGGGAGAAAAAGGGGTCTCATGTGAACATGCGCCATGACCTCTACAAGTAACCACCCATGATCATACACCTCTATATAAGGAAGTGGAATTCAAGGATTATGCACTTTATGCTTACATTCTATATGTAATTTCATTATCCACTATTGTAAATTGCATCTTTATACCCATTGTCATTAAAGGGGCAATAAAAGATCATCACAATTTTAGCTCAAACATGTATTATTTTACTTAGTTTATAGATATTTGCAACGCTTTTTTTTACTTTATGAAAACATCTTTTTTTTTTTTTTTTTTTTTTTTGTTCGACTAACTTACACATACTTTAACTAATTTTGGTGTACATTGAACACCCTACAAGTCCAAAAGATAAGGAAGCAAACCTCTTTGATCGCTAACCCAACCCCTTAGGGTTTATGAAAACAAATGTTATTGTGATAAGTGATCCCAAGGTTTGAATCCAAGAACTCAAAGAAATAAGCAAATCTCTTTAACTGTTAGGTCAACCCCTTAGGGTTTATGAAAGCATCTTCATTTCATAATTATATCAACTAGACGAGTGAATGTATTCTATTAATACATATGAAAAACATTCAATAATTTGTAAATTCATATCTAGAATGATAAGGAGTTTATTACTCTTCCTAAATTTTATAATTTGAATGGACCAACTCCTACTAGAGTTACAAAGGGAGTAGATTACTTAGAGAAGCAAACCTTTCAAGTAGTAGTATCAATGTTTTAATAGCCAACCAGGGGTAAAACTTAGCAAAGTGGCTGAGTCTCGAGTTGGTTGATTTGACCGGTTTGATTGGTGGGTCAAATCAATGTTCAAAAGTTTGAAATATAACAAAAACACCCCTAAAAATTACTATATTTCCCTACAATTTGAAATCTTACAAAAATACCCTAAACACTACGGTCGGCGTCGATAAATCAAGGCAAATAAGGCCTGATTCCAGTGACAACAACATTCCTTATCACCATAAAAACACTCCCCTCAGTCTCCTTACCGAAACCCATATTAGTTTTGCGATTTTCGGTCGATTCACTCACCGAATATCACTTCTATCGCTACCATTGAACTCACTAACCCTTCCTCTTCAAAAACCCTAATATCTCAACCTTCAATTGTTCGCTAATTACCGTCTTAATTTTTAAAGTTTTCGATAAATAAGAAAATTAACCTAAGCCCATGAAGGCCCCGAGTCTCAGTTGAACCGCCCTGACTAGGCTGCGTTTTAAAACATTGAATAGTATACTCTTAACTATTAACGAAACTCATGCCAAAATTTCATGAGTTGTAATTTTATTATTTCATATTTCAAACATTAAATTCTAGGCATGGAATAATTATTCGATTAATATTTAGTTGTTATTTTTGTCTTTTAAAGAGTAAAAGATGTCATTTAAGCGAAGATAGAATTGTTGTATCGTACTGGGCTTCATTACAAAGTCCACGTACCAATTTTTTTCAAACTAACGAAACCAGTCTTTAACGACCAACCAACCCCCCAACTAAGGCCAAAAACTGCTAACTGGATTTTATCAATTTTTTTCAAACTCAGATGCTTCTCTTACACCTCATCATATTACCCATTAATCGTAAAAAGATAGATCATAAATTTGATAGAAAATATTCAGCCATTTTTAAGTCATATGGAAAATCGTCTTCAAAACATAAGAATCTGGATCAATATCAAAGGAAAAAAACCATGAAAACTCCATATTCTACATATAAACAAAACACAAATCAAATCAATAAAAAGAAACAACAAATTAACTAAATACAACCGATCCATCAAACTAGCATATAATAAAATATGCCAACAACATCGTACTAGTGTTTCTGGGTAGTCTTCTGATACTTGTCTTTGATCCACTGAAACCCAACAGACGTCCCTTCCTTCACTTTCTTCAGCCCAGTTGAAGCCACCGCTTTCGTCTTATCAAACCCTTCTCCAACCTTCTGCTTATACTTGCCTCCCGTCCCATTGCTCTTCTTTTTTCCCTCAACAGCGACGGGGTCGGGGCCGTTGTCCCATTGATCAGCCCAGGATGTTCCAGAAGAATTGTGCCCTTCCATTATAAGAAACTTCTCAACTCAGAAAGAAGATGGAGAACTACGAAGAGATATTATATGCCAATACAATCGAGATATGTTAAGACTGGGTATTTTGTTTTGGTAAGAGACCTGGGGGGGTATAGATCTTTTATAGTTGAGTCCAAATTCGAAAAGTATATAAAATGAAGATATCGATTGGACCAATCTTAAGAGTTAAACAAATAGGTGGCTTGAATAGAAAGTCCAACACGTTTACTTTTACTTTTCTATTATTTTAATGGACAAGTATGCCCTTCTGTTTTCCCTGCAGTTTCCTTTCCAAAACTACAAAATTATTTCCTTGTTTGGACCTTTATTTTGATTCTTTTCTTCCCACCGTCTTCATTTCATTACCATATTTATTCATATATCAAATCTGACGTCAATTGCCAACATGGGAACGTGATTTAAAGCATTACCAATACAACTTTACAACCACACAAAACAGAGTGAGACAGCTCAGAATTCTACTCAATAAGGGATATATTGACAGAGTATTACAATAAATTTTTTCCCATATTATGTTTCAAGATTTTTCTTCATATAAGGCAAGGGCATTTAGGACAGTGGAATGAGAGAAACGTGTGGAGTTAATGATTCTTGAATGATCCAGAATTTTTTTTGACAATCAATAATACAATTATAGAGCAACATGTAAGAAAAAAGTCTACACCAGATCTGATACCTGATCGTTTGTGTGTGTCTTTGTGAGTGACTAAGTGTGATGAATCTATAGAGAACTCAAAGAAGACNGTGGTTCTTTTTGGTGGGTTATGAGATGAGGGATGGCGGGTGCTTGGAGAGGGATTGGGGGGGGGGGAGGGGGCGGGGGGCGGGAGGGGGGAGGAATTGTGATGTTCAGACCAATTTGTACATATTTTAACTAATCTCCAAAGATAAACATTGTTTTAAAATATGACATGTTATGAGACCTAACAAGATGACTAGATCATAGGTTGACCGGTCCAATCGATTGGCCAGATGATGTATAAAGATAGTTAAAAAAAACTTTGAATTAATCCCTTAAATTTTAGTATATTACAAAAATACTCCTAAAAATCACCAATAGGCCCTAAATTTTTAATTTATTTCAAAAATACCCCAAATAATTATGTTAGTCCCTAAAGTTTTGAAATATTAAAATCACCCCCAAAAAAATTACAAGTAGTCCCTACAAGTTTAAAAAATAGCAAAAACCACTAGAACTTGAACCGGACCGAAGAGGTTGTCAGGTCCTGATCCAACTGGCCAGTCTGGGTTTTAAAAAAGAGCTCACAAACTCAAAAAATTAGGTAAGTTATAATATGATAGATGATATTTATCTAGAAAATCAATGAAGGAAACAAATCTCCTTAACCACAAGGCCAATCAGGTTTAGTGGTTGCAATTAGATGTTATTATATAATCTGCTTTCCAGAAGTTTTAATTTTTCTGGACTTACATGCCGGCTTTAATCAGTGATCATATATGCTACTACTTTGAAAGTACTTGTTGTAGAGCAACCGTGATGTTTTTAGAGCATCTCCAGAACTTTCCACCGGGTACAAATTCCGGCTGCTCTGCCAATCATTTGTGAGCTTTATCCATTCCCTCCTCCATTCCGTCAGACGGAATCCATGCCCATTCTCCAGAGATTCTATCAAATATTTGAAATATATAGCTGCTCGGGGACCATAGTAATCTCGTACAAGTCCACTCCAGTATTTGTTTCCTAAAACAAAGAGAACAAAGGGGATTATATATTTGCAGTGATATATTATATTTATGCATAGATTTTCACATCACTAATCCTCTTACCATAGTCGCGAAGCAGACTTGCTTCGTCCTCTGAGTTGTCAAACCACATGGTTATTTGAGTTCTTGCATTCCATTCAAACTTCTTTTCTTGATCTTCATCTTGGGCAAGTCGCTTCGCACTTTCTAACCAAGGTCCTAGAAGAAATCCGTCATGGCATGCCAAGAGTTTATCCATATCTTCCACAAGTTCTAAAAACCGCTCACTGAGCTGCCCGACCTCATGAGCATCATTTAACTGATAGGCTTCTATGGTCTCTAAGAATAGCTCGTTTGCATATTTCGCTAAAGCTTGTCTAGTCAGATCGACTAAGTCATACCTAACCATACAATGAAAAGTTGCACAGAAGTTGATAAGAACAGGAAAAAAAGAAAGTAAAAAAAAAAAAAAACCCCAAAGGGCCAAACCCCAAAGAAAAAATAAAGACAAACACGGGAGGAAAGGGACCGCGGGGCCAAAAAAAAAAAAAAAAAATAAAAAAAAAGAAGCTGAAAACAATTAAGAATGCAATAGAACGACAAATAAAATGTGTATAACTTGTGGTTCCTCATGAAATACATAAAGAAAAAACACAGGAGTTCAGTAATGAGCTAACCTGTAAGTGTTACTATCTGATAGTTCATCCCCACTTGCTATAAAAAGTTCTAATGCCTGAGTTACTTCAGAAGTTGAATACCATAGATGAGGATGATCATATGAATCTGTTTGGCTCTTTACCGGTTTGCCATAGTGGTGAATTCTTTTGTGAGCTACAGAAATGAAGAATGGATCAACATCCGGGAATGCTACAATTACATCCCTGTTTTTGTCCTGTTTCAATATCACCAAGAAATAACATTACATGATAAAGAAACTATGTTCTAGTCAAGATTGACATTGATTATATAAGATCTAGGCAATGCATGTTTGTCAAATTTAGGATGTAATACCATGGGAACAATTAACAAAATAAATTATTCAAACAGGGTGCATAACTTACATAGGCACCATCAGTGCAGTTGTAGAGCGTGCGGTATAATACATTCCAGGCATCCTGTATTAAGGGAAATGATCTACCATAACGTCTTGCTGGATATTGATCAATCCATACCTGAGAGAAAAATGATTGTCATGATTTTAATTTTAAAGTATAATTTCCCTTTCTCCAATGATCCACTATTCCTCACAGAAGCACAAATGTTGAGGAAAGGAGAAAAAGCCCAATTGTCTCAAGTAGAATTTTCAAAAACAAATTATGAGTGCAAGAGGATCTGATGGAATGCATAATATATTATGCATCCAATTTATTTGACAAGTTATATCTAATTTCCAGTGTAGTTGATATTCTATCAAGTTTATCCTACCCAGTGATTCATTTCAGTCAACAGAGGAACAAGTTGTAAAAGTATGACCTGACGTGCCCAATGAAGTAGACAAAATGTGCCATGTACAAACGCTTTGTCTAGGTACTAATTAACCATATTTACTTGCATCTTAACCTTGTTAAAGCAAAGAGAGTTTCAGAAGGATAAGATAGGCAACACCTTGGCTATTAAAATTAGGGATATTATAAACAACTACCCCTAAAGTTTGCATTCTTATCATGTGGAGAACAGCTTCGCCAATTTTTATCAAAGATTTCCATTATAGTTTTAAAAGCATATCATTCTCATGGTAACTTTGTAAAGTTTTATCATATTTATCCCTCACAATTTAAAAATCATATCGTTGATATCCAATTGCCCTATCTCCATGTTTTTTATCTTTTATTTTAATTTTTAATTCTCTTTTGTAATTTTAAAAGATTTATTCAGTTGGACACTTGTGGAATAACATATTAAGAAGTATTATAATACTGTGCTCATTTAATTATACAGTCAATTTGATGGATTGAGGACAAAGGGGTGTTAGTGACATGCTTTTAGAACTGTAAGGGGTATCTTTAATAAAAATTGGCAAAGTTATTCTCCACTTGATAAAAACGCAAACCTTAAGTGTAGTTTATGATAATATCCCATTAAAATTACCTTTACATCAAGTTTGTTGTGTTGAAATGCCATTTCAGACATGAGATCATAAACAATAGGATTCTGCTCTATACCTTCCATTGACATCCCAATGCCAACCTGCAGAGAAGTTTATAGATAGGGTAAGATACATGATTGAAAGGAGTGTCCAAATCCATGTAAGCAATTACACATAATTACTCCATCTTTGCAAATGCACAAGTAATTTTCAGAGAGAAAGAAAGATAAGTTGGAATTGGGCAATTGCAATTGTCAAAGGGGCTTTGAACAAGCAAAGAGGCATCAGCAAACCAAAGCAGGGCCGCTCAACATGCATTAACGGGTATTTCCATATTCAAGTTTACTAATAACATCCACAGCAAAAATCCACTCACTTTTTTGGGAGAAGGAAGGTATCACTTATTAGAGTATGTCTGCTAATATGATTGCAGTGCAAAGTAAATTTTGAAAGAAAATATTTGGTCTAGAGATTATACTTAAGATAATTTAAGCTTGAGAATCTAAGAGAACAGAGACATTAAAATATCACAGCATTAATCAAAATGCAGCAAAAATCTTGCACAGTGACGATATGTTGCTATGGAATATGGCGAGGCAGCAAAATACAGTGAGATTTAAAAAGTAATTGACAATATTCTGGAGCAAGCAACAATTAACAAACTTGCCATTGTTGAATTTTCACTAATACGAGCTTCAACTGGTCCAGAAGCTATTGAGTCCAGAAGTCCATACATCTCAATGTTTCCTGCAAAGTTGTGAAGCATACACCTGTAAAGCAGAACACCAACATAAATAAATTTCAGTTAATCATATCTCATATTATCATTGAAGTTGACTTCATAGTAGAATTTCTTCCCAGAAAAAAGAATTTTAGAAACAATTTATTCCATGCTCAAATCTATAAAAAAACATTATATCTAGTTGGATTCCTAAAAATCATATCTCATGTTATTACTGAAGTTGGATTCCTAGAAAATTTTCTTTCCAGGAAAGGAAAATTAAAAGGGCTTATTCATTGCTCGAAATGTATTTAAAAATATTTACACCAGTTTCAACTTTGATATGTAGTCCTCAGTAGGTAGTGAAAGGGGCATCTCCTATAAATATTGAAATGCGAATATTGCTAAATATGCATTAATTTATATGGAAAGACCATAAAGAGATGCCTTCTGTAATCCTGAGAAGCTGCTCAAATAAAAATGAGGTTTGGCTGCTGCACTTATTTGACCCACTCAGAATAGAGTAATACTACACTTACAAAGAAATTTTGCAAAGATCTCCATACAAAGTGATGTGGCAAAAAATGAATGGAAGAGTAAATTTAATGAGTTTGACTTTTTGTTTCACTCTTCCATTCATTTTTTGTCACATCACTTTGTATGAAAATCTTTATAAAATTTCTTTGTAAGTATAGTATTATTGTCCAGAATATTAGTTAAAAATTCCACTTGAAAGACTGTAAAAATTATTTCAAATATTTTCCGTATTATTTATATTGATGCAGACAGGAATATAGTTGACTTTATGCATCTCGCCTTCTCGGTCAAAATCTGTTGACTTATTACATAGCCGCAGTACTTATGTGTAGGAGTTGCATGGGGCTTAGTTACAATTTGTATGTTATACTGTATATTCATGGAGTTAGGAAAATGTTTCCAACGTCTTTTTTGGAAAAGAAACTTAGAAATTAACTTAATAATGAGGAAAATGTTTCCTAGTTAATCAAATTCACTGTAAGACACTTCTAGACATGAATTTAGTTCAAGAATTATTTAGCATGCTCATTCTCGATGAGATGAGTGTTCTACCTATCATTGATAAATTATTGAAGAAAAATAAATTACCAGATGTATGGGACTCCATAAAACTGCTCTGAAGTAATCCATATGGGTTTCACTTCTGCAAACAAATCAAGGACAACCAACCTCCCCACAGGAACAGAATGTAGAAGTGCCTGGAAAAAGTAACAGCTAAACTTATTGCCTGTAAAAGGGCATACTAGTCACTGCCAGTGACAAGCTCAACATGTTAAAGGACTAGAAGGCAAGCTAATACATCATAATCTTCTGATTAAGACAATAGTGCATCAATGTAATTGGCCAAACAATGACCAAAATGTAGATATTAGTTTTTTTTCTGTTCACAGAAAGATTAACTTGTGCAGGTTCAATTTTGTGCATGAACCCTATTTTTGTTCACATAAATGGCAGAAACTTCACAATGAACCAAGGAGAATTTTCCTTTGATACTCCCCAAGAGATCATTCAAATAAATAGTCAAGCTTGCAGTAAAATCAAGCCTGACTAGTTTTTGCTCAATCCATTTGTTTAGCAAATGTAATATATTTGGTGAAATCACGATTGACCATATTTTAATCACTCCGGTTCTTTTTTTTCAGTTTTTTTTTTTTTTTCTCTACTAACTCCCCATATGAAGACAAAGAAAATGCCATAAAATCCAACTTGTCCTCAATGGATTTAATTTGTGATGCAGATTCTTCAACATAATTATTCAAACCAAATAGGGAGATCAGCAATGGTAATGTACTTAGAAATGGAAAAAAACTTATAAAACTAGAAAAGCTGAATGATAGAAGCGAAAAAATGTATAGATAACCTTCATTTGTGGAGGCTTCCAGAATGGGTCATAAGAGAACAGCCATCCCTGCATTATATGACAGATCCAATTAGAATGCTAAAAGAAAATAACATTTAATAAGGATTGAAGATGGAATATGGTAAAACTCTATTAGAAATTCAGGGCCTTGGTGGAGCAGTGACTAATTGGATCAACATTCTGACTTGGCTAGAGCATATAAACAAAATCAAGATGTGTGAATTGCACCAGTTTGACTATTAATTAAGATGATGGTAGCCTTATAAAAATTATTCCCACAACTGAATGGTAAAACTTGAAAAAATTGATCATTTTACCTGCATTAACCAAACAGCATCACTATCACCACTTTGCATTCCGTTATAGATTGCTGCACCTAATGAAGAGATGTACTCTGGGTCATCAAGCGGTGGAGTATTCTCATCAAATGTATCGCTGCAATTTTTCAATAAATCACAACAAAATTATATAGTCTAAATTAATGAGAAATTATTTATAAAATTAAAAGATAATTAAATAAGTTGGAACAATGAAAAACATAATACATTCTATTGAAAACTAAAAAATCAATAATTATGATGGCGCACAAATCAAAGCCACGGAGGAAGATCAAAAATTGAAATGACCAGCATACATTTGAAAGTAAGCAACAAAATGCTGCATAAGTCCGGAATAGAGTTACGGATGAGAAAAAAAAATGGAGATAAATAAAGATTCATTTCAGCTTTATTCAGAACTATTCTCCGACCAAATTTTGTATAATTAAGAGACGAGCTTACTAATAATATATAATGACTAAAGATAGTATATTTGTCAAAGGAAAAGCAAAAGATCTTACCAGTTGTATATGTGGCCAGTCTTTCCATACTCTGACCAAAAAGTAATTGAAGCATTGTAAATTCTTGCTTACTTATTTAGCAAATGAGTATACTGCAACCAATTTCATTTTATAAAAACCTTAAATTTAGAGGAACATGGGATTCAAATGAGCTCACCTATAAGTTGTTGCTCAATAAAAGCTCTCCCAATTTCAATGAACAAGGGATCAGTTGCATCAAGAAGATAAGTGCAGCACCATCTAGGGTCACTCTTAACAGAAAACCTAAAGCATAGCAGAAAAGAATTAGTTATGACTTATGAGGCTCTCATGTTTATGTATTGGTGAACCTTAATTTAACCAAGTAAATCCCAACTGTTGGTGTCAACTACATGAATCCTTTTTCGCAATTCAGCCTGGTCTATGTAGATATTTCAATAAGTCCTTAAGAATCATATCCTTTCTCACAATCTCAACTACTACCTAAAGCTTCCTTCAACTTGGTCTTAAACATATTGGTGTAAATGACGAGCATCTAAGAAAAGATATAGCACTCACATAAGTGCTCTATGTTAGGATATAATTCTGTTTGATCAAAGACAAAAGCACCAAACCAACCCTTAATTAGTCCTTGAGAAACTAAAAATTTGGTAGATTTCAAAACTCTGATTTAGAGAGACATCAAATGCATATTCTACAATGAGGACCTTATTCTCTTTGATGAAAAACAAAAGCACCAAACCAACCCTTAACAGCATGTATTGAACCACACCAAATTGGTCCTTGAGAAAGTGGAAATTTAGTACAGCTCAAAAACTCTAATTTAGAGACACCAAATGGATTCATGTTTGAAATTAGGCATAGCAATACTTTACCAATTCCCTAAGCGTGTTATCTTCGCTAATGGAAATACATTTTTCAGTGCTGCAGGGACATTTCCAGAAAAGGCTGGATGTACTGTAAAGCAGATTCACAAGCATTAGAAGTACACCAACACAGGGAAGAAAAAAGAAATTGATTTCAATTTGTAAATTATGTTTCCCGGATAAATTTCCTTTCAATAAGTGGAACTCTTATGGTTAACAAGACCAAATCCTTTTTAAAGTAGTTCTACTTAACTTTTGTATGTATGCATACACTATGGAAGGAAAACCAGACTCATATTTCATCAGAACTACATCAACTCAAAGTTTTAAACTTTTCAAATAACAAATAAAAGAGCATGTCAATGCAATGATGAACAATGTATTTAGATACATCTGCTCTCCAAATCAACAGTAGAAACTTTTTTTTTTTTTTAAATAAAAGCTCCTAGAGCAAAAAGACCTTTCGTGGCAAATAGAACAGCAATTCAAATATTTTCATGATAATTAAAATAATAAGCCAACCAAGATATTGTTCATGCAAATATCTGGCAGGGTTAGATAAGATAGATGGACTATATAATAAACCTATTTACTTTTTCCAATTCAGGTTTTCCAGTCTTCAGAAATTTTCTCTTGCAACAAGAAGTAGTTTAATATAGGAACTGAAAGTTGACAGTGGATGTCCAACAATAATAGTACCTGGAGTCATTCCAAATTCGTGCATTCTGGCAAGAATTTTTTTCTGGAGGATTAATTGTTGATCCAACCAACTTTGTGGTAGTGGTCCACCCCATCTGTGATCAATAAATTATTTGTTAAATGATAAATTAGAAAAGAAGGGACACAATTTATTTTAGGAAGTTTCTATTTCTAAGAATTACAACAGCCCAACTAAAGAATGCTCTTGGTCTAAGCATCATCAAAAGCCAGTTTATTCACGGTATTGAAAGGTTCCACAAAGTGAGATGTGAGATATTTATGATTTGTAGTCACTTCAGAAAAAAAAAAAAAAAAAAAAACACTAAAACATTGAGTTAATAACTAAAAGGCCAAATATTTGAACTCAAAATTTATTGCAGCACTTCTGAATAATGAAACAAGCTTGACAAGCTTACCCATGCAAATTTGCCATACGTGACCATGCTAGAAATGCAGGACCACCAAAGAAGTCAACCAAATCTGAACGGCTCATATTAAACTTCTGCTTGAGGATAAAAATGCATATCAGTAGGACATTAACTTTTGGCTACACCACTGTTGTGTATCCAAATTACCTCCATGGTAACCAATTTTCTCCAAAAGAAAAACAAGCAACATTAAAGTGTCTAAGATATCATAACTATGAAAATTTGGAGCTCATAGAATAAATATGGTATAACAGTAAACTAAAGAATACCTGGAAAACTTTTTGCCAAATAGTCTCTTGCCCTGTAAATGCCAATGGCAAATTGATGCCTTGGAGAGCCATCCAGTCAATTTCCTTTTCCCATCTTTTCCAGTCCCACCAAGCGAAAGAATCTTAGAAGTATATAATCAAGTTAATTTATATTTCTCACACCACAACTAAAAAATTCATAGCCATAGGCAAACTAAAATTTATGTTCTAGAAATATAGATTAGACATTAAAAAAAAAAAAAAAAAAAAAAACTGTTTCGAAGCAGAAACATACAGCTAGATGTAACAGCATTCTGGTAGTAATTCCAAGGGGTGGGTCTCCGAACCAAAACTCCGGCATCTTGAACACGGGGAAAAGAGCCTAACTTGGGCATTGAAGATACTTGAACACCACCAGTTTTTTCCCAAGATATATGTGAACCACACCAATGCTTCAAGTACCAGTGCAGCCCAGCCAAAACTTCAACTCCAGTTGCCCCACTTATTCTACTCAAGACCAGCCAAAATTTCCATGAGCAAGTTTTATAAAATTATAGTAATCCAGTTTTATAAACAGTCCATTTTAAGTATTTATAAATAAAAATTAAAGAATGGTTCTTTTTTTTTTTTTCCTTTCCTCATAATTCTCACACAAACTGAATCATATCTACCTTCAATTAGCTATAAAGTAGCCAATGCCACAAGACAGACATAACATTGAAAAAAGAAAAATGGAATATAGAAATATCAACTTACAAAATCTCTGGACCGTGACGTATATAGTTAGAAGGATGATTTCTAATAACAAAGCAGGTCTCTCCACCACATTGTTCCTGAAAACAAAACAAACAATAGCATAAATCAAACACTTCACCAACAATTATTTAAAATATCAAGATTGAAATTCCATCTACCTAGGTCTGTAAACGAAAGAAAAAATTCAAAAAATCGAAAACCTTAGAGATAATCCGAAATTCGAAGGCAGAAGAATGAGAAGGAAGGAGGCGTTGAAGAGCACCGTACGCCGCGGCTACTTGGACTGACGGAGGAGCTCTCTCGTGGTCCTGAATCTCAAGAAGGCGCGAGATGTACTGGACTCCAATCGTTGATGATTGAGCGAGTGTAAGAATAATTGAGAGTGCGATGAAAAGAAGCGAAATGGAGGGAAATGGAGAGTCCATTGATGAGAGTGACTAAGTGAAACAAGAAGTCTGTAATAAAGAAGTTAGAAGAATCTGTTTATATAAGTAATCGGAATTGTAGAAGATGAGAGGAAGAGATTCTGTGAATGTATAAAACAAGTAAACGAATCAAAGGCCGGCTGGAGAGAGAGAAATGAATTGTGTCGAGAACTGAAATAAGAAAGAGTTTCCATGTTTGTTCCTTGCGGTTTAAATAGTTAAAAAAGTCCAGAAATTTGGAGCCAAGTAGTTTATGTATGGCTGTATGGGCCTATGCCTTCGTTGGATTTAGCTTCATCCCTGATATTCATGGGCGTTGGCCCACCATGAATCCGAATTTTCAATGGTTTTTCATTGAATTTCCAATGTTGTTAACGGGATAAACTTCAAAATTTTTATTATAATATTTTTCTATAACATTTTTCATATAACATGATACGATAAAAGATAATTATTTGATTAAACTGAAAATAAATTTTCACTCAATCATCTTTTGTCACATTATATTGTATGAAGAAAATTAAAATGCATATCGGATATTATAAATGGAAGATGCCAAGGTGGCCGCCCAAAGCATGTAAATATCTTAACATACAGTTGATATTAAATTATACCACTTCCAGAAATGGTTAAGAACAGAAAAAGTGACCCTTTTTCCAGATTTAGAATATCTTGGTAAAAGTAGGCCTACATTATTAATGCCCCATTTACATGGTGTTAATGGAGGGTGGCGTTGGGACAGAGGCATATCTGAAATCAGAAGTTGAGATGTGTTTTCTGATCTTGTTCTTTCATTAACGCTCACCCATTGAAATAAAGGTTACTGTCACTGCCATGTGAATTTCAACTTCTCCATTAATTTGTGGCTTTCCATATATATATATATATATATATATATATATATATAGTATCTTCATTTGCCTTGCTTTTTGAAAGATGAAGGTGTCTGAAATGAAATGATGCATGGCTTCACATGCTTTGTTATAATATTACAGTCCCTTCACCAAGACAGCTCTATGAATAGGAAATTAAACCTCTATAAATAGGATTGGTATATTTTTAACCAACCCACAAAAGACAAATCTTACAAGCATTGAAAGCTTTCTTCAGCTTGGGAAGAGTACAGATCTTCATGCATGAAGCTTAGTGATGGGCTCATGGGACCCAGAGATAGCTTTGCCAGTGCTTCTAAGACCCTTATTAGGACCCCATTATTCATTATTTATCATGTAGGCAATAACAACCGACAGATGAAAAAGAAAAAAATCTCTAGTCTTTAGTCTTTTTTTTTTTTTAATATATTGATGTTGCTTTCATTCAGATATTTTACATGAAAATAATCGCCTGGGCAGGGCGACCCTCATAAAGCCTGTTTTATGGGTTATCCATATGGATAGAAAGGATTATTTTCATGTCTTAGAATGTGTTCGATAATTAAATTTCTTTTTTTCTTTTTTATATCCAAAAATGAATTTCCTAATTAGGATTAATTGTTATTAAGGACAATAATATGAAACAAACAAAGAGAATTAGTTTGAGTCCCATAATTTTTTTTTTTTTTTTAACCAGGGATTGTCCGGACTAGCTTACGCTTATCTTAACTAATACCTTAAAACTTTAGAATTATCGATTAAGTAAAAATTTCAATAGTTATCCATATTAACAACTAAGGAGAGACTCGAACTCAGAATTTATTGAATAATACACTCAAGAGTTTATATCGAACCACTCAACCATCATAATTTCTCTGGCTCATCCCGAAGTGAAATGAATCATATTCTCTTAGCAATAGAAGAAAGTGATAGCCTTAAATTCTTGGCATTTGAACAGTTTACCAGGAAATAAGATAACAATATATAATATTCGCTGTACTGAACCAGAGAAGTTGAAATTAGTGAAGATGACATAGAGAATGAAATCATCAAAGATACATAAACGATAAGCTGTGCAGAAAAATGGTGTATAATCAATATGGAAGTCAAATATATGAACTAACCATGGAAAAAAAAAAGAAAAAAATACAATAATTCCAAACTAGTTAGCTAGAAATAATAAAACTGCCTTCAAAATCCTGATAAAATTGAAGTTCTATACATTGAACTTACGTTTGAAAGAACAGTTGACACAGTTCCCAGTTGACAGTTGACACTTTGTTTGTATATACAGTACCCGAAAAATATTTCCCACCAGTCCACCACTCGTTTGTTGAGCACAAGACCTCGGCTTTCTGACAAGGTTTCAATTACAAGAGAGAGAGATGATGAAGAAAGAAGACAATCCACCAAACCCCATTGCACGTACAGTCATGATTCAGTTTGCTGCTTACCTAGGAGCTGCGTTGGCAAAATTTCTATGGAATCCCAGAAGTGTACTAATGGATTAAGACATAACATCAATATTCGTAAAATGTTTTGCCTCCCAAAAGCGAATAACAGAAGCACTTAAGGACCAAAGTTTTCAAGTAATGCATCATTTTCCGTTCAATCTTCTGTCTTTTCTGGGTTCAAAGTTACAAATCCACCAACCGCAACATGCCCCACAAAGTCGCACTAGGTTTAATTTTATTGGAGCTTGGAAAGGTCCAAAGAGCAATGATAATTTACTGGACAGAAACAATCGAGAGAGGAGAATTGGACACGTAACGAAATGTTTTGCGGTTGGAAGGGTCTGTATTCACTGTCAAAATCTTAAATTTATTCGTCCTGACGAACTTTTCAGGGAAAAATTTCAAACCTATAAAGTCGTGTATAGCAAATTAAGTGAGCACATAGCCGGAGAAGTGATAAAGACTTGTTGGCTTAAAGAGAAAGTAAAACCTAATTCACATGGGTAGATTCCACCTAATCTATACAACATTAGAACCTATGAGCCCTTTTCTTTTCTCCACCTCTCTTCCTTTCATAATCATGACCCCTTATAGCTTTAACATGAAAAACAATAAAGGAAATTAAATCCTCAATATTGATCAACCATGTTGCATACCTAAACAATTCTTCTCTGCATCTGATGCACCTATAACCGTCCAATAAGAGAGTGTATAAACAACACAGCTCTCTTATTGGACAGTTTTATCTTAAGTGAGAACCGCTAACTGTGAGCCAGACTTTTAACTTGATAATCCATATGAGTAGGTTGATTAATTAGTGAGGTTATCATAAACTGAACGTGATAATCGTTACTACTGAAAAAAAAGGCATTAAAAATGGATGATGAGTTAGATGTTTAGTGCAAGACATACTCAAAAGTGCAGGAACATGGAATTGTCTTCCACTACTAACAACAGCAATAAGATGGTGATGAGATATATACATCCTTTGCCTTGTGTTGTCCAGTTTTGGTACTTTCCTTAACAAACCAGCCTTCACCAATGATTTAACCTGTAAAATTTGTCAATCTATTTGTGGATTATCATGTAATATTCAAGATTGTTCTGCAAATTAACAGTAATAACCATGTGATGAGTTCCAGACTTTCCTAGCTGAATGCGGAGACAAACTCATGAAGGATAAAGAGTTGCATTATTGTTTTCCAATTTGAGCTGTGCCCATTCTTTATATGGAAGTGGAAGCATCCAATTTATTTCTCTGCTCCCCTGCAATCGCAAAGGACCTCCATTCAGCAATAGATTAGTGTAAAACTGGGCCACTCTTGCTTCTTCTGCGCTTTATGCCAACATAAACCTCTTTTGCTGAAGTAATCCTTTTATCACAAATGCTCTTTTCTTCTCTATATATTCACTCACTTTGCTTTCTTCCAACTCACATACTCTCTCTTCGACATGGGAATCATGCCATGCCACTCAAATTGTGATTGTCAATCTCACTCTGCCCGCTTCCAGTCAGACTTATCTACACCGTCCCTTACTTGTCAGCGAAGTCTCCACTCAGTTCCTTCCCTCACCTCACAAACCCACCAGAGATTAAGCAATGTTTCCATCATCCATTATCACTGCCTCACCACTCTAAAAGGCCACAATTCCTATGTATCCTCCATCACCCTTGCTGGGAAATTCTTATACGTGGGCTCTTCTGACAGAGAAATCCGCTCGTGGGATTGTAATCCTCTAACTTCACAACTTGATCAAGAGATTATAAACAACAACAAAGTAGCTGTTGGCAAGGGCGCGGTGAAGTCCCTAGTTGTGTTAGCGGACAAGCTATTTAGTGCTCATCAAGATCATAAAATTCGGGTGTGGAAAATCAATAACCAAGAACATGATCATCAGCAAAAGTACACTCGTTTGGCCACATTACCAACACTCGGTGACCGCGCTTTCAAGCTACTGATGCCCAAGAATCATGTACAAATCCGGAGACACAAGACATCTACTTGGGTCCATCATGTTGACACAGTGTCAGCCCTTGCCTTAACAACCGATGGGACTCTTCTCTACTCAGTTTCATGGGATCGGACCATCAAAATTTGGCGAACGTCCGATTTCAAGTGCCTGGAGTCAATTACAAACGCTCATGATGATGCAATAAACGCAGTGGCATTATCCGACGGACATGTTTATACCGGATCAGCTGACAAGAAAATCAAAGTGTGGAGAAAAAACAATGGAGAAAAGAAACATTCTCTAGTTTCAACTCTGGAGAAACACAACTCAGGAATCAATGCCTTGGCGCTGAGCACTGACGGGTTTGTGTTGTACTCAGGTGCATGTGACAGATCGATACTGGTTTGGGAGAAAGACGAGAGTGGCAACATGGAGCTCGCAGGAGCCTTGAGGGGCCATACGAAATCCATATTGTGCATTAGTGTGGTTTCTGATTTGGTGTTGAGTGGTTCTGCGGATAAAACCATTAGAATTTGGAGAGGAATTGATAGAAATTACTCTTGCCTGGCAGTTCTGGAAGGTCACAAAGGCCCTGTCAAATGTTTGACTGCAGCCACTGATCAGTATTATAATCACTCTGATACTACTTATCTTGTTTACAGTGGAAGTTTAGACTGTGACATCAAGGTATGGAAGATTTTTGTTCCTCTCCATTAAAAAAAAAAAAAAAAAAACATTTTAATTCTCACTCTTCTTCTGGAGATTTATGTACATACAGCAATGAGATTGTGTAATTTCTTAAGAGTTTCACTTTATTTTCCTGGAAAATTTATGTATGAAAATAGTGGCAAGGGCCCAAAGGCAGGTTTGTCCAAGAAAAGAGGGGATGTATCTTCCTTGCCTAATCAATGCATAACTGTACTCATACCCCATTCAATGGATTGGTTTGTTTTTCTTTTAATATATGAACTGAAATTCTTTTTTTTATGAACATTTTAGTTGGATTGTGGGACTCAAAAGAGACAGCCATGGCCGGCTGTAAAGTCACTCACTAATACCTAAAGTATTGATTAATGGCGATTTTATTCTTGCTTACCTTCCAATTCTTGAATATATTCTTGTTAATTTTCACACCTTTTTAGTAAGCTATATTATTCAGATTGATCTACGAACAACTTGCCCTTTCTTATGTTACTAAAATATGGACAAATATAATTTCTTTCCAGGAAAGAAAATTAAAATTATTTGAGTTGTAAAAGCTTTTGATTGAAAGAAGAAACAAGAAAAGGATATATGCACATGTGTTAATGACGGTTTGTGAATCAGCAACATATCAGATAGGTGCCCTGCTGGAAATAATAGATTATTTTAAAGGAATGCACAATCGTATAAAGTTGAGTAAGTAGACGAATCATGATAACATGTTTCATAAGTAGGAATGTTCTTCTAAATCTCTCTGTTATAAATTATTGTCATTAATTTATATAACTTGGATAGGACAAGTTTTCTGGGTTTTTTTTAGCATTTATTTATGAAAAATGAGGCAGGAAAATGAACGAGAGAACGAGTAAAAGACTTTTTTTCCACCTAAATAATAGTTTAATAACATTTTTCTACCAATCGACTTTTAAAATATTACTTTATTACCTAAATTTATATTTCATTCCCGATTCCGACGTCGTTGCGACCCTACACCATCATCATTCTCTTTCCCTGTTATTACTCACCAAAACCTATCAAACCATACTCTTGTTAACCCCACCAATCGTTGACAATTGAGCGATTAGGGTTTGTGTAACCGTTCCTCTCAAGTCAAATGCCGATCAATCCTAACAACCAAAATCCAACCTTCCACTATCAAAAGACTCATCAATCTCCCCTCTTCAAAATGCTAAATAATATGGACTAAGTTTGCTCTTTATTAATGTTGAAATATAAATTTAGGTAATAAATTAGTATTTTAAAAGTTTGTAAATAAGAAAGTATTATTAAACCTTTATTTAGGTGAAAAAAGTCGGTAACTCCTGAGAAAACTCCCACCACTTCCACTTCCACTTCCACCTTTCGGTTATGGAAAAGTCAGTAGCTTTTAGTAAACGGGTCCAGAAAGAAGATGAGGATTGAATTAAATTGAATAAACTCTTTTAAAACAAATACTGGTTTACCAAATTAGTAATTATTTTGAATAAACAAACACAACTTCACATCAAATGAAGATTAAAAAACTTAATTAAGATAAAACAAGACACCAAGGCAGAAGAAACCTGATGTCATAAAGTATCTTCATCAGTTTGACCTCACAGGTGGCGGTAAAGTTAGGTAAAAGTCATTTTATTATGGCACCTTTCTTCCAACCCATCTCCCAAACTTAACTCGATTCTTTAAGAGAATTGGATTGGCCTGGGAAGACAACCGGATGAGGATTCATTGACTAATTAAAACACCCATTACAGTAACCATTCCGTGTTATCTCCTAGAATAAGCTATCAACACGTATCAGTGTAAGGTGAATAGTTGGTAAAAAAAAATGCATGCGTACTTTTGACCTGAATATAAAATATGTAATTAAAGAATAATATGATATTTAAGTTTTATACTTAAGTCATCAGATCAGGAGTATTAGATTAATTAGGAACTGTCTATCTCTTGAACCCCATTCAACATTCTTCACTTAGATAGCATAACAATATATGTATGCCTGCAGGTAGGAGTGAGCATGGATAAAGGTAGAACCAGAACCGGAATTGGCCCCATTAGGGTCCGATTTTGATTTTGGAAAATTGGAACCGAGAATTCCCAAGTCTGGTTCTGGTTCCTACAGTGTTAGAACTAGGAACCAGAACCCGAACTGAGGTCCGGGTACCCGGATAGGAACCGAGACTGAATTATAATTTTTGTAAACTATTGGAGGTATATTTGTCATTTTTTTTTTAAAGTAAGGGGTAATTAAAATTAACCTGGGTTTTGGTTTCAAATCTTAAGAACTGGCCAATTCCAGTTCTGATTCCTTCAAAAAATACAGGATACCTAGAACCGATCACCCCTACCTGCAGACGCAAACAGAGAGATTGGGAGAGCAAGTATCTTATCACAAAGATCGTATTAGCCAAGAAAATACCCATACAGATAGAATTTTGACATGGCTAAGGAAATGTATGGCAGCCGATCATATTTCTCTAATAAGCAAGTGTGTTTAGTACAACCATTTCCAGAAAAATTTCTTCAGCAGTTCAAAAACAATTTACCGAAAAATTATAACTAGAAAAATATGGATTTCATCATGCTGCAGAAACAGACCAAATATTACGTTTCTTCTCTTCTCTGTTATATCTATGTTATTAATAGCATAAATGTAAAAATCATAATACAAGTTATCCATAAGCAGTTGGTGGGGTGCAGGAAGGAGAATGCAGTAAATACAAATGGCAGAACCAGCATCCAATTCATCTATAGTGGCATTTTTGCTGGTGTACCTGGATCGCGGGGATACTTTTTTGGAGTAGGGCGATCTTTCAAACATACAATGGCAGTTCGTTGTCCATATGGGCTCTGAGATTCCACTGCATGCAATTGAAGAGTATATTTATCACTTGAACTAGGAATATGAACAGATTTCAATCAAGGAACCACTCAGACCTATATTTGAAATTTTAAAGCTTACTTAAACTAAGAAATGATATCGCATCTAACTGGCTTAGATGAAGGATGAAACTAAATTTACTCATGACCATTGACATTATACTGACGGCCAGCAACCCTGGACCATTGTCATTTAAAGTGTTCGGTTATATACTTGGATTTGTGTCCATCGTTCTCTGAGACGGTACCTTACGTATTGTAACATTTGAAGTAACAAGTTGCGATTTGAAACGTTTTCGTGCAGTTCTGAACCGGACTTTCATTCCAAGTTGGTTTGTACTGTTATGAAAACTGATTATACCAAAAGGAACCGGACTTTCATTCCAAGTTGGTTTGTACTGTTATGAAAACTGATTATACCAAAAGGAATCTCGTAAAGACACGTAGACGGTACGTTAACGTTCGTTACAGAGGGATTAGACCAGGGCGGGTTAAATGCTATCCGT
Source organism: Pistacia vera (assembly GCF_008641045.1). Taxonomy (NCBI): domain Eukaryota; kingdom Viridiplantae; phylum Streptophyta; class Magnoliopsida; order Sapindales; family Anacardiaceae; genus Pistacia; species Pistacia vera. Next base: position 594,432 of record NW_022196412.1, read on the forward strand.
ACCCCTAGAGAAAGTCCTAATATTAAATAACGTGTCAACAAGAACTATGATGACATTTTAAAGTTAGAAGCAATTAACTAACCAATAAGTATATGCATTACCACAGACATCACAGAAGGATAGTACACACCTGAACACAGTTGCAATAAGGAAGCACCCATCAGCTGAACTGCTCTTTCTGCATTTCTAACTTCCTCCTGTCCATAGTGTATCAAATGTAAAAGTTAGTTCTAGTTGTCATAGATTGGAAAGAAGGAAAGAAAGATCAATTCTCCTTGCTAGTAGAGGCATATAAAAGTATACAAGAACTCTTGTCAGTATTTGCACATTCCACACGAAGTTAATATATATATATATACATAGTAAATGAACTGAATCTGAATTGACCTTTTTACTTGGAAAAACAAGTATACAGAAAACTGCAAGTATAAGATCAATTTTTCAACATAATGAAGAGCACTTCGATTTGCAATTCTAATTACGATCCAAATCTGTAGTACAAATATTTACCTTAGGATCGTGACCCTTTGCAGCAACAAACAACCCACCAACACGAACAAGGGGAAGACTGTACTCAGCTGGAATCAAATGAAAAGAGACACACCAACTTAAGCAGGAACGAACCACTTCAGTCCTAAACACAAAAGAAATCATGACGGGAACTCATCATAATTACCTAAAACTCTCATTTCAGCAACAGCTCTGGCCACTGCTACATCAAATTGCTCTCTAAAGCTTACATTTTGCCCCAAATTCTGTTCTATAACAAAGGTTGCAAATTATTTAGCCGGTAGCAGGTTAACGGTGGGTAATACACAAAAATTTCACACTGGAGGCTCCAAAGAAACTAAGTCATTATGGAAAGGCACTCTCTGACATGCATTAATCTGATACAAAGCAAGCCACTGTATCATGAAAAAGACGAAAATTCAAAGGAAGCATCATTTGCAATTCGAGAACAAAAATTACATGCTCTACACAGCAAAAAAATTTATTAATTGTTCAATCAGAAGTTACTGTCATCAACTTGAAACTGTATTCTGTCTTGTCTAATCTTGGCGACATAAGGCATTATTAAATATCAATAGTTCAGTTACTCCATAATTGATGATTTATTCAATTTGATCTGTGAAAAAAAATTCCCAAAAAGAATAAGGAAAACACCTAAAGTGGAAAAAAAAAAAAAGAGAAGGAATAGGATGAAAACTTTTTCAAAAATACTACTCAAAATAATAAAACAAACACACCCTTACTTTTTCAATTTTTTTCACATATTCACAAATTCATTACTTGTTCGACATTTTTTCGTTGTTGGGTATTGATCTCTATCATTTTCGTGTAATAAAGACCACTAAAATGGAATCTTTGAAACAGGCAAATGAATCCAGAAACAATCCAACATTAACATATCCATATGCTTAACAATGCAAAAGCAGAATGAAATGAGGTTCTTTAGAAGAATAAGAATAATTACCTCTGCCCTTCCCCTTACAACTTCAACATTTGACAACCCAGTTAAACTAACCGCATGCTCCAAGTAGACACAACGCTTGTTCATTGACTCTAAAAGCGTTACTTTCCAACCTGACCACAAAAAAAAATATCTTGATACAAAATATCAAAACTAGCCCAACAAACAAATAGAGAAAATTTGACCTTATTAATGAATAATATGATTGACCCATAAAATAACTAAGTTGAGTTAAACCACCTGGGCAAGCTATAGCTAAAACTAATCCTGGTAGCCCCGCACCAGTTCCAACATCAACAAGGCTGATATTGTTGCTTGAATCACTGCAATGTGAAGTATAATTATTACATATAGGAGGTATAATTGCAAGTGAGTCCTCGATATGCCTTTCCATTACTTCATTCACCTCTTTAACAGCCGTAAGGTTCATTCTCTACAAAGTTCAAAGCCATATTTCAGCTATGAGAACAAGAGACAGACACGATGAGACAAATAGATTACAGATAGAAACCTCGTTCCATTGAAGAAGGGAATCAACGTACAGATGAATCTGCTCCTGTTGGTGGGAATTTAGGTTTTCAAAATGTGAATAATTAAGAACTCTGGTGGTAGTTAAGGTTTTCGCTTTCGCGCCGGCTCTGTGAGAATTAAACGTGTTTGGAATTGAAGGTGAAAGGTGTTTGATTAAAGTCCTCTGAGAGAATGTTAACTGAAACTGAAAGTGGATGTTAGGAGCCTTGAAACGCCACATCAACATTATCTTTGCGCGCGCTCTTGCTGGGCCGTCCGCATATTTATTTTTAGTTTTAATAATTCATATGGTATTTTATCAAAAGGAAAAAAATATTGTTAATAAATATAAAGAAAGTAATGAATAATGAATACAGTTACTAAGTTTAAAATTAGTAAGTTATTTTTGATCTTGAATTCAAATCCCTCTTTGATTGTTAATAGGGATAGTTACTAGAGCTATTACCCAATCGATAAATTCAAGGTTTTAAGAAATTAGTTGAGATCATTATTTTAAAACCCGACCCATTTTTGAGACCCGAAAAGGTGATCAAGTCACGAGTCAACCAGTAACCGGCTGGATAGATGACGCCAGCAATAAAAGTATTTTTAAAAAATTGCAAATTAGTCTCTTAAATTTTATTATTGTACAAATTCCTCTAAAAACTTGCAAATTAGTCGCTGAAATAATTTTTTTTTAAATGCCCAAGCAAATTACGAATTAATCCATAAAGTTTTGAAATATTGCAAAAAACCCTAAACATTATTAGCCCCTATAAATTTGAAATATAGCATAAATGCCCCTAAAACCTAAACCGGACCAAAGAGGTTGCCGAGTCCCGGTCGGACCAATTGGTCCTCGGTCCGCATTTTAAAATAGAGGTTAAGATGCGCACAAGCTGGTCGGAACACCTCCAGCCAAAAAAAAAAAAAAAAAAAAAAAATTAAGGAAAATTTCGTTGATTTATTTTACAAAAGTTAAATCAGTAAGAAATGGTTTCATTAATCATTCAATAAGGAAAAAAATCTCCATTTTACAAAATTTTATATTAATCACGAAAAGCAGATTAGGATTGATGAAATCCAATAATGGTTGGGCTTTCGGCCCAATCAAACCTCCGTTGCAAGAAATTAGAAAATCACAATCGATAGCTGTAAATATAATTCGAATTCGAGTACAAAAAAAAAAAGGTCATTAGCTATTAGGAAGCATATGGTTTTATAATTATTGAATGATTAATGAAACAATATTTAATTTTGTTTAACAGGACTGGTTTACAAATACTTCATTACCACTCTCTCCATTGATTGTGATATAAATAGAACTGAGGTCAGGGATGGTTCATGGCTCAGCCATAATGCACAGACCTGCCACTGCCAGAACTCCATGGTTATGAAAAGCTCTACCAGTAAAGTCATGAATGTGGGTAGGGCTTTTTGGAATAGTATCCAGTAGAGTAGATGGTGTTTAAATTAGCAGACAATTAATATTAATCCCAGTAGATTAATAGAAGAAAAAAAAAAAAGAAACTGTAGATTAAAAATCATCATACAGAGGTGGTGCCTGGTAATTATTAGGCATAGACAAAGAGGAGTAGTAGCCGTCATCTGGGGTTAGCTAGCTGTATGAATTTAAAAGAAAGTTTCACGAGAGAGGTGGTGTCAACCCACTTTCAATTGCAATCATGATTTGCAGTTTTGGGAACAAGGCACAGTGATGATGGAAATGGAATAAGAAAAAACTTTTATTATAACTTGATGCAACTGGTCCCTCTTCCTCATGGAGCCACACCACCAACTCCTTATTCAACATTCTGGTGCCGATGGAATATATAATCAACACAATATTAAAGCAGATAGGCAGTGGGTCCAATTCCAAATTCCAGTAGCATTTCTGCAGTATCTAATATATAATATATATGGTCATTTACAGATAAGTTTTACACAAAATTATGCATATTTGTATCTTAGTGAAACATTCAATACTGTAGATTGATGTTTGCATGTCATAGAAAACTGCTACAAGTTATGAAAAGAGTGAAAAATAAGAACATAGATGGCCCGTATATATGTGAGAATTACATAACAAGAATCCATAAAGATAAGCAGACATGAAATACTGTGAACTTTTGATCTTCGAGTGAGTTTCAACTTTGGTAAAAAGATTTGAATCTCCGGAAATTTTTTTACTTTATTCTAGAGTTTCATTCATGCACTTTTTCTTTTTTCTTATATAAACTAAGTTTGTTTGCCACTAATTTCCTTTCATTTTCATATATAAAAAGGAGAAAGTGGGACAAAAGACTGGTTCATGTGGGGCTTTAATCAGAGTCAAACATAAAGTCATTGATCAAAGGTTTATATGGGTTGTTTTTGCTAACCCTAAAGCACTATATATTTAATGGTATTTTTTTATTAATGAAAAGTAGTGATTCGTTCAACTATAAACCAGTTAAAGCTTTTGCAAAACCTATGCCTGAAACTGGCACAAAATTTCTTCATCAAAATAAATAAAGATGGGAGCATGCAGACCTGCAGATTCTATGTAGCTGGAACCTCTCGCCCATTCATCGTTTAAAGTTACTCAAACAGTAAACCTAAAAACCTATACATGGCCAAGTTCAGAAGATATCTAGCTTCATCTTTTCTACTCGGTTATAATATGAATAATACGTAAATGTGCATGCATATGTTCCTTGATTTAAAGGAGATTTATCAGAAAATAATAAGCAGTTAATTAATCAGTTACATTGACTATAAATATCAACCAAAAAGAAATATATCAGCAGTGGTTAAATGAATAGGAAACAGTAAACCAAAAGATATTTTGTTAATCAGATTATTTGTCGAGTATCCAAATTTCAACGCCAGCTAGATGTATAGACAACCCCGTATTCAAAATATGCTTATCTGGGAATCTTTTCCTTTGTCTCTGTAATCAATAAAACGACAGCTCAAAAAACAAAACAAATAGAGAATTAAATTAAATTTAAAAAAGAAAAAATAAATAAATAAAAAGAAAGCTACATTTGTAATCATTTATGTTGACAGTAAAGATTATTGCATTTGAGGAACATGAACTAATGAACATTTTTGTCTCCACTCCGACCTGTTTACTCAGTAATTGCTTTTTGCGGGGAAGACAATATACACATATATATATATACAACAGCTAACGCCACACATTCTCTCTCTCTCTCTCTCGCTTGCTCTTCGATTATCTCACTCTGTGTCATTCCTGAGTTCTATGAATTATGATTCCTCTGTCATTCTTTTCTTTATTTTTCTTCCTTGTTATGTATCTGTGCCCTGCCAAATTCCCTTCTTTAACTAAACCCAATAAAGTTTAAGCATTTCCATCTCCATTGCATATACAGTCACAAACAGCCTTTTACTACTCTATTATATATTAAACTATATTTTACATTATAAAATATACTTAAAAGGGTATTTCACCTACATCGCTAATGCTGCCAAACCCCAAAACCTCCCAATCATATTTCAACTCAAAATCATACATGATTTTTGCAATATTTACCATGAAGACTAAATGTAATTGGATAGAGTGGTGAAGGGTACAAGAGGGGATGTTGCATGGGATAATTTCCTCCATGTAAAAAATTAAATAAAATAGGGGTTATTTCCTTTTTCTTACAGAACAAGAGCTGGGGCAAGAAAAAGCNGCTCTTCGATTATCTCACTCTGTGTCATTCCTGAGTTCTATGAATTATGATTCCTCTGTCATTCTTTTCTTTATTTTTCTTCCTTGTTATGTATCTGTGCCCTGCCAAATTCCCTTCTTTAACTAAACCCAATAAAGTTTAAGCATTTCCATCTCCATTGCATATACAGTCACAAACAGCCTTTTACTACTCTATTATATATTAAACTATATTTTACATTATAAAATATACTTAAAAGGGTATTTCACCTACATCGCTAATGCTGCCAAACCCCAAAACCTCCCAATCATATTTCAACTCAAAATCATACATGATTTTTGCAATATTTACCATGAAGACTAAATGTAATTGGATAGAGTGGTGAAGGGTACAAGAGGGGATGTTGCATGGGATAATTTCCTCCATGTAAAAAATTAAATAAAATAGGGGTTATTTCCTTTTTCTTACAGAACAAGAGCTGGGGCAAGAAAAAGCTAACACCAAGGGTTTCGTGATAATTCTCACACTCACAAAGAGAGAGACAGGCAGAGAGAGAGAGAGAGGGATTTGATACCTCTCTCTCTCTTTCTCTCTCTATTATCGCAATAGGTTGGATTTTTCTTCATCTCTTTCAACGGCATCACCCAACAGCAATCATCATGCCCTCCTCCTCCTTCTCCTTCCCTCTGACTTATCTCCACCATCATCATTACACCCTCACCACCACTTCAAACCCCACTTCCCTTTTACATATTCACATCCCAAAACCAAAACAACAACAACAAGAACCACCAGAAGAAGAAGAAGAAGAAGAGGAAGAAGGAAAAATAAAGATCAAAGGAGCAGGGTTTACATCTACTACATGTGATAAAAACCCTACTTTTTTTTTTTTAACTTCCGATTAATCTTTTTCAAGAGTTAAAAGGGTCTTTTTATTTCCTTAAAGGATCCAACAACTCTGCGGGGAATCAAGCGTCTCGGTCCGATTATTCGCTAGATCAAGCAAATCATACAACTACTACTTTACAAGTTTTGGCTACATGGGGTTTCTTCATTTTCATTTCACGGTGATGATGATCACTTGATTGATTTTGTTTGCATATGTTCTTATTATTATTTAGTCCGTCCTTGCAGCTTAGGTATGATTAATTTATATAAGAAGAAAAAAACTTAATTATTGTTGTATGTGTGAATGGATGTTTATTACTCTTCGATGATCTATTTCTCTCTCTCTCATTCTCATTCAATTTCTGTGTGATTTCTGTTTGGATACTGTTGGTACAGTAGTGATATTAATTTGAAGTTTGAAGGATTCAGTGTTTCTTATATATTTATGGTAATATGTAGTAAATGTTTTTCTGTTATTCTTCAAGACATGAACAATCATAAACTGTGCAAAACATTCCATTCTCACCATCTGAAAACTTTTATTAATTACATTTCTTCAACAAACTAGGGTTTCTCATATTTACGCCTCCAAAAATCATTATTGCTTCTTTCCTTTTCATAAATTTAGCCAGATCTTCAAGAGATCCATCATCTTTATCCACAGATATAAACACAATATTGTTTTGAAGGTTTATATATATATATATACACACGTAATACGTTGAATGTATTATTGTTATATACATANAAGATCGCTTAAACGACTAAGAGCAAACTGAAAGAATCTCTTAAGCGATACAAAAGATCGCTTATTATATCTGTGATTTTGCCTCGACAAGATCGAAATCACTTAAGCGACCAAGAGTAAACTGAATCAATCGCTTAAGCGATCATGAGTAAAACGGATTAATCGCTTAAGCGATACAAATGATCGCTTAATCGACAGTGCAAACAATATTCCTAAAACAACGTACCCTTTCTTCGCCGGCCTCCTCCTCGTCGCCTAAATCCTCGGACGACTCCTCTTGGCATGAATTCTCACCGGACTCTTCCTCCTGGCCTGAATTCTCGCCTGACTCATCGGCTTTAGAACCGTTTGCCGATTCTTCGCTCTGTTCTTGTGCCGCCGGCGTCTCCTCTGCTTGTGGACCACCTTCACTGATCGGATGATCCATCAGAGCAACCATTGAACTGCTTGCGCCACCGCAATCTAGGATTCGAAGTGGCGTTGGGTTTTCCTCCTCATTGTGAGTGTCATCCATGGTTTTGGATTGAATTTGGTGTCAAAGTTTGCAGTTTCGATCGAAAATTGGACTGTATCGCCAGAAATCGCACAGATTCCGTTTAGGGTTCAAGAAATTGATGTTAGGGTTCAAGAAATCGATCAAAAATTGCGACTGTATTCGGTTTAGGGTTCAAGAAATTGATTTTAAGGTGCAAATTTGCAGGTCGATAGGAAAAAATCGCAGTCTCCCTTTGGTTCAAGAAATCGCTTTTTGCCCTAATGAATTTCGATTAAGCGAGATGAATAGGTGGGGCTTGTTTTGAGAAATTTCGAATTTTAACAACTTTCATTATTTATGATTCGGCCCACATATGTTTTAATCTTTTCATTTTACATATGTTTTAATCTTTTCATTTTAACCCATTTTACATGTTTAATTAATCCTAACTATGCCACGTCATCTTCTCTAAATTAAAAAAAAAATGAAAAACATTTTCAAGGCCATTTTCTTAAATCGAAACTTCGGATGGCCGGGCAACTAAATTTTCTCCTTTAACGGGTGCTAACTTTGGCATAATGTGTAAAGAGTTTTTTGAATACATGTAACATTCAAAAGGTTGATTAATTAATTCACAATTCTGAAATTGTACCACGTTTACCATGTTCAGCCGTCCAATTTTACTTACATATTAAGTAAACTCTTAATTAAACTAGCAAAATTAAGATAACTAATTATTATTATTTTCTTTTTTTGGCTGGAGATGTCTTGACTAGTTTATTCATACTTCAACTAATCTCACGGGACTGTGAAATTATCAACCAGGTAAAAGTTTCAGTAGTTTCCCTTATTAGCAATCGAGGAGGGACTCGAACTCATGATCTTTTGAATAATATATTCAAAAATCCTTATCGAACCATTCAACCATCCAAAAAGAATTAACTCACTATTCAATATTCGTAAATTTTGTTTTCACTGATTATTTTATGGTCACATATAATTTAATGTATGGCTTCTTTTAGTTTTATACTCAGATTCATTTTGCAATGCTTTAGTTTATAAAAAAGTATTATATTATGGTGAGAAAGTGTTGAACGTGACATACTGAAGCAAACAAAAAAAAGAAAAAGATAAGTGGTTAATTCCAACATAAATTCTATTTAATTTTTATATAATTAAAGAAGAATGATTGGCTTCCCTGTAAGAGCAAGACGCAATACAATGTAGTTTTATTTATATCCATGAACCAGAAAGTAGATTTGTCTCATTGTTCCATAACCAAGGGGCTTGCGGTTGGCCCATCTTCACAGTTACGAGCCATTCAGCCATTAAGTTGGTATAATAATAGTTGTTCCAACTCTGCTTTATTAATAAAGTCTCGAAATGTGGCATGGCCTGTGGGTGGCTTAGGAGTTCGAGGGTGTCCACTCCAACATGCGCGAACATCGAAGACAAAGCCTTGGCAGTTGGCATTGTATATTTTGGATGTTAATTAAAGTATTAAACTATGAGTGACAGCTTATCATACTGTATTTAATTACAAAGAAAAAGAACAATTCAAACATGTAGATGATATATGAATAAATGGTGGAATCTTCATCTTAAATAAATGGCCTGTAAACTCACACTTCATTGGTCATTCATTGCCTTTCTTATTAATTTCACCTACTACTGTATATGTAACCTTGCAAACGTAAGCTGGCCTGGGGGAACTCATTTGAGTGTGATTATCCATTTAAATAATTATGAATAGAAATTTGGTAATAAAAACAGTAGCATGGGGGGCAGGGCAGCATCAATCAGCTAGGCTGGCAAATGTTGTTGGCTACTGATGACTGAAAGCAAATTTAGTAACTGGGTCAATGTTTAATTTGGAATATCTTATTAAGATACATCAACCCCACTTTTCTATTTTGATTTTTGCAAAGTGCCTATGTAGTAGTCAAATTTCAAAACCCACGACTTTATATACCTAGCAATTGTTATTTCAGCATCAGGCGACTTTTACTACAAGCGAAGACAGGGATCGCCTCATACATCCAATATAACAGAAAGCTATTAATATTTACCTGCACTACCCATGGGAAGCCAAACAAATTATACGTGCTTGGTTTATCCTTCCCGACCCATTGGGCATGCTTTAACGCCATGTTTGGTTTTTTCAAGCTGTTGATGGTTCGCTCAAATGATATTCGTCCCCACGGATAAGAATTAAAGAACTCCAAGTCGCCTGCAAACAATAACTAGTCTTTCTCAACAACTTTTGTTGAGTCACCAGCCAATAAGATAGAATGTAAAAACAATAGCAAGCACACTTGTATCTTCTCTCCATCATTAAACCGAACTGTTTCTAGCCTCTCCTCTAAAACGTGTCCTGTAATAGACTTTGCCCCTTACAAAACCTTCTTACGAAACCTTATGGCTCTCGGACTCGTCCTTATTGCCTCTGCCTTATCTGGCACTTCCCCGCATCCTAAGCCTATCACCAAGGCATACTCCATCATCCCAAACCGTAGTGGCTTTCCGTCTACTACGAACCACATTTCTTTTTCTTTTTTTGTATTTTACTAAGTGCAGTAACATGTAATACACTCCATGCCCCCAAAATGTCTTTTTCCAATTTGTTCCTATTCTTAAAAACTGATCGAAACAAGTGCGACGGAAATTTCTTTCACCATGCCTCATTCCAGCTAAAATGTCCCTTAATCTGTCAAAAACATCCCAACTCGACCTCATCGTCACCCTTGTAGGGAAGTAAGGCACCTTCTCACTTATAGGCTCCAACTCGTAGTCTTTACAGTTTACAGTCCGCACAATTTGCACAATCGATATAAACAAAATGTCAGCAACAAAAATAAACCAAAACAACTAATAAAAAAAATATCAGCGACAAAAAATTACCACTGTAGTCGCTTAAGCGATTTCGGATCGCTTAAGAGATCTTGACTCTGCCTCGTGTAAGATCGCTTAAACGACTAAGAGCAAACTGAAAGAATCTCTTAAGCGATACAAAAGATCGCTTATTATATCTGTGATTTTGCCTCGACAAGATCGAAATCACTTAAGCGACCAAGAGTAAACTGAATCAATCGCTTAAGCGATCATGAGTAAAACGGATTAATCGCTTAAGCGATACAAATGATCGCTTAATCGACAGTGCAAACAATATTCCTAAAACAACGTACCCTTTCTTCGCCGGCCTCCTCCTCGTCGCCTAAATCCTCGGACGACTCCTCTTGGCATGAATTCTCACCGGACTCTTCCTCCTGGCCTGAATTCTCGCCTGACTCATCGGCTTTAGAACCGTTTGCCGATTCTTCGCTCTGTTCTTGTGCCGCCGGCGTCTCCTCTGCTTGTGGACCACCTTCACTGATCGGATGATCCATCAGAGCAACCATTGAACTGCTTGCGCCACCGCAATCTAGGATTCGAAGTGGCGTTGGGTTTTCCTCCTCATTGTGAGTGTCATCCATGGTTTTGGATTGAATTTGGTGTCAAAGTTTGCAGTTTCGATCGAAAATTGGACTGTATCGCCAGAAATCGCACAGATTCCGTTTAGGGTTCAAGAAATTGATGTTAGGGTTCAAGAAATCGATCAAAAATTGCGACTGTATTCGGTTTAGGGTTCAAGAAATTGATTTTAAGGTGCAAATTTGCAGGTCGATAGGAAAAAATCGCAGTCTCCCTTTGGTTCAAGAAATCGCTTTTTGCCCTAATGAATTTCGATTAAGCGAGATGAATAGGTGGGGCTTGTTTTGAGAAATTTCGAATTTTAACAACTTTCATTATTTATGATTCGGCCCACATATGTTTTAATCTTTTCATTTTACATATGTTTTAATCTTTTCATTTTAACCCATTTTACATGTTTAATTAATCCTAACTATGCCACGTCATCTTCTCTAAATTAAAAAAAAAATGAAAAACATTTTCAAGGCCATTTTCTTAAATCGAAACTTCGGATGGCCGGGCAACTAAATTTTCTCCTTTAACGGGTGCTAACTTTGGCATAATGTGTAAAGAGTTTTTTGAATACATGTAACATTCAAAAGGTTGATTAATTAATTCACAATTCTGAAATTGTACCACGTTTACCATGTTCAGCCGTCCAATTTTACTTACATATTAAGTAAACTCTTAATTAAACTAGCAAAATTAAGATAACTAATTATTATTATTTTCTTTTTTTGGCTGGAGATGTCTTGACTAGTTTATTCATACTTCAACTAATCTCACGGGACTGTGAAATTATCAACCAGGTAAAAGTTTCAGTAGTTTCCCTTATTAGCAATCGAGGAGGGACTCGAACTCATGATCTTTTGAATAATATATTCAAAAATCCTTATCGAACCATTCAACCATCCAAAAAGAATTAACTCACTATTCAATATTCGTAAATTTTGTTTTCACTGATTATTTTATGGTCACATATAATTTAATGTATGGCTTCTTTTACTTTTATACTCAGATTCATTTTGCAATGCTTTAGTTTATAAAAAAGTATTATATTATGGTGAGAAAGTGTTGAACGTGACATACTGAAGCAAACAAAAAAAAGAAAAAGATAAGTGGTTAATTCCAACATAAATTCTATTTAATTTTTATATAATTAAAGAAGAATGGTTGGCTTACCTGTAAGAGTAAGACGCAATACAATGTAGTTTTATTTATATCCATGAACCAGAAAGTAGAATTGTCTCTTTGTTCCATAACCAAGGGGCTTGGGGCCTTGGGCCATCATCTCAAGCCATTCAGCCATTAAGTTTGTATAAAAATAGTTGTTCCAACTCTGCTTTATTAATAAAGTCTCGAAATGTGGCATGGCCTGTGGGTGGCTTAGGAGTTCGAGGGTGTACACTCCAACATGCGCGAACATCGAAGACAAAGCCTTGGCAGTTGGCATTGTATATTTGGATGTTAATTAAAGTATTAAACTATGAGTGACAGCTTATCATACTGTATTTAATTACAAAGACAAAGAACAATTCAAACATGTAGATGATATATGAATAAATGGCCTGTAATTCACACTTCATTGGTCATTGCCTTTCTTATTAATTTCACCTACTACTGTATATGTAAGCTTGCAAACGTAAGCTGGCCTGGGGGACCTCATTTGAGTGAGATTATCCATTTAAATAATTATGAATAGAAATTTGGTAATAAAAAAGAGTAGCATGGGGGGCAGGGCAGCATCAATCAGCTAGGCTGGCAAATGTTGTTGGCTACTGATGACTGAAAGCAAATTTAGTAATTGGGTCAATGTTTAATTTGGAATATCTTATTAAGATACATCGACATCACTTTTCTATTTTGATTTTTGCAAAGTGCCTATATATTAGTCAAAATTCAAAACCCACGACTTTATATACCTAGCAATTGTTTTTTCAACATCAGGCGACTTTTACTACAGTTGTTTCTGGAAGGTTTTTGGCTCCCAATCTACAAGTAATTCATCAAATTATTGTCGAGGGGGAGAGAATCCTATAACCATTAGGGGACGTTTGGTTGACGGTAATGTCAGATTATTAGGGTAATATCATCTGATATTACTTGATTACCACGTTTGATGGCCGAAAACGGCCATATCAGACCAGATCTGGCCGAAAATGGCCAGAACTATTCTGGCCATTATCGGCCAGATCGGCCATCAATATGGTCGGAAACGGCCATATCGAAGCCTCTTGGTCACGGTGAGTTGCTGATGGGGACTTTCGGAGACTTCCGGCGGTGGTCTACGGTGGCGGCAGGAGACGGGGGTGATTTCGTAATAAATTAAAGTTTTATATAAGCAGGGGTGTTTTAACTAAATCTGAAATATTGGAGGTTAAAAGAAATTATTCAAAAATTAATAATAAAAATAATATTATATTAATATTTGTAAAAGGGATAATTTAGTAATTTAAATAATATACCCACCAATTTATTCTCCATAACCAACCATATTAATATAACATACCTACCAACTAACCAAACATGTTTTTTTAAAGATTCTCAGTAATCTTTTAAGGTAATCTATCTTTTCAGTAATCCGACATTCACAGTAATCTAATATTCCTGAATCAAACAACCCCTTAATTTAAGACCTAGATCAACAAATAAAATTCCAAGGTCAAAAGTAGGGCAATACTTGTGTCAATCGAGGAGGACAAGAATCAGTTGATTTTATTTTTCTATCAAAATCACTTCATTCATATCATTCATATACATTAACTTTATGTTATGATTTGATTGAAATAGTCGAAACCAAGATAAACAACGTTTCATCCCACATGACCAGACAGACCAGTCAATCTTGTAATTGTAAACCAAAACGAGTAAACTAACCAAACAAGCCAAATTACATTGACTAAAATTAAATGAACTCAAGTGGCATTTTCGGTAAATATCTTCACACTTCCAGGTTAAACTTCTAACAGCGTAACCTAGCTTTCACTAACCTCAGCCTTTAACATTAACTAGTCAAATCTCTTACAATCTCACCACCACGACCACCTCAACACCCAGTCCCAGAGAGGCGGACCAAGTCTTCTCCTACTTCCTCATTAAGTATAAAGCCCAACATATTCCGCTCTTTATTTTTATTTATTTATTTCCTTTTGTTTCTTTAATTTTGCTTTAGCTTTCAAACACCATGGGTGGAAATGGCAGGCACCCTAGATGGAAAATCTCCTTCTATCATCGTTCTAGTTCAGCTCCCAAACCACCTCCTAAAGAGTTCATCTGTCCGGTTTCCGGCTCGTTAATGTTTGACCCTGTTGTGGTTTCTTCCGGTCAAACGTTCGAACGTGTTTCCGTTCAAGTCTGTCGGGATCTTGGGTTTACACCCGATTTAGAAGACGGGTCTACGCCCGATTTCACTGCTGTTATTCCCAATTTAGCTATGAAACAAACCATTCTCAAATGGTGCGATAGTTCCCGGTCCGAACATCCGCCCGTACCCGATTATAATTCCATTGATAACATCGTCCGCTCGATAATGAAGTCGTCGGATAGACCGGGGTCATCGTCAACGAAATCGGCTCCGGGTATAAGATTTTCGGAGAGGGAGTTGTTAAAAGGAGTAGCGGAGAATCCGCCGGTTATATTCTCTCACGCGGCGACCGAGTTGAACCACCGAGTCAATCATTTCTACTCGAGCTCATCGGAAGAATCGGTGGTCGTGGCCCCGTCGAGTCCATTCACTCCGTTACCTCTCACGACACGGCCGGCTTGCTGCTCTTACTCCACGTCATCGTCTTCCTCAGCTGAAATCACAGACGCCCCGCTGACATCATCGCCC
This sequence comes from Pistacia vera, assembly GCF_008641045.1. NCBI lineage: Eukaryota > Viridiplantae > Streptophyta > Magnoliopsida > Sapindales > Anacardiaceae > Pistacia > Pistacia vera. Next base: position 609,468 of record NW_022196412.1, read on the forward strand.
GAGGAAGAAGAGCTACTGCGGAAGATGCGAAGCAACGACATCGTTTTGCAAGAGGAAGGAGTGATCACGTTACGGAAGCTGACTAGAGCTAAGGAAGATATTAGGGTTAGTTTGTGCACGCCAGCTGTGCTCTCGGCTCTGAAGCCGTTGATCGCTTCGAGGTACTCGGTTGTACAGACAAACGCTATCGCTTCCCTTGTGAATATTTCTCTCGAGAAGCCTAATAAAGTTATCATCGTACGGTCAGGAATTGTTCCCCTTTTGATTGATGTGTTAAAATCAGGTTCTGATGAGTCACAGGAGCACGCGGCGGGTGCGTTGTTTAGTTTAGCTTTGGACGATGAGAACAAGATGGCTATTGGTGTGTTAGGCGCGTTGCAGCCGTTAATGCACGCGCTTCGCGCGGGGAGTGAGCGGACTCGGCATGACTCGGCACTGGCGCTGTATCATTTAACCTTGATTCAAAGTAACCGGGTCAAACTCGTGAAACTCAACGCGGTGCCAACGTTGATGACTATGGTGAGGTCGGGTGACTCGGTGAGTCGAATGTTGTTGATATTATGCAACTTGGCTGCGTGTAATGAGGGTAGGTCTGCGATATTGGACGCGAATGGAGTGTCGATATTGGTGAGTATGCTGAGAGAGAGTGCGTTGGACTCGGAGGCGACTCGGGAGAATTGTGTGGCGGCGTTGTTTGCATTGGCTCATGGAAACATGAGGTTCAAAGGGTTGGCTAAAGAAGCGAGAACTGCAGAGGTGTTGAGAGAGGTAGAAGAAAGAGGTAGCCAGAGAGCAAGAGAAAAAGCTAAGAGGATATTGCAGATGTTGAAGGGAAGAGAGGAGGAGGAGGATGTGGATTGGGAGGGAATGTTAGAGTCGGGTGGGATGAGTCAAAGTCGGTTCCGAGTTGGAGTGAATTTGCATGGTTCCAACTCAACTAATTTTTGATTATTACCATATTTATTTTTGGGTTCTTTGTAGGTTGTAACTGTGGAAGGTAGTGAGTCGGGAGTGAGTGAGAGCGGGAAGAAACGTTTCTGTGTTGGGGGTGTAATTATTGGTGGAGGATGTTTTTAGAATGTTAGTTGTTAATAATTAGTTTTTGTTATTTTCAATGATTAATTGTATTTTGAATTGAAGTTGAGGTTTTCAAGGGTTTGTATTCTTGTACGTGTACATAAACATAAATTGAACATTTCAGATGATCAAATTCAAGTTATTATTTTGTCGGTTATGTTTCTAGTATTGTTGGTGCTGTGTTCTTCCAAATTCGACTGGATTGGATTGGTAAAGGAAGACTGGGAAGGGTGGATTTTATTAAAGAAGAAGGTAGTGGACCTAGCCGTTTGGTTTACAATGGACTTCTAGTTTTGTGTGGTTGCTGACAAAGTCCCTGGCCTCTAATTCTAGTTGCATTCTTTTCAACTGAATAGCATACGCCTATTCTGGTCTTTTACTTATTAACACATTATTTTCAATAACAATTTAAAAAAAAAAAAAAAAAACTTTGAATTTACGGATCCACTAGAATCCAAATTTAATATGTAAATTCTCTCATATTTCATATTACATAAGATTAATAAAAGATAATCTTGATTTAATTGTTTAAATTTCTTTATTATATATATCTTAATTGTACAGTTAAAAGAAACGCCGTTTTTTACTCGGATCGTCGCCGCACCAATTTTTATACCAGATCCACAATCAAAGCTCACATAATAACATGCAGAAATCCCACAAAAGAAAGCGTCTCCAGCTTCAACACTCTTCCTCAGTGGAAGGCGAAGCCCAGA